>NC_083232.1:92146175-92449036 GCF_032191835.1 Heteronotia binoei | reverse complement strand
GAGGCCTTTGCGGTGTTTGCACTCACATTCAGAGGAGTTGTGTGCTTCGACTTCGACAACGCCTGGTGTTAAATGTGTCTAAACAGAGGGTGGTCAGCTCTGGGATGGGAAATTTCTTCAGATTTGGTGGTGGATCTTGGGTAGGGCAGAGTCTGAAGAGGGTCCTCAGCTAAGTGTAGGACACTATTGAGTCCAGAGGACAAAGCAGCCATTTTCTCCAGGGGAACAAATCTCTGTTGTCCGGAGATCAGTTATCATTCCAGGAGATCTCCAGACTCTGCATGAAGACTGGCAACTCTTCTGCTTGGGTGCCACGTGGAAAACATTTCTCTCTTCTTCCTTCTTTGGTCCCTCACAGACCGTTGATGGAATTCTCGATCTGCTATTTATTGTTTTTCTGCTTTGTCCTTTTGCTGTTGCCATTTGATGCTGTTGGATTAGAAACTGCAATAATCCCACAGCGCCTGGAACCAAAACAGAACAGAACTTTTTGGGAACTTCAGCAAGCCCTGGTCTGGGCCCTGTTAGGCCATAACTAGCCACAGCCAGAAAGCAGCAACACAAGTGAAAAGTGAAACTAAGAACAAGACTTTTAGCTGAAGGGATCATGTTGAAATAACTAAACCATACAATAAGGGGAAAGCAATAAATTCACAATTAAAAAGTAAAGGTAAAGGTAGTCTCATATGCAAGCACCAGTTATTTCCGACTCTGGGGTGACGTTGCTTTCACAATGTTTTCATGGCAGACTTTTTATGGGGTGGTTTGCCATTGCCTTCCCCAGTCATCTACACTTTCCCCCCAGCAAGCTGGGGACTCATTTTACTGACCTCGGAAGGATGGAAGGCTGAGTCAACCTGAGCCGGCAACCTGAAACCAGCTTCTGCCGGGATCGAATTCAGGTCGTGAGCAGAGAGCTTGGACTGCAGTACTGCAGCGTTACCGCTCTGCGCCACGAGGCTCTTTCACAATTCACAATTGCCATGATAAAATAAAAAGGTAAAGGTGGTCCCCTGTGCAAACACCAGTCATTTCCAACTCTGGGGTGATGTCGCATCATGATGTTTTCATGGCAGACTTTTTATGGGGTGGTTTGCTATTGCTGTCCCCAGTCACCTACACTTTCCCCCGAGCAAGGTGGGTAGTCATTTTATTGACTTCGGAAGGATGGAAGGCTGAGTCAACCTTGAGCCGGCTACCTGAACTCAGCTTCCGCTGGGATCGAACTCAGGTCATGAGCAAAGAGCTTGGACTGCAGTACTGCAGCTTTACTACTCTACACCACGGGGCTGCTGCCACGCTGTAATAGGAACAGTAATTTCTATGCTGTATTTGCATGGTTCCTCTTCCTCTGATGCTTTTGGTGGCCATTTGATACTACTGTCTTTTTTACTAGCCTGTGACTTCTTACTTTATCACTAATCTGCCTCGTGAGGTTCTGATTAACAGCCCAGATATACTTCTCTTAAATAATAGGGCGGCGGTTACCTTTGCATGCTTTTTTCTAACATCTAATTTGAGCAAGACAAAGATTCAGAACTGAAACTATGCCAGGATGATTTAGGCTCTTTGTCCACTGCCTGTTTTGCATGAAATAGATCAAGTTTGTTACTGTATAATCTGCATAAACCATACCGATTGCCCAGGGTAGAATTCTAGCAGGAGCTCCGTTGCATATTAGGCCACAAACCCCTGATGTAACCAATCCTCCAAGAGCTTACAAAAAAGAACCTTGTAAACTCTGGGAGGATTGGCTGCATCAGGGGTGTGTTGCCTAATATGCAAAAGAGCTTCTGCTAGAATTCCACCCCTGCGTACATCATGCTTTCACTCAGTTATATTTCCTTCTCCTCGATGTGGGATTTTGCGTTGTAACAAGTAGCCCCCTTGATATTAGATTCAGCTCTCTACAAAATCCTCAGTCAACCAAAAACCCTGGGAAGGCATTTAGCCAGCGGATCACATTTGCCTGCCTGAAAACTAAAAGGGAACTCTCTGTAAGGAGGGTATGAAGATTCATCCATATAATTGGAAACAGCGTCCTTTTGGAGAACCGGCTTCAGTGACAGGTTTCCTTCTGTTTCCTGCCAGTGGTCTGGAATATTACTTTGACGCAGGTCTTTTTACCAAAACCCTCGAGCAAATTCCATCAACTTCAGAGGACTTGATGCCTTCCGTTTCTGTTTAGTTACTAAATATTTCTGGCTCATTGATTGTGAAATTATTCCGGAATTTTGCATACACAAACACAGGCATAGATTTGATAGTTTCCTGTGTAAAGGCATTGAAGCAGTATGTGGATTTTCCCCCTCATTTGCATTGTCATTCTTAGAGCTACCCGCTGCAACTATCTCCATCCAGCTTATTAAAAATCCTTCCGCTTTTCATTTTAATTCTTCAGAAGGAAAAGGTCTCTTTTTTCTATTTTAAACTCAGTTTTTTAAAAATGCTCTATTATCTTTTCAGTTAGGGCGCCAAACCCCTGGTCTGGGTGGGGATTCCCCCGCCCGGGAGGTTCCCAACCCGCCGACCCATGACGTCGCTGATGCGATGATGTCACCCGGAAGTGATATCATCACTCTGGCGACGTTGCACAGTGACCACTCTAGACATTTCTGGGAAAACTCTATGGTTTTCCCGGACGTTCTAGCCATTTGGAAGGGAAAACTCTATGGTACAATAGGTACCATAGTGTTTTTTCCTCCCAAATGGCTAGAGCATCTGGGAAAACCATAGAGTTTTCCCGGAAACGGCTAGAGTGGCCACCATGCAACATCACCAGAGCAATGATGTCACTTCCAGGTAACATTATCGCGCTGAACATACAATGAGTACGCAAAGAGAATCCCTCACTGGAGGCTGCGAGGGACTTGGCAACACTATTTTCAATGCAGAATTCTCACCCAGTGCTCAACTACTGTGGCGAATCAGAGAGAGTTGTATATCCTGACTCAACTATGAATTAGGGAGATGCAGATTCCCTTAGGACAGGGGTGTCAAACATGTGGCCTGCAAGCAAGATTCAGCCTATTCAAAGGTAAAGGTAGTCCCCTGTGCAAGCACCAGTCATTTCCAACTCTGGGGTGATGTTGCTCTCACGTTTTCATGGCAGACTTTTTATGGGGTGGTTTGCCATTGCCTTCCCCAGTCATTTACACTTCCCCCCAGCAAGCTGGGCACTCGTTTTACCGACCTCAGAAGGATGGAAGGGTGAGTCAACCTGGAGTCAGCTACCTGAACCAGCTTCCACTGGGATCAAACTCAGGTCATGAGCAGAGGGCTCCGACTGCAGTACTGCAGCTTTACCACTCTGTGCCACGGGGCTCTAAGATTCAGCCTATGCAGGGTCCAAATCTGCCACCCAAACAATTTCCTTCTCCTGCTTCCTTTTCTAGGGCTTCTGCTGCAGCCATACCATAGCTTGCTTCCCGCCCCCACAGCTCCCTCAGTGGCTCTTTGTTTCCTGTTTCCTGCCTCTTGCCTTTATGGGTCGTTTTGAAGAAAAATAGGTGGTGGAGTTCATTGGCATAACTCATTAGCATTGGCATAACTCATTAGCATAACTCATTAGCCACCACCACCCCACCAGCCAAAAGCAACCCAATGCAAGAAAGGAGAGCCCTGGGTGAGCAAGGCCTGCTTGGGTTAGCTAGAGATCCAGACAACCCAAGCAGGCCTCACTCGCTTACGGCTCTTCTAGGCTGCCCCCACCAGTCAAAACGCCAGCAAGCCACATAGGAAGTGGAGAAAGGGTGGTGTGGGCTTCTCCAGGGGTAAATGAGGGCTTCTGGGGGCATGGCAAAGCCTCTGGTGACTGGCTGGCTGCCCACTCTTCTAATCCAGGGATTGTTATACAGCTGCACCTATTATTCAATGGGCAAGGTAGACGGGGAGGAAGAGGGGAACCTCAGAAAGGTTCAGAAGCTGTGCTCCTGTGAGCTCCTGCTGAATCTGAGGCCTGTTTTCCTCCCTTCCCACCCCCCCATGAAGAGTGTGTGAGAGAGAGAACTCCATGCCTGCTTTCTGCTATGTGGAGAGATACAAATATGACCCCCCCGCTCTCAGCTTCTGCTTTCTTCTCTGGGGCTGTTCCACCTCCTTGGGGGAGGATGGGAGAAGGAGGAAACAGAGAGAGAAACAGAGTTGGAGTCCCATGGCAGCTTTAAATCCAACAACGTTTTATTCCAGGTGTAAGCTTTTGTGTGCAAGTACACTTCATTGGATGGAGGTGGAGAGGGAGGGAGGGAAGGTGGGTGGGTGGATTTTACTGGCAAGCGCAATGTTCATTGATGGAATTATTTTGTCTTATTCTGAAAAGTTGTTACTTTAAAAAAAAAAGATTGGATTTCTCTGTTCCTATCTGGATTTATTTTCTGTCAAAGAGATCCTGATTAGGAATTAGAACTTTTGGATTGGTCCTTATATCTTGGAGAGTGGTGTGATTTCAGTTCCCAAATGATAATAGCACATATTGGTAATGAGACAGGAAACCTAGGTCTCAGTTCAGTCCAGGGGGGTGCACTGTCTTGAGATTCACTATAAATTGCAATTCAGCAGCCTCTCTTTCTAATCTCCCTCTGAAATTCCTTGGTATGAGCCCTGCTACTTTTAGGTCAGCAACTGAATGTTATGATTTCTAATGTCAGACTTATGTCCACTATTCTTGGACTGAATCCTCCTGGGTGGAACTGAGATTTGGGTTTTCTGTCTCATTACCAATGCTGGTATCTCCTGCCTACTCCTCCTCTGCATATCACACATAATACAATCAAGCCTGCTGTTGTCATTCACCTGCTATTGCCATTCGCCATCTGAAATCACTTTTATAACGTTTATATCTCCCGGGTGGAATTCTAGCAGGGGCTCCTTTGCATATTCTAACAGTGGCTCCATCCTCTTTTTTTGTAAGCTCAGGGAGGATGGGCTACATCAGGAGGGTGTGGCCTAATATGCAAAGGAGCTCCTGCTAGAATTCCACCTCTGATATCTCAGATACCTGGTGTTACATTTTATGGCACACGTGGCCCAGCTCCACAAAATGACATTTCTGTCAGATCTGTCCCTTGTAACAAATGACTTCAATACCTCAGCCTTATGCTACATCTGTCTCTTCTGCCTTTCAAAAATCTCCTTGATTTACAGTAATTGAATCTGGATATAATCAGAGCATGGATCTTCAGGGTTTCTCTTTTTTTTAGCAGGAACGTACAGGAACACAGTTCCGTCTGTCTTGCCATTGAGGCGTGTGGCTTAACAGGCAGATGAGTTCCTGCTGGGCTTTTTCTACAAAAAAAGGTCCTGTGTGAACCAATGGTGATGTCAGGGGGTGTGGCCTAGTATGCAAATAAATTCCTGCTGGGCTTTTTCTACAAAAAAAGCTCTGTGGATTCTCATGGTCATACCGCACCTTTTAAAGAACAGCCACAGCTGCAGTATCAAGTGAAGCTGATAAAAAGGCACTTGGTGCCAAAAAAGATGTGGGATTCCAGCTGTAGGTCAGCATCAGATGAACTGTTTTCCTAGCTGGTATAGCATCTGATTTGTTTTCAATTCACAAGGTGCTATTTAAGTCGCCTAGGGTGCGGTCACACATACCATTAGTGACGACACAGCTCCATCTGGCTGACGGATTAAAAGTGTTCATTCAGACATCCACATCTGGCAATCGAGCGTCATCCAGGGTCATCCAGGCTTGCTACGTCTGAATGGCGCATTAATTTGACAGCACAGAAAGTCCGGCCCTTTTTCAAAACAGCGGCACAAGATCGGCTTTTTGTTGTTTGGACAGCTCACGCACGATACTGCCTCCCACCTTTTTTTTTTTTTTTTTTTTAAAGCCCCAGCAGACATGCACATTGCCAGATCATCTAGGAATCTGAGGTGACGCTTCTGCTTCTCCAATCAACACAGGATCGGAGGGAGGGGGGGGGGAACATTATCCCACTATTCAGAACAGGGAAAAAATCTTTTTTTTCAATGTGGGGGATTTCAAGATATCATTGTCACTGCCAATTTCTAGGAAAGTAATTCCTGGCAGTTTCTTGGTTTGGATCGGCAACGTTAATTCTGGAAACTTTCCCCCTTCCCCCCCTGCCTCTGAAGCAACGTTTGATTTCCCAGCTCCAAACAGTTGGGCGCATGTTCAATGGACCCCCCCTCGCCCAGAAATCACCATCTGATTACTCCAAGAAAACAGCGTAATAGTATTGGATGTCTGATCGCGCAACAACAGAATGAATCACATTCTTGGATGCTCGTCTGAACTGCCCTGCATCGAATCAATATTCAGCGGTTCAGATTTGAGTGCTACACACCCGCTTTTAATGGTACGTGTGACCGCACCCCTATAGCATCATCATCCTTTCTGCTGTGGGTCAGAACAGTTTGGCAGGGATCATCCCATTGGTCAGGTTAAATCCCTGAGTATCTCATTCACACCTGCTTGGAAACAAAGATGTTACAGCTGGAAATGTGTACGATCTCCTCTAGTCCTCGAAGGAAGGACGTGGCCACAACTGTAGAGCAAACAATCCCCTTTTAATCATGGGATTATCTCCTAAAAAAAAAAAAGAGTAGGGTTTTTACAATCTGCTTTTTCCTACCTTAGAGCCCCGTGGCGCAGAGTGTTAAAGCTGCAATACTGCAGTCCTAAGCTCTGCTCACGACCTGAGTTGGATCCCCAATGGAAGCTGGGTTTTTAGGTAGCCGGCTCAAGGTTGACTCAGCCTTCCATCCTTCCGAGGTCAGTAAAATGAGTCCCCAGCTTGCTGGGGGGAAGGCAATGGCAAACCACCCTGTAAAAAGTCTACCGTGAAAGCAACATCACCCCAGAGTTGGCAACAACTGGCGCTTGCACAGGGGACCTTCCCTTTCCTTTCCCCTACCTTACAGAGTCTCAAAGCTGACGAGATCATCACCATCCTCTCCCCACAACAGCCACCTTTGAGGTAGGTGGGGCTGAGATTCCGAGAGCACTGTGACTGACCCAAGGACACCTGGTGGGCTTCATGTGAAGGAGGAGTGAGGAAGCAAACCCGGTTCTCCAGATTAGAGACGGCTGCTCTTCGCCGCTACACCATGCGGGCTCTACAGTCAGCAGCCACCAACCTGCCCAACAGGAAAAATTAAAGGGACCACAGTGGAAACTGATCAACACAACACCCACGGCTGGCCCTAGACTGTCTGGCAAGGCTAACTTCAGGCACACACACACTGCACTGATAATGTCCCTGAGTCACATGACGTCTAGCGCCCTAGGCGATCGCCTAGTCTGCCTAGCGGCAGAGCTGGCCCTGACAACACCCAACCTCACCATGAAAAATTCTGACTATAACTATATCCTACATTTCTACGAACAGCATTTGTAGCAACAATTTCAATAAAGGTATGCCGTCAAACCACACCGATATATTGACTTTTATCAGGGCTTTTTTTGTAAGACAAACTCCTTTGCATATTAGGCCACACACGCCCTGATGTAGCCAATCCCCCAAGAGCTTACGGGGCTCTTAGTATGGGGCCTACTGTAAGCTCCAGCAGGTTTGGCTACATTAGGGGTGCGTGGCCTAATATGCAAAGGAGCTCCTGCTACAATATCAATATCATATCATAAAAACGTCATATATCAGTATTGACATTTTGACTACATATACTGTTAAGAGAGGTATAGGATATAATTAGAATTTTTCACCCACCTGCCCAAGCCTGCCCAAGGGAATGAAAGATAATTGGAAATCCAGTCAGGGATCTGCAACATCTCTTTAAGTTGTCCTTCAAGTTCATAGGAGAAATGGGTCTAAAGCCCCAAATATCAAACCAGACCTTTGTTGCTGCAGGAAGTGGAGAAGCTAGGCTGAGAGACAGAGAAGTTGCCCAGTGCAACCAAGTAGGGATGGGGTCTAAGCTCAAAATCAAGCCCCAACTATCATTATCCCTTAGACTAGAGCCACCTCCATTCATTTCAAGGAGGCTCACACCAGAGAATCACACCAAAGAATTGTATCCTTTGCATGTAAAGTAGGGCCATAGCCAGGATTTAATGTTTTTGGGGGGGACACTGCAGGATTTGTTGTTTGGTGGGGCGGGGGGGCATCTAGTTTGGTGTCCCTAGGCTCTCGGCACTGTAAGCTGCCTTGAGTTCCACAAGCTAACCTCCCCTTTGCCTGGGCAGTAACAGCAGCTTCGCCCCCCCCCCCCAACCTCTTTCTTATACACCCCTCTTGCGGCAGAGAGACCAGCAGCAACGCCTACTACTTGTCTAGAGTGGCGGTGGGCCTGGCCCCCTTGGACCCCCCCTGTAGCTACGGGCCTGGTTTAAAGTTCCATTTCAGAATCATGCGACCCCACCGTTTCAAAGGAATGCATTAGGGACGTACTCCTGCTCAATGAAGCGGCAATAAACTTTTTGTCACAACCTGTGAAACTCAACAACACTGCCCCCCTCCAAAAAAAAAAATCCATGAGTAATTTTGATGGCTCCATAAACTGACGTGCTGCTTCGTCTCATGCTGAAGAATACCTGCTTATGTAACACTGTGATGTCACGTTTCATGTAGTTATCATACCCTGTGAACAGTGCCTCGAAGTGAACGTGGATGGTAAGCCACGCAACGATAGGCAATGAAAAATGAAAACGCTGAGCCGTTGTATACTTTTTTTTTTTTTACAACCCTCTAAAACCTTGAAACAAACCATTGTGTAGTGCCACGGGAGACATAAAATTGGATGCAGAAATGAGCATCTATTATTCAAACCAGATGTTTTCTAGGTTATTTTCCCCTAGGTTATTAGTAATAGGAATTTAGTCCCCTAAAAGCAGCCAATGTTGGGGCCAAATGTTATGGTACCTTTGACATGAGCCTGTCTCTAAAAATACCATCTAATATGATGGATGAGTAGATCTCAGAAACGCCTGCCGACTTTTGTATTCTCTGGCCTCAGAAATAGGGTTGCCAATCACCAGTTGGGGGAACCCCTGGTTTGGAGACCATCCCCCTATTTCTGAGTTATTAGAAAGGGGGGGGGAATGTCCTCTGGCCACTCCATTATAACCTATTGGGTTCCCATAGGGTATAATGGGTAATCGATCCATGGGTTTCTGGGGCTCTGGGAGGTTGTTTTTTGAGGCAGAGGCACCATATTTTTAGCATAGCATCCGGTGCCTCTCCTCAAAAAAACCTCCCCAAGTTTCAAAAAGATTGGACCAGGAGGTCCAATTCCATGAGCCCCAAAAGAAGATGCCTCTCTCTTCTATTATATCCAATGGAAGGAATGCAAAGGAGTTTCTGCTACAAAAAAAGCCATACTGTATACACAACAGAGAGCCGGTTTGGTGTAGCGGTTAAGTGCGTGGACTCTTATCTGGGAGAACTGGGTTTGATTCCCCACTCCTCCACTTGCACCTGCTGGCATGGCCTTGGGTCAGCCATAGCTCTGGCAGAGGTTGTCCTTGAAAGGGCAGCTGCTGTGAGAGCCCTCAGAGCCCCACCCACCTCACAAGGTTTCTGTTGTAGGGGAGAAAGATACAGGAGATTGTGAGCCGCTCTGAGATTCGGAGTGGAGGGCGGGATATAAATCCAATGTCTTCTTCTTCAATAATTACTGCTTGCCACCATGTTAACCAGCCACAAAGGACTTCTGACTCACAGGTTCTAATTCTGACTCATCATTTGAGGCATATTTAGCTTTCATTCTCAGACGGATACTGACACTGTCAACTCTAGGGATGGGAACGAACCGGCTCACAAATCTTGGTTCATGATTAATTTTGGCAGGTTCGTAAACTGAAGTTTGTGCAGCCCAGCCACAAACCTCCAAGAGGTTTAAGGCAGCTTGTGGCGGTTCATAAGTTCACGGGAAGGTTCATTGGCTTCTCTTCCCTGCAAAAGCAGCTAAAGCATCCCCGTGAAAGCCACCACAATGTTAGAAACAGCTGAGCCATTGGGGCAGTCTACTCTTGCGGCTCAGCTGTTTAAAGAGGCTTTATTGAGCAGTTAGCTCCAGCGACTGGCTTTCAAAGAAATCTCCTTTAAACAGCTGAGCCATGTGGAGCTAACTGTCCCCACAGTTCAACGGTTTCCAATCTAAACAGCTGAGTCACGGGGTTAAGTGCAGACTCTTATCTGGGAGAACCAGATTTGATTCGCCACTCCTCCACTTGCAGCTGCTGGAATGGCCTTGGGTCAGCCATAGCTCTGGCAGAGGTTGTCCTTGAAAGGGCAGCTGCTGTGAGAGCCCTCTCAGCCCCACCCACCTCACAGGGTGTCTGTTGTGGGGGAGGAAGGTAAAGGAGATTGTGAGCTGCTCTGAGACTCTTCGGTGGAGGGTGGGATATAAATCCAATATCTTCTTCTTCTTCTTCCAGCAGCTGCAAGTGGAGGAGTGGGGAATCAAACCCGGTTCACCCAAATAAGAGTCCGCACACTTAACCTCTACACCAGACTGACTCTGGACAGTCTGACATGAATCAAAAGCCATGGTCGGGAACCAGCATCACTTCTACAGTTCTACAGTAGTAAAGTCAAACGCACCCGATTACTAAAGTCGTGAGAATGCTTAGACCGGCAGCCTAGGAACACTATACAACACGGATGACAGAAATTAATTTTAAGAAACTTGATAAAATAACCCCACAGAGAGAAACATTAACCCACCAGCTCTTTCTTCTATGATCTACCCTCTATGGAGGAGCCACTGAAGAATGGTATCACCCAACTCCACAAGGCCATTCCAGAATAATAGCGTAGTCTAGGTGCCCCACTTTTTTGATTCCGTGGGCACCTTTTGAATTCTGAGACATAACTCTTGGCACACTGGCTCTGATCCGGCACTGACTTTGGTCAACTCCAGACCATTCTGGTGAGGCATCCAATAAGACCCATGATGCCCTTTGAACAGGACATAAGGCTGCATTACAAGAGGCCTCAATTACATCTTTAAGCCTTTGTCACTTAATTAAACTACTTTCTTTTTGGCCCAGCATTGATTTATTGTATTTTGTTATTATGAGCTGCATGCCGGCCGACTGCACAAAAGAGTGTGGAGCAACAAGCATCTGAAAAAAGGCACAAAGATCAATGTTTACAAAGCGGTTGTGATGACAACCCTCATCTACGGCTCCGAATCGTGGGTTTTATACCGTCATCACCTGCGACTCCTTGAGCGCTTTCATCAGCGCTGCCTTTGCACCATCCTCAACATCCACTGGAGTGACTTTGTGACCAACACTGAAGTCCTCAAGAGGGCGGAGGTTACAAGGATCGAAGCACTGCTGTTGAAGACGCAGCTGCGCTGGGGAGGGCATATTTCTAGGATGGAAAACCACCGCCTTCCCAAGATTGCTCTGTATGGCGAACTTTCCACCGGTCATCAAAATAGAGGGGCACCAAAGAAGAGGTACAAGGACTCCTTGAAGAAATCCCTTGGTACCTGTTGCGTCAACCATCACCAGTGGTCTGACCTAGCCTCAGATTGCAAAGCATGGAGGCACACCATCCACCAGGCTGTCTCTTCCTTTGAGAACGCACGCATAGCTGGTCTTGAGGACAAAAGGAGATTGAGGAAGAATCGCACTGCTACAGGACCAACCGCAAATCAGACTTTTCCCTGCAGCCACTGTGGCCGGACCTGCCTGTCCCGCACTGGTCTTGTCAGCCACCAGCGAGCCTGCAGCAGACGTGGACTACTGCACCCTTCTTAAATCTTCGTTCGCAAAGTCAAGCCGAGAGAGAGTATATATTTGTTTGACCTCTGAAGAAGACCATTTAAGGTCAAAACGCATGAGGTCAAGTGGTCTCCCATTGTTATTTTATGGTTTAACAAAGGAAGGAGGTCAATGATGGCCCCCTAATTCTTTTCAACTTTCCATAATAAATTCTTGTATTGTTGTTTATGATTTAATTCTATATGTTTGCTTTTAATTTTTGGGCCTTAAGTGGTATATTAACCCTTTAGGTTCTTGACACCTTTTGAATTCCTCCAGAACACGGTAGGTTCAAGCAAAAAAAAAAATGGCCATCACACGAGGCAGGGATAGCCGTAAAAATGGCTGCCGCAGCTTCCCTTCAGTCACAAAGTGAAGATCACAGCCAATCAAATCGGCAGTGGCCCATCAGAAGCCTTGCAGGGCAAAAGCTTAATCTGGCCCACCCACTTTCTAAAGACACTTATTGAGCACCAGAAAAAGCATTGGAAGGTGCCGTGGCAGCCATGGGCACCATGCTGGGAACTCCTGCCAATGTTGATGGCATTTATCATCACTAAGGGCCAATTCACGCATCACAGAGTTCTCTTGTCCTGCACGTAGATGCCCTGAGTTCTGTCATGTGCTTGGAACTTCAGTCCCAGCCAAGTGGAAGTCCAAATTATATCCAGACCATGGCTCGTATGGAGTCATGTTGTAATTGGTTCTGTTGGGAGCCCAAGTTTACTGACAAGCTTTCTGTAAGTTTTCCCTGCAGAGCAAATAGAGGTGACCTGGGGCTGTTTCAGATAAGAACATAAGAGAAGCCATGTTGGATCAGGCCAATGGCCCAACAAGTCCAACACTCTGTGTCACACAGTGGCCAAAAAAAGGGAGTTAACAAGTGGGGCTAGAACCCCTTCCACTTTGCCCCTCCCCAAGCACCAAGAATGCAGAGCATCATTTCCCCAGACAGTTCCAATAATATGCTGTGGCTAATAGCCACTGATGGACCTCTGCTCCATATTTTTTATCCAAACCCCTCTTGAAGCTGGCTATGCTTGTAAATGCCACCACCTCCTGCGGCAGTGAATTCCATGTGTTTATCACCCTTTGGGTGAAGAAGTAATTCCTTTTATCTGTTCTAACCTGATTGCTCAGCAATTTCACTGAATGCCCACGAGTTCTTGTATTGTGAGAAAGGGAGAAAAGTACTTTTTTTCTACCTTCTCCATCCCATGCATAATCTTGTAAACCTCTATCATGTCACCCCGCAGTTGACGTTTCTCCAAGCTAAAGAGCCCCAAGCGTTTTAACCTTTCTTCATAGGGAAAGTGTTCCAACCCTTTCATCATTCTAGTTGCCCTTTTCTGGTCTTTTTCCAATGCTATAATATCCTTTTTGAGGTGCGGTGACCAGAATTGCACATGGTATTCCAAATGAGACCGCACCATCGATTTATACAGGGGCATTATGATACTGGCTGATTTGTTTTCAATTCCCTTCCTAATAATTCCCAGCATGGCGTTGGCCTTTTTTATTGCAATCGCACACTGTCTTGACATTTTCAGTGAGTTATCTACCATGACCCCAAGATCTCTCTCTTGGTCAGTCTCTGTCAGTTCACACCCCATCAACTTGTATTTGTAGCTGGGATTCTTGGCCCCAATGTGCATTACTTTGCACTTGGCCACATTGAACCCCATCTGCCACGTTGACGCCCACTCACCCAGCCTCAACAGATCCCTTTGGAGTTCCTCACAATCCTCTCTGGTTCTCACCACCCTGAACAATTTAGTGTCATCTGCAAACGTGGCCATTTCACTGCTTACTCCCAACTCCAAATCATTAATGAACAAGTTAAAGAGCATGGGACCCAGTACTGAGCCCTGCGGCACCCCACTGCTTACCGTCTTCCACTGCAAAGATTGCCCATTTATACTCACTCTCTGTTTTCTATTAATTAGCCAGTTTTTGATCCACAAGAGGACCTGTCCTTTTACTCCATGACTCTCGAGCTTACTAAGGAGACTTTGATGAGGAGCTTTATCAAAAGTTTTCTGGAAGATTAGGCAGATGGTCCTGGGGGGGGGGGGCGGGGAAGCATAAGCCCCCTCTCCCTGATGGCTATGGTCTCAATTCAAATCATGTGTAAGCAGGGCTTTCTTGTAGAAAATGCCCAGCAGAATTTGCATATTAGATCACACCCCCTGGTGTCACCATTGTTTCACATGTGGCTTTTTGCAGAAAAAGCCCAGTGGGAACTCATTTGCATATTAGGCCACACACCCTGATGCCATCATCGTTTCACCACAGGACTTTTCTCATGGAAAGAGCCCAGCAGGAACTCATTTGCATATCAGACCACACCCCTGACACCAAACCAGCCAGAACTGCATTCCCATGCGTTCCTGCTCAAAAAAGAAGAAGAAGAAGCCCTGGGCGTATGCATGCCACAGGATTATGTTCGGAACTCCCAGAAGTCAACTGGCTATTTGGACAGAAGAGGATTTCATAACACATGGTCCTCAGACTGCCCTAAAAATCAGCCAAGTCATACTTTGTGTCAGTGCTTCTTACAAAGGTCATCCCCCAGAGTGCTCCAAGTATGTACTGCTTTCAATGAGAAAAAAAAAACATTGTTCTTGAGTCTATGTGAAGCGATGTGCAAGTTCCGTCTCTCACTATTAACCTGTGGCATCTCTTTCAAATCTGCAAGTCATCTCCAGCGGGTGATCATGCATTTGTGAATTTGGCTCCTGTCTGAAAAGACCTACTCTCCCAGGAAGTGTACAGCTCCAAACCGCGAGACTGCTGCTGCAGCGTATCAGTCGCTTGCCCCTCTTTAGAGAATGCTCCAGAAATACATGGGGGAAAACCATGCGACTATTTGAACATGAAACGTAAAAAAGGCAAACAGGCTTTGATAGATATTTGCATCTGGGGGGTAAGTTTTTCAGCAGACTCCGTGAAGCAACATGAATTATCCATTGACAATCTCATTGCGGGAATAATTTATTGCCTACACTTTCTCGCTCTATAATGCGGGTGGAAAAATACATAATGCATTTGATGCCAGTGCAGCAGAAAAATCAATCTGACGACAGCTGACAGTTCCCGATTCTGTGGCATAAGCAGCCATGAATGCGTATGGCTTGCCGAACCAATGTACTTAAGTTAGAGGACAGGAGAATGGATACCGAGAGGGGGGTGGGAAATAATATGGTCTGAGGAATACATCAGATGGAGAGCGACGCTTTCAGCGAATGCGTACGGCTGCCATTATGTGTTGTGAAGTGCCGCATAAATACCCGGCAACATACTTGGCATCTCTCGGAATGGATTTTCTTTAATGGTAACCATTCACCGTTGTGGAATGGAATGGGGGGAAACTCTCTTTGGAGGCTGCTAAAAATGAAATCTAATGTGAACCCTGGGAAATATGGCTACCCGTTGAAACTGCAGTAACACGCTTCAGAATGCCTTCAGAGTTTGGGCTGAAGATATCCCACCTCCCCTCGTCTTTTTTGGGCTGGCGTTCGGTGGCCAGGATTAAGCAAGTATAGGGGAATTTTTGCTTTGACCTGGATGGCAGAGATGAGCCCCATCTTATCATATGTCAGAAGAAGAAGAAGAAAACCATAGATTTATACCCCGCCCTTCTCTCTGAATCAGAGTCTCAGAGAGGCTTACAATCTCCTTTATCTTCTTCTCCCACAACAGACACCCTGTGAGGTGGGTGGGGCTGAGAGAGCTCTCACAGAAGCTCCCCGTTCAAGGCCAGCTCTGCGATAGCTATGGCTGACCCAAGGTCACATCAGCAGCTGTAAGTGAAGAAGTGGGGAATCAAACCCAGTCCTCCCGGATAAGAGTCCGCACACTTAACCACTACACCAAGCAGAGTCCATCCTGGGTAGAACTCAAATGGGAGACCTCCAAGGAAAACTAGAGGCAGGCAGTGGCAAAACATCTCTGAACACCTCTTGCCAAATCAGCCAGTATCATAATGCCCCTGTATAAATCGATGGCGCGGTCTCATTTGGAATACTGTGTACAATTCTGGTCACCGCACCTCAAAAAGGATATCATAGCATTGGAAAAAGTCCAGAAAAGGGCAACTAGAATGATGAAAGGTTTGGAACACTTTCCCTATGAAGAAAGGTTAAAACGCTTGGGGCTCTTTAGTTGGGAGAAACGTCGACTGCGGGGTGACATGATAGAGGTTTACAAGATTATGCATGGGATGGAGAAAGTAGAGAAAGAAGTAGAGACTTTTCTCCCTTTCTCACAATACAAGAACTTGTGGGCATTCAATGAAATAACTAAGCAGTAGGGTTAGAACGGATAAAAGGAAGTACTTCTTCAACTAAAAGGTGATTAACATGTGGAATTCACTGCCACAGGACATGGTGGTGGCATTTACAAGCATAGCCAGCTTCAAAAGCGGTTTGGATAAAAATATGGAGCAGAGGTCCATCAATGGCTATTAGCCACAGCATATTATTGGAACTGTCTGGGGCAGTGATGCTCTGTATTCTTGGTGCTTGGGGGGGGGCAAAGTAGAAAGGGTTCTAGCCCCACTTGTGAACCTCCTTTTTTTTGGCCACTGTGTGACCCAGAGTGTTGGACTGGATGGGCCATTGGCCTGATCCAGCATGGCTTCTCTTATGTTCCAGTGTTCTTAAAAACCCTACAGAGTTGTCATAACTCAACTGGGACTTGACGGTATTTTTCATTTCTCTCAGAGAAACTTTATTGAATTGTGTACTTTTTATGATTTGTATTTTACTTTTCTACTGTTGTTATCCATCCAAAACTTCTGAGAAAGGGTAAGGCATACCTAATTACGCCTAATTATGGATGTAGATAGAAACCATTTCCAACCCCCACCCCTATTCTCACTTTCTAGAAAGATCACTCAAAGAAACTGATCGTCTTCGGTTCCTGGCAGACAAAAGAAAACCCTTTACGCTGTACATAATTAACTCCCACTGCCGTTTCCACTTGATTATAGAGCAGAGTTAGGCAAATCCACAGAGGACAGGCCTGTAAGTGGATATTAGACATTATAGCTAAACGGAACCCACGCACT
Source organism: Heteronotia binoei (assembly GCF_032191835.1). NCBI lineage: Eukaryota > Metazoa > Chordata > Lepidosauria > Squamata > Gekkonidae > Heteronotia > Heteronotia binoei. Next base: position 92,432,264 of record NC_083232.1, on the reverse strand, counting down.
AGATGGAAGCAGTATATTCATGGCAACCAGTCACTGCCTTGCAAAGAGCTGGGCAGAATCATTTCCTTCGTTCTTTATGTATGGGATGGTCAAAAGCATCTCATTGGTGCTGCAAGATAAGAAATGTGGAGCAGGATGGCTCTAGGGACGCCAGTCCCCAGGTGGGGAGCAGGGGATTTTTGGACTCCCTCCAGACACTGGCTGGCAGGGGAAGCCCCGCTCCAACGGTAGTTTGCAGCTCCACTTGAAAAGCGTGGGCCTTCCCCGCAAACCATGAATTCGTGGCTTGCAGGGCCGGCACATGCAGCGCCCACTCTTTTCAAGAGGGGGCCGCCCACATCTGCCCTGCAAGTGGTGAATTCGTGGCTTGCAGGGCAGATGTGCAGGACACTCACTCTTTTCAAGTGGAGCCATGCACGCCTGCCCTGCTAGTGGCAGATTTGTGGCTTGTAGGGCAGGTACTTTCCCCAAACCATTTAAAGGAAAGAAGAAGGAGGAGGAGGAGATGATGATATTGGATTTATATCCTGCCCTCCACTCTGAATCTCAGAGTCTCAGAGCGGTCACACTCTCCTTTATCTTCCCCCCCCCACACACACACACATAACAGACATCCTGTGAGGAAAAGAAGATATTGGATTTATATCCCGCCCTCCACTCCGAATCTCAGAGTCTCAAGAGCGGCTCACAATCTCCTTTACCTTCCCCACCACACACATAACAGACACCCTGTGAGGTAAAAGAAGATATTGGATTTATATCCCGCCCTCCACTCCGAATCTCAGAGTCTCAAGAGCGGCTCACAATCTCCTTTACCTTCCCCACCACACACATAACAGACACCCTGTGAGGTAAAAGAAGATATTGGATTTATATCCCGCCCTCCACTCCGAATCTCAGAGTCTCAAGAGCGGCTCACAATCTCCTTTACCTTCCCCACCACACACATAACAGACACCCTGTGAGGTAAAAGGAGATATTGGATTTATATCCCGCCCTCCACTCCGAATCTCAGAGTCTCAAGAGCGGCTCAAAATCTCCTTTACCTTCCCCACCACACACATAACAGACACCCTGTGAGGTAAAAGAAGATATTGGATTTATATCCCACCCTCCACTCCGAATCTCAGAGTCTCAGAGCGGTCACAATCTCCTTTATCTTCCCCCCACACACACACACGCATACAACAGACACCCTGTGAGGTGGGTGGGGCTGAGAGGACTCTCACAGCAACTGCCCTTTCAAGGACAACCTCTGCCAGAGCTATGGCTGACCCAAGGCCATGCTAGCAGGTTCAAGTGGAGGAGTGGGGAATCAAACCCGATTTTCCCAGATAAGAGTCCGCACACTTAACCACTACACCAAACTGGCAATTCCCTTTAGAGATTCCCTTTAAATGATTGGGGGAGAGCAGGGGGCATGCATGCAAGTTGCTGCATCCCTGATGGGATGGCATCACTCTGTATGATGTCATCATGTCAGGGATGGCCCCTCCCTCTCCCGGAACACCCCCAAACCTCCCTGCTGGGGAGAAGATGGGACTTGGCAAACCTAGATGGCTCCTCAGTCTAATCCAACTGAGCTCTTCTTAAGTTCTTACAGATACATACAAATCACTTTATTTCCTTGGCAACTCCATCATCCAGTCAGGGATCAGTTACAATCAGTTCTGCCAGGCTTTTTGTTGAGGCTGCGGGCGTCTATTCTTGATCTGGTTGGCCTCCCCTGCCGGCACTGTCACCTGTGCTATGAAACGGAATAATATCTTATCATGATGGGAGATGGCCAGGCTGGGCAATATGTGATTATGGTTTATTTTCTGAGTGCTGTTGAGTTGTCTGTTTATAAAATGTTATTATTGTATTTTATTGTTTTATCATATGTTGTACTCCGCCCTGAGCCCTGCGGGGAATGGGTGGAATAGAAATAGACTCAAATATTGTACGTGCAGTTGTGGAAGCAAGAAAAAATACCAAAGAAATGGGATTGGATCGTGAAAGTTTTATCGTGGAGTGAGATGGACAAACTAACAAGAATTTTAGGAGACTATGATTTGGAAGTGTTTAAAAGGGAGTGGAAGAAATTTAGAGGATATATAGAGAAAGAGTGGGTTGTAAAAGGACATTGGACAATTTTTTAATACTGAGCATGAGAAAAGGGAGAAATTGAACTTTGATTGGTTAAGGGTACCTTTATAAGTGAACTTAAGTATATAACTTCGGCGGGAGTCTAGTAACGGAGGGAGGGGGGATTGGAAGATATCATATGGGTTAGAGATAGTAATGATATAAACAGACATTGTTACCATATGTTATTAATAAAATTGTTTAAAACCAGAAATAGACTCAAATAAATAAACAACGGGGGAGGCTACCTGGGACAGGTTTACTGAGGGCTAGGGTTTTCGGGTCTCTCCTGGCAACCGTTAAGGGATAGGGGTGACTCACCAGGAGCAGTAAGGATGCCCATCCTGTGTACCGTGACATAGCCACATCACTGCCCACATGAGCCAGAAGTGACATCATCACAACTGGGAGGTCAGGGAATGGTCCGGTATTTGGGCAAAAACGCTATGGTAAATTTAACTTCTACCAAATACAAGAGCATTGCCCTGACCTCCCAGATGCGATGATGTCACTTCCAGGTCATGTGGGCAGTAATGGACACAGGTTGCTACACTTCAATGGATCTTCTTCTTTTTCAGGACCCCCCCCCGCCAGTCATTGGCTGATCTGTGGTGGGGAGGTGGCACCTGGCAGTGGTGGACTTCCGCCTTCACTGGAGGGGGGGCGGTCTGGCAACCCTACTGAGAGCAAATATCATGTGAAGTTTTAATCTAAATACTAGTTCTCCTCTGAGAAATGAAGACTGGAGTTAGGACAACAAGCAAGGGACAGACAATGAGCAAGCACAATGAAAATTTGAATAGTGGCCAGTAGGAATCCATTAGGACATGGTGTCTAACATTTCCATAACTGCATGCGACAGACCAGAGGAATGGGGGAATTCAACATGGGGCAGCCCTTTTGAGCAGCGACTACAGCACAAAGCAGTGACCATGCTAAGTCCCCAGCAGTTCAGTGATCAACACCAGGCCATTCAGAGAATAGTCTTTTATTGACTTACTGACAGGTTAGGATCAAGATGGCTCTTGCGAAAACTTGCTTTGGTGGGCAAATGCCTTCTACTTATACCTTATGTGAAAACAGTTATGCACTCAAACCCAAGGCGAGAAGCACAGGGGACTCCCCCCTAATACTTTCCCAGTCCCATTGCAGGTACACACATATCAGGCAGAGACACCCTTGGCCATTCCTTAGATCAGGCAGAAGGAAAGCTTCAGTTGTTGCAAAGATTTGGGAGCTGGCTAAGCAAGAAGTGAAAGCAGTGTCCTGGCTAAATGGCAAGAGGCATTCTTGACAGACTACAGCACAAAGGAAAAGGAAAGGAAAGGTCCCCTGTGCAAGCACCAGTCATTTCCGACTCTGGGTGACATTGCTTTCATAATGTTTTCACGGCAGACTTTTTATGGGGTGGTTTGCCATTGCCTTCCTGTCATCTACGCTTCCCCCCCAGCATGCTGGGGACTCATTTTACCCACCGTGGAAGGATGGAAGGCTGAGTCAACCTGGAGCCAGCTACCTGAAAACCCAGCTTTTGCTGGGGATTAAACTCAGGTCGTGAGCAGAGTTTAGGACTGCAGTACTGCAGCTTTAACACTCTGTTCCATGGGGCTCTCTCCAGCGCAAAGATCATAGTAGAATTTACAATACTGTATTTTTCAAGCCCTTTTTGCAACCTTTGGAGGGTCAATCTGAGGACCATAAGATCTCTTCAATATTAGCCTCAAACAAGAGTGAAGCCATTGAAACTTGTAGTGAAATTCTTTTACCATTCTTCCAGGAGGAGATGTTCTTTTTGACCACGGATTCTATGCTTGTCCATATGATGTTGCCTTGTGTAAGAAAAAGCCCCCTACTTTTCATACACATGGACATCGTGATCACCAGTATGGTTGCCAGGGTGCCTGGAGTTTTGACTCGCTCACATCTGCTCTAAGAAGTGGACTTTGCCCACGGTTTCTAAGGCTTATGTGGATACTATAAGCCTCAGCTTTGCAGCAGCATTCTACATCTCTGGATGGGTGTTAGCCAGAACTACAGACGATCTTCCAGCCTCTCCTTGTGTGCCCAGTCTTGGCCGCTGCAGTGGAAGAAGCCATGCCACCATGAACTGTACAGGCAAACAGTTTCCAGCCTGTTTCCATGAACCGAAGGCTAACACCACCAGAATCCATCTTGTTTTCCTGACTCCGTTACAGCAAAGCAAGAAACTCATGTTTCCAACAGCTGCTTCAACTTCTGCATAAGGCCATCAAGCTTTTCTTAGGCGTGGATCCTGCCAGACTGCCTAAGCCTTTGTCCAACAGAACTAAGGACAAAGACTGGTGTCAAGAAGAACTCTGAAGATCAGGAAGTCCGTTTTCATCCAGAGCCAAGTTCCTTTGTGTAAACCGGGTGTTACCTTAGGTAGCAATTTGGCCATCTATTGTCACCTTTTAGATAAGTTTAATAGTCTTAAGCACACCTCCACCCAGTAATTTCCCCTATTCTTTTCCCCAACAGTTATCCTGGAGCCTCCCCCTTGGCCCATTGTTACCTGGACAGCCGATCAGGTAACTAAGGCCAAGTCCGCTCATTGGCTAGCTATGAGCATCCAATCAGGGGTTGCCAACTAACCGGCTATTGGCTACTGCACTTATGGTCACTGCAGAGCCTCCCCTTTTCTGAGGTCATGTACCAGCTGACCACCTGTCATCCACCCCTGTGCCTCCCATCCCCTAAGGGCTCAAGGTAGTCTATATAACCTGTAACACAGCTCCCCACATGTGTGCATCTAGCAGTACCTCAGTTCCGCTGTCTAGATCCATCCCCGATTCTGGCCACAGTTGAGGGTCCCATTTCCCCTGTCCTCTATCGTCGCCATGGGAGCCTTCTTGAAGACTACGATAGGTAATTATCACCCTGTTTGTCTACCCATGTGTTGTCTCTATATCTCTCCCTATTTTTCCTAGGACTGTATGTATGTTTCATGAGCACATTGTCTTGTATGTATGCCTATATTTTCTAGAATAAATTTTAATTGTTTTACTTAATTAGAGTCCGTAATATTTTTAAGCATTAATTTCTGGACGTGGAAAACTCTGTATACACAGGTAAAAGATCCTGATTAAGCCAGGTGCCCACCTGACAATTCCCCAACCTCGTTTTGAGGGCATTTTGGCTTACACCTGTTATGCCAATAAAGGTATTGCGATGTGATATAACTGTGGCAAAATGCAGAGGCACGTCTAAGTATTTTGGAAAACAGCACGCTTGAGGACGCAACTTTCTTGGAAGCATATCTATCGGAATTTGAACTGTACAATTTCTGGGGGCAAAAGAAGTTTTGGAGAAGCTATCTGGGATTGATGATACAAATGTAAAACCAGGCTCTGCCATGTCAAAAGATTGTTGCCTGTCATGTTGGACAAGTTGCAAACAGAATGTTAAACCAAAGGAAGACGTGGACTGCACTTGTTACACTGGTAGCAAATCTAATTTCCAAGCTACCCTTAGGCTCCAATACCTGCAGAATTTTTGAAAAGATCATATAGATAACAGAGAGTTGTTTGATTCTTGTTTAAAAGCACAGACTGGCACCAAACCTCTACTCCTCTCTGATACATGTACCTTTCCTTTATCTCTTCTTTTTGCTGGTTCTTCCCATCTTTAAATACTGCAGGGGAGATGGGGAACAAATATCCCATCAAGTCTCTCCTGCTTTGGGATATGCTAACCTGGCAGAAAAAGGATCAAACCAGACCCGTAGCCAGAAAATTCCAGAAGGGAGGGGAGGTCACGGGAAAAAAATTTGGATTGAGGGGCCCCCCCTCTGGCGGCCCCCCCTCCCTCCACACGGCACTTCCCCCCCCCCTCCCTCCCAACTCACCAATGCGGCGAAATGAAGAGTGGGCTTCAGGGGCTCTTTCAAGATGCCCCCCGCTGGTCATGTGACCAGTGGGAAAAGCCATTCCAAGGCAGCTTTCCGGCACACTCAGGTCATTCAACGCTGGGGCAGCCAGCGCTGAACTTGCTGAGCGCGCCAAAAAGCCAACTTACAAACTGCCGGCCTTGGAGCGGCTTTTCTCGCCGGTCACGTGACTGGCGGGGGTGAGGGGGCAACTTGAAAGAGCCCCTGAAGCATGCTCTTCCCTGTTTTGCTGCGTTGGTGAGTTGGGAGGGAGGGGGAGGTGCCCGTGGAGTGAGGTGGGTGCCACCAAAGTGGTGCGGAGAGAGTGGGGACTTGGGAATGGAGGGCCCATAAAAGTCAAAGGGGGTTGGGTGGGGGGCCATGTTCCCACCCCCCATGGCTACGAGCCTGGATCAAACCCTTCAGAACATTATCACTGATGATCCTTCCACATTGGGGGAGCTGAGAATGAGACGTTGCCCAAGGACTGAATCAATGTCTTGAGTAAGTTCGTTATAATATAAATAGTAAAACCGACAGTAGGCAATTATGTATAAATGAATTCAAGTCCCCTGCAGTTTCTTTCTAGCCAAATGGTTCCAAATGAAGACCCAGGGTTTTTTTTTTTATTTTCTCAGTTTTAATTACTGAAAATAATCTTCTACAGTGGTAGCTTAGAATGAAATACAGTAATATCTACAATAGTATCATTTACAAAAATATTAATAATCATCATCTTAATTATATTTTAACAATTGATACAATTAATTTAATTGTCAGCCTGACCTTCAATCCTGTGTTTATACATCAAGTGATCAATTATGTCTATGTTTTTTATTTCCTCTGTTTTTCTGAAAAGATTAATTTTGAAATAGCTTTGTTGAGTAAACTATATTGTAATAAAAGAGTCATATCAATGAATTTATTATTTAATTTATAATACCTTCAGTTGAGGAGCCAAGGAGCCAATTATTTCCATATTAATATTTCCCTTCCTTTAAAAAAGGAAATGAAATTTCCATTAGTCTATAATTTTTCTCCTAATAATTTAGAAATAAAGTCACTTGCCATACTCACTCCAGGTCTCTGAGCATCTGTATGAAATCAAATCAATCAGTCAGAAGGTGTCTAATCGCAGTCATTCTCTAACTTCCTAAGTACACACCCGAGAACCATGTCATTTACATTTAAAGAAACAGTGTCACAAAAGCAGAGAGTATTCTGCTAAGTAGGAAGTGAAACTGTCAACCAACCAGAACTATATCAGCCTGATCTAACTGGGAACGAAGGAGTAATTTCAAATATTCATAATAAATATAAATAAATAAATAAGTGCAGTTACTCTTTAATATCTTAATATAGCTTCCAAGGGATTTGAGCACCTAGAGCTAAGTAGAGGGTAGTTGCACTTCTGCTTCCTTCTCCAAACCTTCCCTCGGGGGAGTTGGTGTTATTAGTGTTCTATCACCTCTATGGTAGAATAACATGATAAGACATAATGATGATAGGGAATGGGGCTGTGGCTCAGTGGTGGAGCAGAGACACCTAACTAGTACGCTGCAACTAAAAAAAAAAAATCAGCCTTTTTTTCTTCTTGGAGCTGTGTGCCATTTAATAATTTGAAATGGCAGCAAACTTGAACCTTAGCCCAATGCTCAAGCAACTAAGCCATTCTGGCTATTTCAGGTAAGCAGATGAGGTTTTCTATCTATCTATCTATCTATCTATCTATCTATCTATCTATCTATCTATCTATCTATCTATCTATCTATCTATCTATCTATCTTCCTTGAAGAAATCCCTTGGCACCTGTCGCATCAACCATCACCAGTGGTCTGACCTAGCCTCGGATCGCAAAGCATGGAGGCACACCATCCACCAGGCTGTCTCTTCCTTTGAGAACGCACGCATAGCTGGTCTTGAGAACAAAAGGAGATTGAGGAAGAATCACACTGCTACAGCACCAACCCCAAATCAGACTTTTCCCTGCAGCCACTGTGGCCGGATCTGCCTGTCCCGCATTGGCCTTGTCAGCCACCAGCGAGCCTGCAGCAGACGTAGACTATTGCACCCTCCTTAAATCTTCGTTCGCGAAGTCAAGCCGAGAGATCTATCTATCTATCTATCTATCTATCTATCTATCTATCTATCTATCTATCTATCTATCTATCTATCTATCTATCTATCTATCTATCTATCATCTATCTATCATCTATCTATCTATCTATCTATCTATCTATCTATCTATCTATCTATCTATCTATCTATCTATCTATCTATCTATCATATACCTACCTACCTACCTATCTATCTAATCTAAAGAGGGAACTAAAAGAAGTGAGAAGGGATTATAAATAAAATTTGATGTCTTCCTTCCTTCCTTCCTTCCTTCCTTCCTTCCTTCCTTCCTTCCTTCCTTCCTTCCTTCCTTCCTTCCTTCCTTCCTTCCTTCCTTCCTTCCTTCCTTCCTTCCTCGCAGTAGTAGTCATTCCAGCACCAGGTTTTGTTCTGGGATTAATTTATTTAAATATTCTTAACCCTGCTTCTTCCCCCACTCGGGGGATTCAAATCAACTTTCAAAATGAGGTTCCCGAAGCAAAGCAAGATCTAAGTAAAGGCATAGAACCCAAGAGCTGCCCAAGCCGCTTAAGAGGCAGGTGATGAACCAGACGATCGTGAAGGGCTCCACCTTTGCTGGTCAAACAGGCCAGGCATCAAGGTCAATGTTTGATCTTGCCCTTCCTCCCCATCTTTGGCCACACCCAGAATTTAAATTGGAGGCCAAAAGGGAGGGAGAAATGCTCAGCCCAGATTTTATCCAGCTGCTTAGATGTTCTCAGTTCCTCTCTCTTCTTGTTCTATTATCAAGAGAGGCACCTCAGGGGAGTGGCAGGTTCTTTGTAATGTGGCATGCTGCACATCACGCTTTATCCACGGTGAATGGAGTTAGGAACAGAAGAGCAACTCTTTGTACCATGGCAATGCCTTTGTTCGTCCCGTGACAGTCCTCAGCGCAGAAACAACATCAGATAGGGAAGGGAGACTTTCATCTCGAGCCTTCGGCTTAAACAAAGCTCCTTCCTGTCTCGGTCGCAAGTGAGAAAGGAAGCAAACGATCTGCATTTGATCCCCGTGTAAAACATTTTGGTCGTCTTTAGTGAGACCAATGGATTTGAGGGGCCCGGAGCAGAAGAAAGTGTCTGAAGCAGGGATGTGACGTTTCCAGAAGCACAGCAGGCATGTGAGGGTGGGAAACTTCTTCTCTAGGTTTGCTTTCTTCAGGGTGGGTGGAAAGTGGAAAAAGGGGAGAACTTAGCGACTTAGTCATACGCAACTGATATATTTATGAAATCTTAAAATGCAGAGTCTGCATTTTTATAAAGCGATAACAAAAGCAATTTCAAAAATCAGTAGTTGGTACAGGGACCGCAACTCGCCCTCTGGGCTTGGGGGTTTGTAAAATACGCTTAAAAGAGTAGCACTCGTTGGTCTTAAAGTGCTTTCTTTGCATTTCTCCCATGAAATCCAGGGAACCGGGCAAAGGAAGCTCTGGCTCTTTCCTTCCTTCCCCAGGGGACCGGGGGGAAGGAGCCTCAGCCAATAGAAGGAAGAGAGGCTTGGCTCAGTAGCTCTGCTGTGTGATTGAGAGAGCCTGGGAAAGCAATCTATCCCTCCCCCCTTTCTCCCCAAGGGAGGAGCCTCAGCCAATAGAGATAATAGAAGTTTGACTCTGTAGCTCCTGTGCTATTGAGCAAGCCTGGCAAAGCGAGCTGTTATGCAGAAGGAAGCAAGAGAGAGGGAGAAGGAAGCAGATGACAGCCAGTTGCTCGGGGGCTGATAAGAGCCCTCCAGGGGCCTGATTTGGCCCCCAGGTCACACATTTGACATGCCTACTTTTGTTAGTGGAGGAAATAATCTTTTATCTGTGAATTTCTTACTCCTACAACGATGGAACCACCTTGAGTTATGCAGCAATTCAAAAAAGAAATGTGTACCCTCTTCAGGGTGACTAGGGACCCCTTCTTTTCCAGCTTATCTGAAATTTTTAACATTTCTAACTTATTGAAAACTTCTCTCCTCGGCTTGACACAATGCTCTACCCCTTAACGAAGAATTCGGTAGGTTCGCAGGATAGCCCAATCAAACAGAGGACCTGCCCATGCTAAAATGCGGAGACGGAATCCCCCGCTCGTTTTTTTTATTTAGTCGCGATTTATATCCCTCAATAAGATCAAGTTTTATTTCTGCATTAGTATCGCACTGCTCTGTATGTTCTCATGATTACCATCTAATATATCTGTTGCCTGGTAAAACTATCACCCAATCCATTATCTAATTGCAGCCCTGAAGATTCGTCCAAAGACATTACTGATTTTTGCCGAGGGGCTCATATGCACACAGGCACTCTTGTGGCACTGGAATTGGAGCACCACATATACATGTTGGTCAAATAAAACATGTCCTCGGAGCTTTTTTTTGTAGCCGGAACTCCTTTTCATATTAGGTCCCACCCCCTCGTGCAGCCAATCCTCCTGGAGTTTACAGTAGGCCCGGTACGAAGAGCCCTGTAAGGAATTCTAGCAGGACCTCCTTTGCATATTAGGCCACACACCCCTGATGTAGCCAAACCTCCTGGAGCTTACAGTAGGCCCTGTAATAAGAGACCTGTAAGGAATTCTAGCAGGACCTCCTTTGCCTATTAGGCCACACACCCCTGATGTAGCCAATCCTCCTGGAGCTTACAGTAGGCCCTGTAATAAGAGACCTGTAAGGAATTCTAGCAGGACCTCCTTTGCATATTAGGCCACACACCCCTGATGTAGCCAATCCTCCTGGAGCTTACAGTAGGCCCTGTAATAAGAGACCTGTAAGGAATTCTAGCAGGACCTCCTTTGCCTATTAGGCCACACACCCCTGATGTAGCCAAACCTCCTGGAGCTTACAGTAGGCCGTGTACTGAGAGCCCTGTAAGGAATTCTAGCAGGACCTCCTTTGCCTATTAGGCCACACACCCCTGATGTAGCCAATCCTCCTGGAGTTTACAGTAGGCCCTGTAATAAGAGACCTGTAAGGAATTCTAGCAGGACCTCCTTTGCCTATTAGGCCACACACCCCTGATGTAGCCAAACCTCCTGGAGCTTACAGTAGGCCGTGTACTGAGAGCCCTGTAAGGAATTCTAGCAGGACCTCCTTTGCCTATTAGGCCACACACCCCTGATGTAGCCAATCCTCCTGGAGCTTACAGTAGGCCGTGTACTGAGAGCCCTGTAAGGAATTCTAGCAGGACCTCCTTTGCATATTAGGCCACACACCCCTGATGTAGCCAATCCTCCTGGAGCTTACAGTAGGCCGTGTACTGAGAGCCCTGTAAGGAATTCTAGCAGGACCTCCTTTGCCTATTAGGCCACACACCCCTGATGTAGCCAATCCTCCTGGAGCTTACAGTAGGCCGTGTACTGAGAGCCCTGTAAGGAATTCTAGCAGGACCTCCTTTGCATATTAGGCCACACACCCCTGATGTAGCCAATCCTCCTGGAGCTTACAGTAGGCCGTGTACTGAGAGCCCTGTAAGGAATTCTAGCAGGACCTCCTTTGCCTATTAGGCCACACACCCCTGATGTAGCCAATCCTCCTGGAGTTTACAGTAGGCCCTGTACGAAGAGCCCTCTAAGCTCTTGGAGAATCGGTTAGATCGGAGGGGTGTGGCCTAATATGCAAAGGAGCTCCTGCTACAAAAAAAAAGCTCTGCGTGTCCTGATGGTTACCAAAGTGAGTTGCTTAGAATCTTAGGAGGGTTAGATGGAATAGGGGAGGGTGGCCCAAGGTTGGAATGGAACCTCCATATGCAAAGGCTGTGTAGGTCGTGATGCCATTTGCTTGGGTGTCATGTCTGGAGCAGCTGCGTCCTTTGTGTGATGTTTGTTGATTTCTCAAAAACATCTGCTTGGCCGCCATAGAAAATGGAATGCTGAACTAGGTGGGTGGCAAGGGTATCGTTTTCCTAGGTTGCAAAAAAAGCCTTGGGCAAGCCCTGAATGGGTCACTATCAGCGAGAAGAAGAAGAAGAAGAAGAAGAAGAAGAAGAAGAAGAAGAAGAAGAAGAAGAAGAAATTGGATTCATATCCCGCCCTATACTCTGAATCTCAGAGTCTCAAAGAGGTCACAATCTCCTTTAATCAAACCCAGTTTTCCCAGATAAGAGCCCGTGCACTTAACCAAAAAAACTGTGTTTGAGCTGGGATGAGAGTGGGACAGAACAAATGAAGGTATTCCCTGAACAAAAATCCTTCCGTGTGCACCTGCGAATTACTGCTAGTCCACCTGTTCACAGCATGTGTGCATGAGATTGAAGGAATGGCAACTAAAGGGGGGAGGGAAATGCTACACACCTTTAAGTGCAACGGGAAGTTTTAGTGGTGCATAGTGGAGGTAGAAGGAGAAAAAAAACCCCTCTGGGGTCTGGGCAAAGTAGCTAATAAGAAATCTGAAGGTGTTTATTCGAGTGTGTTTAGACCTTCAGTGAAACCCCCAGAAGGAGAGTCAGCCTCATTGCTTTTAAACCCTCCTTAAGCTGAAAAGGCTGCCTGGGGTGACCCATCTCCGCGACACCAGTTCGAATCATTTTGAGCATCTGTCCCCTTCCTTTCCCTTTAGCATTTTTGGAAATGAGGTCATTTTGTTTCGACCCTCCTGTTTCCGAGCCTCCCTTTTAAATTGAGTTCGCAGAGTCTTTTAATCTTTCAAGCTGCCAGCGTTACAAATGGTATAGCTTTTCCAGGCCAGATCCTCAGCAGGCGGAAATCGGCTCGGCGAACGATCTCAAAGGAGCGATCCCGAAGAGTTTGATCCTAGGGAAAGAAGAATAGACCCAATTTGGGGAGGAGATGGTGCTGTATTTATCTTCCTCCTTCAAATGGCAATCTGGGTTTCCTAAAAACCTCTTTTGCCAGCAGAATGTTCGTCAGTTTCAGCGGGGCTTCCCTCCTAGGAACATTTCTCATTTCATAGCTGCAGCTGAGCCGAGCTCAGATCCATCTTCCTTACTGTCTTTCTTATGATGACATTCCTCTTCTTCATGTTTAGTTTCTCCTCTACATATTCCCCAGTCTCACCTCATCCAAAACAGTGGGTTGGGTTTGGCCAGCAAATCAAAAAAAGAGAAGCCGGTGTCTCTTTTTAAAATGGAAGCCATCTGACTTCGTTTCTTTGGCTTCTGAGAGTTCCTTCCAAATGAAATATTGCTGCTCAAAGGAGATGGTTTACGCCTAGGATACGAGGAATCCTGATCTAGCAGTTGCATGCAGTAATGCAGAGCTAGTGGTATCCGAAGGCGGATATGGGAGGTTGGGTGCACATCTGAATGTACAGCCATTTCCTACAGACGCAGAATGCCATTAAGCAATGCTACTAACCATAATCAGTTAGGCAGGGGGAATCCTTACTGACCAGGAACGGGGTCAGCTAGGAGGGAGGGGGGAAGAGTAGAGAGCCATTTCCCAGAACTATCAAAGGTTGCCAAGAGCCTTTGAAGCCAGCCGTAGGTGCCAACTTCTCACCTCCTCCCTGGAGGCTCCAAGGCCAGTGCCTCTGGGCAATGTAACCACCAACGGAAGGGGGGAAGCGCTGGGAATGTCTTATATGCAAACGCAGCCTTTTGTTTTGGGAACTGTGGGATAGATGTGAGTGCTTTGAAGTAGAGGGATAAATAACCATAGATTGAAACAATCCCTATCAGTTCCAATTTTACCCGCTTGCGTGGAGTAACGCTGAAGCCTCCAATAAATGCAACTTTGTTTTAAAATCACTAAGGGCGTTTTCGCACTCACCTTCAGCCGGCGCGACCCCCCTCTTCACCGCGCAGGATCTGCGCGGATTTCGCACTAAATGCCGCGGAGCAGCCAGAAGAGCCGGAAACGCCCGTCGCAAAAGCCGTGCAAACGGAAACTGCTTTTTGGCGGTTTACGTTTGAGCGGCTTTTGCGCCGGGAGCTTCCGGCTCTTCCGGCTGCTCCGCGGCATTTAGTGCGAAATCCGCGCAGATCCTGCGCGGTGAAGAGGGGGGTCGCGCCGGCTGAAGGTGAGTGCGAAAACGCCCTAAGTCTGCGTTCTTGTGATCTTCAATGAACCCACGCCTGACAGCAGGCAAGGCTGATAACATCACAGAGTTGCATGGAGGGCGAGCCCAATCCAGAACCCCTAGAAGGCAGGTGCCCTAGGCCAGGGGTCCCCAACCCCTGGACCAGGAACCGGTACTGGGCCATGGCCTGTTTGAAATGGGCCGTGCAGCCTCGCCACCTTCCCCCCCCCTCCACGGTGCCTCCTCTTCCCCCATTTTCACCATTTTAAGGCCTGGGAAGGGAAGGAGGCAAGGGCAGCGTCGCTTGCTGCTGCAGCGGCGGCAGTTTTCCCACCCATCAGCTGATTGGGGGGGCGACCTGGAAGGCACTTCATGACCCCTTCCCCAGCTGTAAAATGGGGGGAGGAGGAGGAGGTGAGGCTGCGCGGGGTGTGGCAAAGGAGGGAGGAGGAAAACTGAAGGAGGAGGTGGTGAGACTGTGAGGGGGGCGAAGGAGGGAGGAGGTGAGGTCAAATTGGGTGTCCCCACCCTTCAGGCCCTGGGGCCGTGGTTGGTAGGCTAGCCCTTGGGCCGGTCTCCGGGGCCAAAAAGGTTGGGGACCATTGCGCTAGGCAATTGCCTAGCTTGTCTAGTGGCAAGGCTGGCCCTGGATGCAGGATAGGAATACGCTGTCACCTTCTGAGGTGTATCTGGTTACATGTGGGATTTAGGACCACAATTCCTGATCCAGCAAGTGATAACATTGCCACTAGTGATAACATTGCCATATGGCCACTACTCTTATTATTGCCTGTAGTCTGCTGTATACGATGCCTGTTTTATAGTATGGCATATGATTTTATTGCTATGTAACCAGGCCTTTTTTTTTGTAGCAGGAACTGGTTTGCATTAGGGGTGTGCATTCGGTTCAGCCAAACCAAATACACCCCTGAAAAACAGTTGATTTGGCTGCATTCATGCTGTATAGAGCAGAATCAGATTCTCTGATCTGATTCAGGAGCCTTACACTGCAGCTGCAAATTGCTGCCGAAATTCGGCTCCATTCTACCCTATGGACTATTGAAGTCAATGGCAAAATAGGGTATAGTGAAGTGCGGCTGGAGGGCAAGGGGTTTGAAGTAGAGGCTCCAAATTTTCAGAAAAGCTTTAGGAGCATCTCTACCATGGAAACTCCAAGTTTCAAAAAGATTGGACCAAGGGGTCCAATTCTAGGGGCACCCAAATAGCATGCCCCTATCCCTCCATTATGTCCTATGGACCTTTGAAGTCAATGGCTAAACAGGGTATAATGAAGTGCAGCTTCCTCCCCCACAACAGACACCCTGGGAGGTGGATGGGACTGAGAGAGCTTTCCCAGAAGCTGCTCTTTCAAGGACAGCTCTGCGAGAGCTATGGCTGAGCCAAGGCCATTCCAGCAGCTGCAAGTGAAGGAGTGGGGAATCCAGCAGATGCTCTGCAACTGAGCTGTGGCGCCTCCCTTAGGATCAAGGTAGGTAGGTGATGTGAAGACCTGGGGTCTTGGAGAGCTGATGCCAGTCTGAGTAGACAATATTGGCCTTGATGGACCAAGCTTCTGACTCAAGGCAGCTTTCTGGTGCATTCCTGTTTTTATGAGATGAGAGAAGGAGGCCGGAGCTGCCCAGGGAAGGAAGTGGATGGACTTTGTTGCATGAAAGTTCGTGTTTAAGGCAGCCAGAAGCTGTGATAGCTAACATGTGAGCAAAAGTGCGCTGGACAAGGTGGTTAGAAAACAATCAGCAAGGCAAGTCTTCATCAGAGAGAGACAGCTTTGTTTTATGCCAAAAAGGTAGAGCGAAACTGCACATACATAGCAATTTCCTTTACTGGCATTATAAAACTGTTAACAAAGATAAGAGCAGGATAAAATGAAATGCAGCAATAAGCGTAAGGTAAAGGTAGTCCCCTGTGCAAGCCCCAGGCATTTCTGACTGCAGGGTGACGTTGCTTATGTATAGAAATACATATTCCATCTTTCAACACCATACTTTAAAAAGTTATGAATTAAATCAATACAAAATAGCTTCGTTTACCATAGGACGACGTATAAGCACAGCTGTCTGGAGGAACTTTGCCGCAGTTTCAGTGACATCATCAGCAGTATTGTTTATCAGAAAAAGTAATTTGTGTGAATCAGGTAAATCTAAAATACTACCAGGGATTGCTGATAAAATACTGAGCTGTACATTGATGCAGTGACCCACGTTCCCTCTAAGCTGCAGAGACTTGTGAGCAAAAATTCTACTTTGTGAGCGACTGGCGTTAAAGTGATGAGCTGCTGGCATTAAAATTGTGAGCTCCGGCATCCATTAGTATGCTCTGCGGTCATCCTTCCTGAACTAAGGCAAAAATGTGTGAGCCAGAGGCTAAAAACCTGTGAGCTAGCTCATGCTAACTCAGCTTAAAGGGAACACTGGTAGTGACAGCATTCTAATAGCATGTGGGAGAGAGAAACTGTAGCTTTGGGGTGTCCAAACTTGCTTAATGTAAGAGCCCCATAGAATAAATATCAGATGTCTGAGAGCCACAAGACATGAATGTCAGATGTCTGAGAGCCAGGAGGGAGGGAGGGGGGGAGGGAGGGAGGGAGGGAAGGAAGGAAGGAAGGAAGGAAGGAAGGAAGGAAGGAAGGAAGGAAGGAAGGAAGGAAGGAAGGAAGGAAGGAAGGAAGGAAGGAAGGAAGGAAGGAAGGAAGGAAGGAAGGAAGGAAGGAAGGAAAATAAATGGGGAAGAGAGGAGGAAGAGAGAAGTGGAAAGAAAGTAACTTTTAACTTTAAATGCATTCTCCAAGCCACCAGCTTTAAAGAGGAAAGTGCCTTCCCTGACCACCCCTGCTGTAGCTGATTCCTCCTATTCTAGAACAGCAACTCAAGTTCTGCCAACATCCCCTCCCCAGTCTGCGTCCGCAGACGGTGCTCTAGGCGCATGGCAGAAGCAACAAAGGCAGCAAGCTCTCTTTCCAGACGGCGCTGCCATCGCAGAGAGCTTTGCTTTTGCATTATGCATCGTGCACATTTTATCATACAGTTGAAACACTCGGAGATGTAGGAGACGATGATGATTTCCAAACAACCCTGAAACGCCTCCCAGGCCTTTTTTTGCCTGGAATGGAACTCTCACGTTGCGATCTATCTGTTGAGGCAAGCAAAGCAGAGACTGACAGAGAAAAGAAATGCGCTCCACTCAAGGCTGAAGGCAATCAGCTGCAAATGGTGCATCTGAGTACCATCAGTAAACAGAATTCCAGGCTCTTTGTTTGCTGATTGTAAGATTTGGAACATAAAAACATAAGAGAAGCCATGTTGGATCAGGTCAGTGGCCCATCCAGCCCAACGCTCTGTGTCACACAGTGGCCAAAAATACCCAGGTGCCATCAAAAGGTCCATCAGTGAGGCCAGGACACCAGATGTCCTCACACTGCTGTCCCTCCCAAGCACCAAGAATACAGAGCATCACTTGCCCCAGACAAAGAGTTCCAACAATATGCTGTGGCTAATAGCCACTGATGGACCTCTGCTCCATATGTTGATCCAATCCCCTCTTGAAGCTGTCCAGATTGTTGTTGTTCAGTCGCACGGTCGAGTCCGACTCTTTGCGACCCCATGGACCAAGTCACGCCAGGCCCTCCTGTCTTCCACCATCCTCCGAAGTCTGCTCAAATTCAAGTTTGTTACATCAGTAACGCTGTCCAGCCATCTCCTCTTTTGCCGTCCCCTTCTTCTTTTGCCTTCTGTCCAGATACTACCTATAATATAGTGGATTCTTAGGCCTTGAAGAGGCAAAGTGGAAGTGAATAACAGCTCTTTATTGGGTACAGCATTGTCGATGGCTGCACGGTAAAGACTGGAGAACGGGCACCGCTGGGCCAACTATGTACCACGTCTTGACATTTTGAGTTTGATATTAATATTAATTGCAATATTAATGCAAAAGGATGAGAGAGGGAGGCTCAGGCTGTGTGCTTATGTGTCTAGAAAATTCTCAAATGAGCAGAGGAACTGGTCAGTTTGGGATAAAGAGGCGTTCGCTGTAACGTATGCTTTAAAGACCTGGCGGTCAGGGTTAGAAGGGGCCAGAGTACCATTCAAAATCTGGACAGACCACAAAAACCTAGAGGCCCTAACGGGGAGGAGGAAGCTGACCGCCAAGCAAATCTGATGGGCAGGGTTTTTCGCCAAATTTGATTTTGTGCTCAAACACATCCCGGGCTCACGGAACTTCCTGGCTGATGCACTCTCACGGCTTCCCCAGCATGAGAGCCAGCGGGAGGAGATAATAGACTCACTAATTCCACCATCGGCGGTAGCGGGGGGAGTTACAACCCGGTCGGGGAAAAAGACCGACCCAAAGGGGCCGTGGGAGGGAGAGAGAATGAAAGAAGAAACGGAGAAGGAGAGTGGGGAACTGCCCAGCGGTGTGGAAAAGGGAGAGGGGGGCTTCTGTTACTATCAGGGGAAACTCTATGTGCCCAAAAGCCTCCGGCAGGAGATATTACAGCATTGCCATTGCAACAAACTGGTGGGGCACTTTGACTATATGAAGACGCTTCACTTGGTGAGCAGGCAATTTTGGTGGCCCCAAATGAAGTGAGACATTTCAGAATTCGTGGGCTCCTGCCCTACCTGTATCATGGCCAAGAAAAGGGGGGGGGGGGGGGAAACAACCGGGACTTCTCCAACCCTTGCCCACCGCTTCTCGACCCTGGGCAGTAGTTTCCCTGGATTTCATAGTAGAACTTCCCCCTTCCCAAGGGAAAACAGTGGTACTGGTAGTGGTGGACACTTTCTCTAAGCAAGCTCACTTCATACCATGCAAGCAACTCCCCACCGCCAAGAAGCTGGCTTATTTATTCTTCCACCACGTGGTCCGGCTCCACTCATTCCCGGAGAAGGTCATTAGCGACCGCAGGCCACAGTTCGTTGCCAATTTCTGGCGGGAGTTTTACAGAATAGCAGGGCTAGAACAAGGGTTGAGCTCAGCCTATCACCCGTAAACGGACGGACAGACAGAGAGGGTGAACGGGCTTCTGGAACAGTACTTAAGGTGCTATATCAATTACCAACAATCCAATTGGGTCGAGCTCCTATCCTTTGCAGAGTATGGTTACAACAACAGTGTGCACAGCTCCACCAAGGCCTCACCCTTCCAGATAGTCAATGGGTATGAAGGAAGGCCCTTCCCTTCCCTGCCAACCACCAACGACTCATTGCCTCCCACTTTGTGCCAGCAATAGTGGGAAAGAATTAGAAAAGGGTGGGAAGTAATCCAGGACAACTTGGAGGCAGCCAAAAAGACTTATAAAGACTATTTCGATAAGAAGCATTTCCCACAGTGGGAGTTCAAAGTAGGTGAGAGGGTGTTCTTATCAACCAAAAACCTCCCCTTACCCCAAGCGTGCCGGAAACTGGCATACAAGTTTCTAGGGCCCTTCAAAATAAAGAGAGTTATCAACCCGGTCATGGTAGAATTAGAGCTGCCTAAGATGTTTAGTAAGATCCACCCTGTTTTTCATTGCAGTCTTCTTCGCAAGGACCCTGGAGCCACATCTTGGCACCCCCGCCCTCCAGAGCCACCTCCTATTCAAGTGAAAGGCCAGAGTCACCACGAGGTGCAGGAGATTTTGGACTCTAGGGTCCAGAGGGGGGTCCTATACTACTTAGTCCGCTGGAAATACTTTCCCCCCCAGTTGCGATAAATGGGTAAAGTCAACAGACCTGCGGGCGCCACAACTGCTGAAGAAGTTTTACCTACTGCACCCATAAAAACCCAGAGCAAGAGCTTAGGGGGGGCAGTATGTCAGACGTGTAACTTAGATATAATACTGTAACTGGTAGAGTGTAACTACTTGACATGACTAACCCCATATTGTATTCTGCTATGCTGTATTTCTTGCTTCTACTAACCGTGAGAACAGCAACATGCATCTTTCCCCAAAGCAATTCCTAACCGCAAGGAGAAGAATTTCACACTAGGCCTAGAAGCCATCTGGGCCTTTGAAGTTAGCATATTCAAGGTAACCAGTGGGGAGCTTCCTGGGAGAGAGATAAGGAAGCATGGGAAGCACCGACTGTCTCCAAGGGTGTGAGAATGCTGTATTATTCCCCCTCTTTGAAATGTACAAAAAGGCAGGACTTAGCCCTGCCTGTTATCAAACTCAACTTGCTACTTTGCTAGACGGTTTGTTCTCAAATAAATGGATTAATTTTGCAACACTATGATCCGTCTCTGTTTGAAGTTCCACATCTTGACAGTACAACAGTGGGCTCCCGCGCTAGCATGCTATTGGATCATTCAAACCATCAGGGGGCCTCTGATTGGAGCAGGGCAGTCTGGATTTGGATCCTACTGCCCATTGTTCCCAAGTCCCCAAGCTCAGTCCTTCAGGCTCCAATGAGCCAGGCCGGAACACCATCTACAACAACATTGACTCACATACATAACACTACCATAGGACTCCTTGAGTATATGCAGAAGAAGCTTTATTGATAGATCGGATAGCAACCATTATCAGCAGGCAATTTCCAAGACGGGGTCTTGTCAGACCAGGGTGCTTTTTTTGTAGCAGTAACTCCTTTGCATATTACACTACACCCCCCTGATGTAGCTGATCTTCCAAGAGTTTAAAGGGCTCCTAGTACAGGGCCTACGGTAAGCTCCAGGAGGATTGGCTACATCAGGGGTGTGTGGCCTAATATGCAAAGGAGTTCCTGCTACCAAAAAAGCCCTCTGCCAGACTAAAGTGAATAGGCAGTCCCCTACTGTTTGAGAGCCAGTTTGGTGTAGTGGTTAAGTGTGCGGACTCTTATCTGGGAGAACCGGGTTTGATTCCCCGCTCCTCCACTTGCAGCTGCTGGAACGGCCTTGGGTCAGCCATAGCTTTCGTAGGAGTTGTCCTTGAAAGGGCATCTTCTGAGAGAGCTCTCTCAGCCTCACCCACCTCACAGGGTGTCTGTTGTGGGGGAAGAAGATAAAGGAGATTGTGAGCTGCTCAGAGGCTCTGAGATTTGTAAGTAAGTAAGTAAATTTATTTTTGTATCCCGCCCTCCCCTGCCAAAGGCAGGCTCAGGGTGGAGTGGAGGGCGGGATATAAATCCAATATCATCATCTTCTTCTTCTTCTTCTTCATTTAATTTTTAGATTTATATCCCGCCCTATCCCATGGCAGGCTTAGGGTGGCTTACAACAATAAAACAACAGAGTTAAAATAATATCATAAAAACAAACATTACAAAACAGGAGCAGCACATTAAACAATCTTAGAGACATAGGTGATAAACAGCATGTAGCTGATGGCTAACAGCATAACATAACACCATAATGGTGAAATTCTTCTTCTTCTTTTTCTTCTTCTTCTTCTTCTTCTTCTTCTTCTTCTTATTATTATTATTATTATTATTATTATTATTATTATTATTCCCTTTAATATAACGGCACCCCATTTTCCTGCACCCACCGAAGTCATTTGAATTAATTAATATAAAGTCCTTTCTCAGACCTCAGTGTTCTTCTCTATCAAGGTCACATCCCATGTACTTTCCCTGATTCAGTTGGTCCGTATCAGCGTTTCCCAGGGAGACCAGATTAGAGTTGTCTCCCCACGTTCCCTTTCCACCTGTGAGCCTGGAACATCCCACCACATACACAGAACACTAACTGTTCAGGAAAAATAATGGATGCCTTGAACACATTTGTAAAATGGGGTCAGTATATCATAAAAATTACAATTGCATCTGCATAAGGCTGAATAGGTAATGAGCAAATATAATCATAACAGCAAAACAAGCAGTCCATGTAATAGTGCCACCTCAGCTATACTTGTCAAGGAACTGTTCCTATCACCCATAAGTGCAACAATAACCAGCCAGCCTCATCCATTTGGGAATTGGGGTACAGAGGTCCCAAACAGAACGTTATGATCTTTACGCAGACAGGAACTCCCTCTTTGATACCCTTTGCAGGGGTGCCAAACATGTGGCTCAGGGACCAAATCAGGCCCCTTCAAGGGCTCCTATCAGGCCCTCAAACAAGTCTGCTTCCTTCTTCTCCCTTGCTTTCTTCAGCATCACAGCTTGCTTTGCCAGGCTCTCTCAACTGCACAGCAGAGCTACTGAGCCAAACCTCTTTTCCTTCTATTGGGTGAGGCTCCACCCCCTCCTCATCCCCTGGGGAGGGAGGGAAAGAGCCAGAGCTTCCTTTGCCCAGTTCCCTCAATTCCGAAAGAAAGAAAGAAAGAAAGAAAAAAAGAAAGAAAGAAAGGAAGGAAGGAAGGAAGGAAGGAAGGAAAGAAGAAGGAAAGAAAGAAAGAAAGAAAGAAAGAAAGAAAGAAAGAAAGAAAGAAAGAAAGAAAGAAAGAAAGAAAGAAAGAAAGAAAGAAAGAAAGAAAGAAAGAAAGAAAGAAAGAAAGAAAGAACCTCTGTGTCTTTTATAAAGTTTGTGTCTCTGCTTCCTGGTATTACATTTTATGGCACACATGGCCCAACCCAACAGGATCTCATTGATGTCAGATCCGGCCCTGATAACAAATGAGTTTGACACCTCTGCCTTATTGCACTGCTGATACTTAAATGTACTGCAATCCTAAACAGAATTACACCCTTCTATGCCCCTTCAGTCCAATAGCCTTTATTGATTTTATTCAATTTTATTCAGTTTATACCCCACTCTCCCTGAGAAAGCAGGCTCATTTTTGTGCAAGACCTTAAGGAAGACAGGCGTGTGAAAATTAACCCTCCTGTAAAAACCAGTACTAAAATTATTAAAGTTCCTAACTGCTTAATCTGTCATAGGGGTGTCAGCCTCCAAGTGGGATGGCTAACTCTTAACGAAAACATGTGAAACGGAGGCGATCCGTCAGGGCTATTCATGCCCCAGATTGGACTATAATTTTGGTGTCGAGATAGAGAATAAATGTAAAGGTAGTCCCCTGTGCAAGCACCAGTTGTTTCCAACTATGAGGTGACATTAGGGTTTGTAGAATCTTTCGGGATCAAGTGCCATGTTCTACTGGAGAAAGTTTTCCTTCCAGACGTTTTGTTCTCAGCTGCGGAGAACATCCTCAGTGGCGTTGCAGCTGGAGCAGGCGCTCAGACCTTCTTGGCTGCTGTGCATTGAGTGGGGCCAAGGCTGCTGGAGAGCTGCTATTTCTAGGCTGGAGGGGGTGTGATGAAAGGGCAATTGGTTTGTGGATGTGCCCATTGTTTGGTGGGGCTTCCTAGAAGGGTAGTGATAAGGAAACTGGCTGTTGAATGTGACCATTGTTCCGTGTTAATTGCTGGGAGGGTCGGAAGGGGTTTGAAGATAAGGAAGATGGTTGTTGACTGTGCTGATTGTTCTGTGGAATTTGCTGGTTGTTCTGAGACAATTTATAGTCTGCAGGGTGTTTTGCACAGCTGGGTACCAAGATTGGTGGATGAAAATGCCTTCTTCCTTTCTGTTAAAATTGTGCTGGTGTTTGTAAATCTCAATAGCTTCTCCGTTCAGGCAGGTATGATAATGTGAGACTGTAGAAGGCTCGGCCCTTCCCAGCCAAGCCGACATCGCCGGCGTTCAGGCTGGGGGCCGCATTTGCCCTCCTGGAAGAAGGAGAGCAGGCTTTGACAGCCCCAGCCCATCCGGGGATTGAGCGGGGCGTGGCGCCAGGGGTATATAAGCCCTGGCCCCGCCCGACTCAGTGCGGCTGTCTTCTTGGCTCTCTGTCTGGAGAGCCACGAGTAGATCGCAAGGAGAACGGGCCTTGCGAGCCTCGACTGAGGGAGCCGAGGAACGTGCGGTCGGAGCGCGAGCGGCGGGTGCTGCGCAAGCGCTGGCCAGCTGATCTTCGTCCCTCAGGACTGGGTTGTAAGCGCTGGCCAGGTGAGCTTCGTTCCTCAGGTCCGGGCGGCGGCAGCAGAGCGCGAGCGGCGGGGGCAGCGCAAGCGCTGGCCAGCTGATCTTCATCCCTCAGGACGGGGCTTGCCAGCGCTGGCCAGCTGAGCTTCCTTACTCAGGACTGAGGGCGGCAGCGGAGCGCGAGCGGCGGGCGCAGCACAAGCAGGACGGGGCTTGCAAGCACTGGCCAGCTGATTTTCGTCGCTCAGGTCTGGGTGATATGCGCGGCGGCGGGGTTCGCATGCGGCGGCCATTTTAAGCCTTGAGGGGGTCGTAAAAGCGCGCGCGGCGGCCATTTTGTCTGCCGCACGAGGCCGCTTGTGTGGCTAATTTTGGTGGCTATAAGTGGCACAGGGGGGGTCCTTGGTGGGCATTTGACATCTTCCCCACCCCCCCCCTACCCTTTCGGCCAGGGTGGGTAGGAGCTCGCCTTGGCAAAGGGAATACAGGGCAGTGCTTGTGGCTTGGTTTTCCTGCACTTTTATGCCGCCAGGCACCCCCCCCCCCAAGTTTATTGAGCCCCTTGGGGGCTGGGCTGTTGCTCAGGCCTGGACTGGGTTTCCGCCCCCTTGGGGCTAGAGGTTAATAGTATTTCATCTTTATGTGGGAGATGCCGTGGGTTAGCGGGGCAGTGGAGCTCAAGTTCAATCCCCGGCATTTCCAGTTACAAGTCGGGACAGTGGAGGCGATCAGGAGAGGGACGGTGGCTCAGTGGTAGAGCATCTGCTTGGCAAGCAGAAGGTCCCATGTTCATTCCCCGGCATCTTCCAAAGGGTCTAGGTAAATAGGTGTGGAAAACATCAGCTTGAGACACCGGAGAGCCGTTGCCAGTCGGAGATAGTACTGACTTTGATGGACCAAGGGTCTGATTCCGTAGAAGGTAGCTTCGTATGTTACCGGACTGGTGTCAGCCGGTACACACTATTCAGTGAACCCCCCCCTCCCCCTCCTCAGGGTAGGGTGACGACGGGCATACATTGGGGCCGTTTGGGACTGGCTTTGCTTTATTTTGCCTCCACCCTTCCTCTCATGGGTGGGTGGATCACATTAGCATAACTGAGGGACTACTTGGTTGCTTTGTGGGCTATCTTGGTCACCGTTGTGTGTACCGCTTGGTGTAAGGATGACTCTATGGCACTCAAGACGGGCTAAGGAGGGTCCATGGGTAAGATGCCTGCCTACCCGCCTCGTGGACGGGGTCTGCAGCCAGGTCCAGCTGAAAAGCGAGGACGAGGGGGGCGAGTCCAGTTGGCCATCAGGAGGCAAGTGGAGGCATTAGAACTGTAGAGGGTTGCCGTTGGGGCCCCCATATGGGATGGGTGGCGCCGCGCTTCGGGGCGGTAGAACACACCCCTCCCCCCCCCATATTCCATGGGGTGAGGACGGTAATTATTTTACAGTTGTCCAGGAACCATAATTAAGATGGGCCATACCCCCGGTTAATTGTGCTGACTGTATTTGTTTTTACAGTTGTCCAGGAACCATAATTATGATGGTCCATATCCCCGGTTAATTGTGCTGACGTTATTTGTTTTACAGCTGTCCAGGAACCATAATTGAGATGGTCCATACCCCCGGTTATTGTGCTGTCAGGCATACATAGGGTCTGGCTTGGCTTCATGTCGCTTTACCCCTCCTTCTCTGGCTTAGTGGTCGGTGGGGTTTCAAATTGGCATATTCTTAGGGCCACTGTGGTGTGTGGCCAGGATTAGGTGGGGTCGGCAGCCTTGTTTTGAGGAAGAGACAGGCCAAAGGGAGTGGGCCCGGCTAGCCATCATTGACACGGGTGGCACTAGAGCAGTAGAGGGTCGCCATGGGGCTCCCATAGGGGAAGGGCGTCACAGCGCTTCAGGGCGGCGGCGTGTCTACTGTTTGCGGTGGAGATGCTGGCTCGTTTGTCTGCCTTACAGGGTAGCGCAGCGGGGACGGGCCACTGCCGGAGCTGGAACGAGACGACGACCCGGGCGTGGGTCCGTTAGGTGAACAGCCAGCGACGTACAACTGTCTCCATGCCGGGCTCGAAGGCCACTGGAGGTCGGTGGTAAGATCTTGTGGCAGCAGACTCCAGGCGGGTCTTGAACGTCATTGGACGTAGGTGGTAAGATTGTGTTGCTGCAGACACCTGGGTGGCCCTGGGGTCCTGTTCCAGTACCCCCACCGGGTACGGGGAGAGGGCCTTGGGACGCAGAAAGGCCGGGAGCACCCGCTGTGCAGTGGTTTCTGGGTTGCCTTGGGGTGTGGGGCCTGCAGAGCTCCGCCCCACAAGGGTATGGCTTGGGTAGCTCTGGATCCCAGGCGCTCGGTCCACAGGTGGTCCCGGCGCTGGCGCCCGCGGTTCCCATGTTGCCGTCCCTCCCCAAGGGGTCCTGCCTTGTGACAGGCAGCAGTATACTCAAATCGGAAGGGACGTGGCCGAGTGGGCAAGGCAGTGGGTGGTTTCACCTTCTGAACCCTATCGCCAGCATACCTTTCCACATACTACCATATGGCGATACTTCGAGGCCGCGGGGTGATCATTTAATGGCTGTTATACGTGTCTAAATCCCTCAGGGAGAGTCGTAGACATGTTCAGCCTACTTCATAGACGAGCTCGACAGGAAGGAAGAAGAGAATTAAAGCGCTTATGGGTGGTTAGGTCAGGGGCAATCTGGTTGCCCAGCGTTTTAATTTTGGCGGGCGCCATCGCTGGTGCATATACGGAATTTCGGCGGTGCGGCATGGCTGCACTACGGTGAGGCATTC
Source organism: Heteronotia binoei (assembly GCF_032191835.1). Taxonomy (NCBI): domain Eukaryota; kingdom Metazoa; phylum Chordata; class Lepidosauria; order Squamata; family Gekkonidae; genus Heteronotia; species Heteronotia binoei. Next base: position 92,405,548 of record NC_083232.1, on the reverse strand, counting down.
CGCATGACGGCCACTGTTAGCCCGGGGTTACCTTGTGACCACGTCAGCCAACAGTTTTGGCTGTGGTTGATGTCCCCGGCAAAGCCTAATATTAGGGATCGGTCCGATAGCGGGCACGTGGTACAGAGGCAACACCAGCAGCTTTCTGCAGGGGCCCGCCTCACGGAGGGCTGGTCAGTGTTGGGCTGAAAGTGCCATAGGCGACACTAAGTCTGCATGTCGCATCTTGCCAGTGCATCACAATGCTTTCGAACTCCTGGGGTTTTTGCTTAGAGGGCGAATTCCAGGATAGCGCCCTGCCATATGGATCACACCCTCCTGATGGGTTGCATTTCAGCGCTTCAGTTCCTTTGTTGAGTGGGCGCTACGGGATAGAACCGGGCTTAATGACACGGTGCTTTACCTGGGCGACTACCTTTGTCGGTCCTGCCAGCACAAGGTAATGCGCCAGATGGTTACATTCCTTTCGGGACTTAGCCATTAAGCTGGGGGTATGCATGTGAAGCCTATAAGGCCCAGTTCGGTGTTTACCTTTTGGGCATCGGTTGGGATACCCACAAACGGCTGTGGCTGACGGAGGCAGGAATAACGGATCTTAAAGCCCGGTTGGCTGCCCTAAGGTCTCGCTGCTTGAATTGCAGTTGGTGGTGGGTCACCTTAGCTTTTCATGGACGGTGCCCCCCCCCCCTTTATGGCCTTTTCTTTGAGGCGTCTTGGTGACACTATGAGTCAATTGCCCCTAGACCCCTGGTAGCTTGTGAGGTTGAAGCTGGTTGGCCCATTCAATTGGCTTTAATGCCTGGTACGAGGAGGGCCTAGGATAGAGCGGCTTGGACTGAACCGCCACGCTGCAGGCTGGCCGGCCCATCTTGCCAGCTCATATTAGGCATCTGCCTGTTTTGGAAGAGAGAGGTCTGGAGTCGAGTATTATTGAGGGCCGACTGGCGGGGTTGGCCTTTGGTAGTATAGCTCATGGGTCTGCGGAGAATACCCACTAGTGGAGGGGCATATGAAGGAGCGGCTTCCCAATTCTGGCAGTTGAGGGGACCGCTGGATAGTGGGCCGGTTCCGTGACACAGGTTATGCAGTACCCTTTCGGGGCCGCTCTGCTTCATGCGGCCTTGTTGATGGCCCTCCAATTTTTTCGGCGCTATGTTTAGCGAGTTGGTTATGTAGTTTACGAGTGATACCGCAGGGCAGGTGCCCCAGGCCCGGGGGGAAAAAATTGGTTGGCCTGTGGCGGTTGGTAGCTTTATAAAAAAAAAAAAAAAAAGAGGGTGCACCCGTTGGTCACCTAGAAGGCAGCGTTGGAGGTGCCGGTCGGTCATTATTTGTTTTGACAATTTTCTGTTTTTCAGGGGCTGTGGCTCGTAGTGAGAGGTCTCCTCTGCGGACGCAGCAAGGTGTTCCGGGCGGTCCATCATGCTAGATGCTCTCTAAACAGGCTCCCAGCTGGGTGCCCGTGATGGGCCATTTGGAGGAATGGCTGGGTCCTCGTCGGGGCTGCGATGGGCCGTACCGTGCGGAGGGAGGAGGGCACCTCCTCCGCACATCTTGGTCATCCACCTGGTCGGTCTCAGGGGAGCACCCATGGCCCAGCACCAAGTGTGCAGGTGGTCTGCTGGAACCGTAGATGGGCTACACGGCTCAATGCGGGGACCGCAGATCACGGGACAGCCTTAACCTAGCGGATCTTTCCATGGGGGATTGATGCACGCCCAGGTGGTTAATGGCTGGGGCCGGGCCGCTCAGCAACAGTCCAATACGTTGGGTTTGTGCTGGGGGCAGGGTGGCTCGCCCTACAGGACAAGGCGGGGTCCGGGGGTGACCCCAGGGCTTGTCCTTTTGGCTGGTCCGGATGCGGTCAGCTAGGTCACCAGGCTGGAGTTGGAGGCGCCCTTACATTTCCCCTGGAGGGTTTGAGCACGCTAGGCTAGGCTAATAGGGCGCTACAAAAGCCATGAAGATGGCTTGGGAATTTTCCTCCCTCATCCGGCCATACAGGTCAATGATGCTGACCGGTATCGGTCGGATGGGGTCCATCTGTCAGAGTTGGGTAACCGGGCCTTTTTGGAGGAGATTCGGCAGGGTTGGCGGTCGGCTCTGGGCCGCCCGTTGGGGCGCTAATGCCTAAGCAGAGGCTTGGCATTGGCGGTGGCCGGGGAGGTGTTGGCCACAGGGTTTCAGGGGAGCACCTATGGCCTAGCACCTTTGGTGCGTGTGGTCTGTATGAACCGCAGATGGGCTACACGGCTCAGTGCGGGGAATGCAGATCACGGGGAGCCTCACCTGCGGCGGATCTTTCCATGGGGGATCGATGCTAGCCCAGGTGGAGAAAGGCTGGAGGCCTGGCCGCTCAGTTACAACCCGAATATGGCGGGTTTGTGCTGGGGGCAGGGTTGCTCGCCCTTTGACAGGGCGGGGTCCGTGGGTGACCCCAGGGGCCTGTCTGGATAGGTCTTACCCCTGCCGAGTTCACAGATTAATTGAGTTTAATAAAGCGGCCCGGTTTAAACCCAATACTTGTGTCTGTCTCTTATTTCGACTAGGGGGGCAAAGGACTTCAGTTCTTTCAAAGTGGATGACGTGGTCTCCTTCTTGAAGTGCATGTTCAGCTACAGCTGATTTTTCTGGCTGAAACAAGCGACAGTGTCTCTTGTGTTCGGTGAGGTGACATCGCATCATGACGTTTTCATGGCAAACTTTCTACGGGGTGGTTTGCCATTGCCTTCCCCAGTCATCTACACTTTACCCCCAGTAAGCTGGGGACTCATTTTACTAACCTCGGAAGGATGGAAGGTTGAGTCAGCCTTGAACTGGCTACCTGAACCCAGCTTCTGCCGGGATTGAACTCAGGTCATGAGCAGAGCTCAGGACTGCAGTACTGCAGCTTTACCACTCTGCGCCACGGGGCTGCAGATAGAGAATACTTCATAGCAATTGTTAATGAGAAAGAATGAGTCCAGCTTCTGTACGATTCAAGAATTTTGTAATGAGATTTTGCACATGCCGTATGTGTTGACTGCGGCTGTATACAATTAGCAGGCAAACAGATGCAAGAAGGTATTGCGGGTTAAAAAGCACTTCATTGATTTGCAAATACTTGGTTGTTTGCACGACGATTGTATTAGCAGCATAGCCTCCAAGTGGGACTTGGAGATTACCCTGGAATGACATCTTATCTCCAGGCTACAGAGATTGGTTTCCCCTGGAGAGCATGGCTTGCATTCCTATGGGCAGGGACCACCAAGGCCCTTGTCCTCTCCAAACTCCACCCCCAAATCTCCCAGAATTTCTGTACCTGGACCAGGTCACCCTGTACTTTAGTGAATAATATTTGTAATGTACTGGGTTCGGAGACGATCAGCAGCAAATATCCTTTATTGCAGCGCACATTACAAAGGCAACATGGTGAGGCCAGGTCCCTGCCTATATGCTATCACCTGGAACTACCCACTTCCCTACCCGGTCCGATCCTGCCAGGTTAAAGTTCATGCCGCAGATCTTCATTGGCAGTCAATCTCAGTCCCTTACAGTCAGGTGACCCGCGGTTTCCTTGCGGCTCACCTCAGTGCCTGTAGTCACACTGTGTTGGAAATTCAGGGACCGAAATGCAAGACACAACGATATTTTTAAAAGTAAATCAGGTTTCAGGTTTCTATCTCGCTGCTTTTAGGAATGATCAACAAGCCCAAGTCATTAGGGGTTTGTAGAATCTTTCGGGCTCAAGTGCCGTGTTCTACTGGAGAAAGTTTCTCTTCCAGACGTTTCGTTCTCAGCTGCGGAGAACATCCCCAGTGGCGTTGCAGCCGGAGCAGGCGCTCTGACCTTCTTGGCTGCTGTGCATTGAGTGCTGTGCACAGCAGCCAAGAAGGTCAGAGCGCCTGCTCCAGCTGCAACACCACTGAGGATGTTCTCCGCAGCTGAGAACGAAACGTCTGGAAGAAAAACTTTCTCCAGTAGAGCACGGCACTTGAGCCCGAAAGATTCTACAAACCCTTATGATGTTACCAGCCGTGAAAACATATAATCTTTGATAAGCCCAAGTCACTCACACCCAGAAATCTTCCCTCATCTTCGTCTGAGACGTCCAACCAAGGAAATCTGATTTGCTTGTATCAGCTTTGCATTTTTATAGAAAAGTATCCATTCTATCATTTCCTAAATCTCTTCTGTCACAATCGTGTGATTACTTACTATCTAGATAAGCGATGGGTTTTTAACCAAACGTGAGACGATTAATACAAGTGCAAGTGAGCCAATCAGCAGGTTCAAACAAGTTACATCTGATGAAGTGTGATAAGAAGGCCAACCATAACTCTTCACCTTTATTCAAAAGCAATTAATCTAACTTTTCTGTTACTGTTTCATTTAACTGTCAAGGATTAAAGTAATTTTAAGCAGAGTTCACTGACAGTTGAAAAGAGCGCGAACTCTCAGTTAACACGCAAAACCAGCAAGAAAAGAAAGAAATGAAATAATTAGCTACCGCTAAAGCTATGGTATTCCCAGTAGTAATGTATAGCTATGAGAGTTGGACCATAAGGAAGGCCGAGCGCAGAAGAATAGATGCTTTTGCGCTGTGGTGTTGGAGAAGAATCTTGAGAGTCTCTTTGACTTCAAGAAGATCAAATCAACCCAGTGTTCCCTGGAAGGTCAGATGTTGAAGCTGAAGCTCAAATCCTTTGGCCACCCAATGAGAAGGGAGCACTCACTGGAGAAGATCCTGATCCTGGGAAAGACGGAAGGCAAAAGAAGAAGGGGAAGGCAGAAGATGAGATGGCTGGACAGCGTTACTGATGTCTCCGGGGCTTCGGGGACTGCACTGGCTGCCGATAACATACCGAGTTCGGTACAAGGTGCTGGTTATGACCTTTAAAGCCCTTTATGGCCTGGGACCTTCCTACCTTAGGGACCGTCTCTCCCCACATGTTCCCCAGAGAGTGCTGAGATCGGGGTCCCAAAACCTCCTCACAATCCCTGGGCCAAAGGAGGCCCGTCTGAAAGTGACCAGAGACAGGGCATTCTCGATTGTAGCTCCTTGTTGGTGGAATCAGCTCCCGGAGGAAGTGAGGGCCCTGCGGAGCCTTGAACAGTTCTGCAGGGCCTGTAAAACAGCCCTCTTCCGGTTGGCATACAATTAAATTGCTACCGGAATGCCTGAACACCTAATCTCGAACACCAGACTATCTAATTTTGGAATATTGAAGAACTGATCTGGAAGAACGGCAGCATAGTATATACTGATGTGAGCTCTATGAGCCTTATGTGTTTTTATGTATTTTATATGTATTTTAAGTATTTTATTGTATAATTATAATTACTAATGTATTTTAATGTATTTAAACTGATTCTGTTGGTTTTTATGTTGTGAGCTGCCCTGAGCCCGCCTCGGTGGGTAGGGCGGGATATAAATCGAATTAAATGAATAAATAAATAAATAAATAAACAAACTAACTAACTAACTAACACGAATTTGAGCGGACTTTGGAGGATGGTGGAAGACAGAAGGGCCCTGCGTGACTTGGTCCATGGGGTTGCAAAGAGTCGGACTCGACTGTGTGACTGAACAACAACAACACATTAGTTCATTACCAAAAATGTTGTGTTGGGGAGGGACCATGGCTGAGTGACAGAGCATTTGCTTGGCATGCAGAAGGTCCCAGGTTCAACCTCAGCATTGCCAGTTAAAAGGACCAGGAAGTAAGTAATATAGGATCCTGAAGAGCTGCTGCCAGTCTGAGTAGACAATACTGATATTGAATGACTGATTAAGTAGAAGGCAGCTTCCTGCATTCATGTGCATGTATGGAAAGGAAAGGTCCCCTGTGCAAGCACCGGTCATTTCTGACTTTGGGGTGACATTGCTTTCACAATGTTTTCATGGCAGACTTTTGACGGGGTGGTTTGCCATTGCCTTCCCCAGCCATCTACACTTTCCCCCCAGCAAGCTAGGGGCTCATTTTACCGACCTCGGAAGGATGGAAGGCTACGTCAACCTCAAAAACCCAGCTTCCACCGGCTACCTGAAAACCCAGCTTCCACTGGCGATCGAACTCAGGTCGTGAGCAGAGCTTAGGACTGCAGCACTGCAGCTTTACCATTCTGCGCCATGGGGCTCTTATGCATGTATGAGAGGGAAACAATTTAGTCTGCCCAGACGAAGAGCTAGATCCAACCTGAGCATGTCCCTTTCCTTCCCCCCACATCCCCACCATCCCTCAAAGTTATTAAAGCAACATGATAATATTATGATGACAAAACATTACATTTCAGGATATTGGCTTTGAAGGAAATTGAGGTGCATTTCCCCAAATGCTGAGCTCCAAAGGCAAGGAGTAAATCTGCTTGCCGCTCCTCAATCTATTTACCAGGGAGAAACTATATAGTGTAATAGAGTAGCTGATCGCATCAAGGGGGACACCGGGGACTCTCGGTGCCCGAGGCACTTTTTGTGACTGCCAGAAGAAGTTTTAATAAAAGTCATTCTTGGGATCGGATGCTGCCCATCATCGGGACGTCCTTTGGCTGCATTCGAAGTTACAAATGAAGAATTTCCGAACTCACTCGGAGCCACCTTCTCTTTGTCCAACTGGGACAGTGGCAGAGAGCGAACCAACGGGAACACTGCATATATGATAATCATAGTGCATGAAGAAAATTAGAATAATAGAATTATAGAGATTGGAAGGGACCTCCAGGGTCAGCTAATCCAACCCCCTGCGCAATGCAGGAAACTCACAAACAACTCCCCCTAAATTCACAGGATCTTCATTGTTGTCAGATGGCCATCTAGCCTCTGTTTAAAAACCTCCAAGGAAGGAGAGCCCACCACCTCCCAAGGAAGCCTGTTCCACTGAGGAACCACTCTAACGGTCAGGAAGTTCTTCCTAATGTTGAGCCAGAAACTCTTTTGATTTAATTTCAACCTGTTGGTTCTGGTCCTACCTTCTGGGGCCACAGAAAACAATTCTGCACCATCCTTTATATGACAGCCCTTCAAGTACTTGAAGATGGTGATCATATCACCTCTCTGCCGCCTCCTCTCCAGGCTAAATATCCCCAGCTCCTTCAACCTTTCCTCATAGGACTTGGTCACCAGACCCCTCATCATCTTTGTCGCCCTCCTCTGGACCCGTTCCAGCTTGTCTATATCATTCTTAAAATGTGGTGCCCAAAACTGAACACAATACTCCAGGTGAGGTCTTACCAGAGTAGAGTAAAGCGATACCATCACTTCACGTGATCTGGACACCAGACTTCTGTTTATACAGCCCAACAGAACCACAACTGCAGAAGGAAAGAGGCAGAATAAACACACTGGGCATTGCTCAAGGATCGTATATATAATGCAGGTTTGTCAACTTTCAGGCAGTGACTGAAGATCTCCCAGAATTCTGACTGATCACCGGGCTAGAGAGATCAGTTATCCTGGAGAAATTGGCAGCTTGGGAAGGGAGGTATGGCATTATACTCTGCTGAGGGCCCCTCCCTGGCCTCCTTTGGTTCCATCCCATCAAATCTCCACAGAGCCGGATTAACAACTAGGCCAAGTAGGCACTAGCCTATGGGCCCCCATGTCTTTAGGGGAGCGGGGCTGGCTCCCCTCCCCTTGGTTTCCCCCCTGCTTGCAGCCCTCCCAACCTGCATGAGCAGCCTGCTCTTTGCCAAAGTTGCCTGGTGCAGCTGCTGCTGGCGTCATCACCAAGTTTGCCTCTCTCTGCCTCTCCCTTACAGCACGGTCAAAGGGGCTTTTAAGAAGGTGCCTGCAGGCTGTAGAGGGAGCTTTGATTGGTTGGGCTTTTGCCAGTTTCAGTTCTGGATCTGGAGCTTTGTTTTTGTGTTTTAAATGCTCTGAATGATCTATGGTTTTCATAAATTGACTAAAGAGGTACGTAGCAGTCTGGTCCTAAGTGAAGTTCCTTAACTTCAATGGACTTTAAAAGGTAAAAGTAGTCCCCTGCACAAGCACCGATTTGTTACTGACCCATGGGATGATGTCACACCATGACATGTTCTTGGCAGACTTTTTGCAGGGTGGTTTGCCATTGCCTCCCCCAATCATCTACACTTAATCCCCAGCAAGCTGGGTCCTCATTTTATTGATCTCAAAAGGATAGAAGGCTGAGTCAACCTTGAGCTGGCTACCTGAACCCAGCCTCCTCAGGGATCAAACTCAGGTGGTGAACAGAGCTTAAACTGCACTACTGCAGCTTACCACTCTGTGCCACGGGGCTCCATGAGATACAGGTTAGGTTGTCACAAAGAGAGTGACCGGCCCAGGGTCACCCAGCCAGTTTCCATGTCACGCAGGGCTTTGAACCTGGATTCACCTGACACTAACCACAGTATCACACTGGCTCTTCTTGGTAGTGGTGGAAAGAGCCATCAAGTCACTCCTGACTTATGGGAACCCCTCAAGGGTTTTCAAGGCAAGAGGGTTCAGAGGTAGTTTGCCGTTGCCTGCCTCTGCATTATGCCCCTGGCATTCCTTGAAGGTCTTCCATCCAAGTACTCACCAGCAATGTTCCCACTAAGCAGCAGAGTCTTGAGAGCAAAAATTCTACTGGCATGAAAGTTGTGAGCTACTGTATAAATTAGAAGATATTGAAGAAGATATTGGATTTATATCCCGCACTCCACTCTGAAGAGTCTCAGAGCGGCTCACAATCTCCTTTCCCTTCCTCCCCCACAACAGACACCCTGTGAGGTAGATGAAGATATTGGATTTCTATCCCACCCTCCACTCCGAAGAGTCTCAGAGCGGCTCACAATCTCCTTTCCCTTCCTCCCCCACAACAGACACCCTGTGAGGTAGATGAAGATATTGGATTTATATCCCGCCCTCCACTCCGAAGAGTCTCAGAGCGGCTCACAATCTCCTTTCCCTTCCTCCCCCACAACAGACACCCTGTGAGGTAGATGAAGATATTGGATTTATATCCCGCCCTCCACTCCAAAGAGTCTCAGAGCGGCTCACAATCTCCTTTCCCTTCCTCCCCCACAACAGACACCCTGTGAGGTAGATGAAGATATTGGATTTATATCCCACCCTCCACTCCGAAGAGTCTCAGAGCGGCTCACAATCTCCTTTCCCTTCCTCCCCCACAACAGACACCCTGTGAGGTAGATGAAGATATTGGATTTATATCCCGCCCTCCACTCCAAAGAGTCTCAGAGCGGCTCACAATCTCCTTTCCCTTCCTCCCCCACAACAGACACCCTGTGAGGTAGATGAAGATATTGGATTTATATCCCGCCCTCCACTCCGAAGAGTCTCAGAGTGGCTCACAATCTCCTTTACCTTCCTCCCCCACAACAGACACCCTGTGAGGTGGGTGGGGTTGGAGAGGGCTCTCCCAGCAGCTGCCCTTTCAAGGACAACCTCTGCTAGAGCTATGGCTGACCCAGGGCCATGCTAGCAGCTGCAAGTGGAGGAGTGGGGAATCAAACCCAGTTCTCCCAGATAAGAGTCCGCACACTTAGCCACTACACCAAATTGGTTCTCCTTAGTGGGCTCTGGGGTCATCCTAGTTTCCGAGATCTGATGAGATTTGACTAGCCTGGACCGTTCAGGTCAGGACACTGGCTTTTCTTAGTAAATGCATTAGTGACTCACTTTTTAACTGCGAACATTCTTATGGGATGTGACAAAGCAGAAGCATTTGTACGAACTTGCCCTCGCACTCCTACGGGTAAAATGGCCGGCTCCTCTGGAAGATGGTGGAACCCCGAGGAGATGCGTGCAGCGATGGAGTTCTCCACAGTCTTGCAATTAAGCGTCTCTCCTTCATCTTCCAGCAAGGGACAGTTCTTCTCTCCCATGGCCAGTTTGTTCTTTGCTCCGGAGACAGGCCCTTTGTTCTTTGCTCCGGAGACAGGAACCAACACAAGCATCATTCATGGAGGACTTCAGGAGAGCTCTTTGTAGTTATTGGGATGCCATTCTCCTGCAGAGATTAAAACGGAAGCCACTGAGACGACAGCGCTAATAAAAAATCCCGTTCGCTCGAGCGCTGCGGGTACTTAACATTTGGCTTCATTTACAGAAGCCGCAAAACATCGTTTGGGCTGCCATAACCCAGAGAACGGTGCAGTCCTTCGGGAAGCAGTACATAAGGTTTTTTAGATTGTTTTGCAAGCATTCCCCAGCTCCGAAAATGTACTGGATCTTGTCTCATAATAAAATATATGGAATTAATTTGTCTGCAAAGAGGATTGTCGGTTCTTTAACATACGTACAAAGACTTATAAACAGCAAAAAGGTTTTATAAAGTAATAAAGCAAGCCTGTAATTAAGGATATGGTCTTATCATTTGCTCTGCTGCTCTCTCTCTCTCTCTTCCACTGTCTTTACTTACAGAATTTTATAACTGGTTATTATTTAGAATTTCAACAAATCCTTACAGCTAATAGCGGGTTTCCTGCATGAATCAAAGCCCCCAGTATGGTGTAGTGTGGTTAGAAGGTTGGACTAGGGCCTGGGAGATGCAGGTTCAGGTCCCCACTTTGCTGTGAAAACATGCTGGGCCTTGTCACACATTCTCAGCCAAACATACCTCATAGGGTTAGGCTGCTATCTCCAGCAGTACAGGAGTATAAAAACCAGAGTTAGGCTTAGGCTTCCCAATCCCCAGGTCCCAGAGGGGGATCCCCCGGTTTTACAGGCTTCCCCCCTCCCCCAGCCAGCTGGCCGGCCGGGGAAGCCCCACCCCCAGAGCCATCATGCACCTCTATGAACGATTCCCATAGGGAATGATGGGGAATTGATCTGCGGGTATCGGGGGCTCTGGGGGGGCTGTTTTTTGAGATAGAGGCACCAAATTTTCAGTATAGCATCTAGTGCCTCTCCCCAAAATACCTCCCAAGTTTCAAAAAGATTGGATCAGGTGGTTCAATTCTATGAGCCCCAAAAGAAGGTGCCCCTCTCCTTCATTATTTCCTATGGAAGGAAGGCATTTAAAAATTTGTGCAGTCCCTTTAAATGTGATGGCCAGAACTCCCTTGAAGTTCAATTATGTTTGTCACACCCTTGCTCTCAGCTCCGCCCCCAATGTCTCCTGGCTCCACCCCCAAAGACTCATGGCTCCACCCCCAAAGTCCCCAGATATTTCTTAAATTGGACTTGGCAACCCTAGTTAGGCTGCTATCTCCAGCAGTACAGCAACATCACTTCCAGCAGGCCTCAGATTCACCAGGAGCTCACAAGAGCACAGCTCCTGAACCTTTCTGAGGGTTCCCCCTCTTCCTCCGCACCTACCTTGTTCATTGACTAGTAGGTGCAGCTGCAGAACAATCCCTGGATGAGGAGAGCAGGCAGCCAGCCAGCCACCAGGGGCTTTGCCACACACCCAGCAGCCCTCATTAACCCCTGAAGAAGCCTGCACCACCCTTTCTCCACTTCTTATGTGATTTTGGGCAGCGGATGGCTTGCTGGCCTTCTGACTGGGGGTGTGGGCGGTCTACAAGAGTCCCAGACGAGCAAGGCCTGCTTGGGTTGTCTGGATCTCTAGCCAGCCCAAGCAGGCCTTGCTCACCCGGGGCTCTCCTTTCTTGCATCGGGTTGCTTTTGGTTGGGGGGGGGGTCAGCATATCCTAATGGGTTGTGCTAATGAGCTCCACCACCTATTTTTCTACAAAACAACCCCTGACTTCCAACATGCACCAGAAGTGACATCACTGGCGGTGCAACAATATTCTGGTATTTGGGGAATATTTCTATGGTAAAAATGGCTTCTACCATAGAGTTTTAGTCCAAATACCAGAGTGTCCCCATGTCACCAGAGATGTGATGATGTCACTTCTGGTGCACACCTGTCATTTCCCCAGAAAGCACTTTCTGGGGGCAACTTCCTTGGAGAGGCATAGTTCAGACCCTGTAAATACAATCCCCGCCAAACTTGGAGGGCAAGTAGAGGAGAGTCAACCAGAGATCCCCTGCAGGTTTCTATACACTCCTGAACCTTCTGATCCCACCAGAAGTCATTATGACAGGTGCAGGTTCAGGAGTGTATAGAACAAATCCCATGCAAAATAGAGACATCAAAGTCACAGGGGACCTTCCTTGGATGCTCCTCTACATACCCTCCAATCAATGTTCCCTCTAAGCTGTGAAGTCTTGTGAGCGAAAATTCTACATTGTGAGCTACTGGCATTAAAGTTGTGAATTACTGCATCAATTTAGTTTGCTCTAGGACAGGGGTGGCCAAACTTGCTTCGTGTAAGAGCCACATAAAATAAATGTCAGATGTTTGAGAGCCACGACACATGAACGTCAGATATTTGAGAGATGCAAGGGAGGGGGGGGGGAGGAAGGAAGGAAAATAGAAGGAGAGGAGGGAGGCAGGAGGGAGAGGTGGGAAAAAAGCAACTTTACCCTTAAATGCATTCTTCAAGCCACTGACTGGGGTTGGAGAAGTGATTTAAAGAGAGAAATAACTTCTGCAAGTCAGCTGAAGGGACAGTGGGGGCTTCAAGAGCCACACAATAAATGTGAAAGAGCCACATGTGGCTCCCGAGCCACAGCTTGGCCACCCCTGCTCTAGGGCCGTTTTTCCTGAGCTGAGACAAAAACGTATGAGCTGGAGGCTAAAAAAATTGTGAGCTAGCTCACACTAACTCAGCTTAGAGGGAACACTGCCTCCAAGTCATTGCTTTGAAATTTTGTAAACATTTTAATGGAGCAGAGACAATCTGTCTGCGAACCATCATGAACCTCCACAATCAGCTTAAAAGTTCATGGAAAGTTTGTGCTCTATCATGAACCTGACTTTGCAAAGCATGAACCGACCAAAATGGGTAACAAGCTTTAGTTCATGAGCTGTTTCGTGCCCATCCCTAGTCTTTCATATCAGCTACTGCCTGGTCCTTTTTAAAAACTAGAGATGCCAGGGACTGAACCTATGACTTTCTGTATGTCAAGCAGAGGCTCTTCATCTGAGCCACAGCCCCTCCCCTTATGCCTTCCGGTAGGGCCAGATTAAACCTGTGGAGGCCCCTAGGCAGTCAAAATCTTGGCAGCCCCTTCGCAAATTACCTCAGAGTTGGAGCGCTGTAGCAGGCACCTTCTCCGAAGCCCCTTTGACAAAGCTGCAGGAGAGAGGCAGAGAGAGGCAAACTTGGCAACGACACCAGCAGCAGCCGCACCAGGCAATTTGGGCAAACAGCGGCTCAGTTGCTGGCTGAATGTACAGACTGGGAGGGCTGCAAGTAGGGGGGAAACTGGGGGCAAAAGCCGGCTCGGGCCCCCTAAAGACATAGGGGCCCATAGGCCAGTGCCTACTTGGCCTAATTGTTAATCCATGGCCCCCTTGTAACATTTAAAGGACACCCAGCAGTTGTCTGTAAAGAGGGGAGCTCTGATTTAAAAAGAGACAGCTGAAATTATGTTTAAGAAATAATCTAATAACGGGGGGAAGGTCATGCCAGTTTTGCCCAGAGGTCCATCAGCTGATCCATTCCCTTCTCAGCCAGAAGTCATAACTGCCAGGTGAATTTGTCGCATTCATTTTTTCTCCCTTGGAGAGTTCCAGAAACTACAAAACCTCCTCTTATGGAGATGGTGAGCGATGTTTATTGAGAAGAGATTTACACAGGCCATTCATATTTGGTAAAGTGGTACGTTCACTGTGAAGCATGTGGATCACGGTAAAGCATGTGGGAACAGAAGGCATGCGTTATAAAGAATCTCAAACCAATTGTGACCAGTGTTCCCTCTAAGCTGAGTTAGACCGATTTCCCACTCGCCTTACGCCGCTCTCACACTCTTCTTCTCAACGGGGCTTCTGTCTGATTTCATGTTATCTGCCCCGGGGCTTTTTCGCGCAGCAAACAGAAATCTCTAAAATCCAATTTCTGTTTGCCGTACAAAAACGGTGAAGCTAGCTGCAGACCCGGGGCAGATAGTATGAAATCAGACGGAAGCCCCGCTGAGAAGAGGAGCATGAGAACAGCGTAAGGCAAGTGGGAAACTGGGGAAGGACGGTGGCTCAGTGGTAGAACATCTGCTTGGTAAACAGAAGGTCCCAGGTTCAATCCCCGGCATCTCCAACTAAAAGGGTCCAGGCAAATAGGTGTGAAAAACCTCAGCTTGAGACCCTGGAGAGCCGCTGCCAGTCTGAGTAGACAATACTGACTTTGATGGACCGAGGGTCTGATTCCGTATAAGGCAGCTTCATATGTTCATATGTTCAAATTGGTCTTAGTGTGAGGTAGTTAACAGTTTTTTAGCCTCTGGCTCACACGTTGTCTTCACTCAGGAAAAATGGCCCCAGAGCAAACTCATTTATGCAGTGGCTCACAACTTTAATGCCAGCAGCTCACAAAGTAGAATTTCTGCTCACAAGACTCCACAGCTTAGAGGGAACACTGGTTATGACCCATAGGCAGTCTTAAACTATGAGTGTGGAGTGGGCTCTGGTGATACGCTTCTATCTGGAAGCGATATTAAGGGGAAGCTGGGTTGTGGCTCTGTGGAAGAGCCTCTGCTTTAAATGTAGATGGTCCCAGGTTCAATCCCCAGCATCTCCAGCGAGCAGTAGGTGGCATGAAAGGGCCTCTGCTAGTCAGAGCTGACAGTGTTGACCTTGAGGGACCAATAGTCTGATTTACTATAAGGCTGTTTCATGCATTCATCTGTCTTCATGTGTCCCCACCGGGGCTTTTTTTGGGTAGAAAAAGCCCAGCAGGAACTCATTTGCCTATTAGGCCACTCCCCCTGACATCGACATTGTTGCCCACAGGGCTCTTTTGTAGGAAAAAACCCAGCTAGAAATCATTTACATATTAGGCCACATCCCTGATGCCAAGCCAGCCAGAACTGTGTTCCTGCGCATTCCTGCTCAAAAAAAGCCTTGGTCTCCACAAATAGCACCCATAGCAGAACAAGGAGGGGATGCCTTTCCTTGGGAGTATGATTTCTGCCCTGTTCCCCTCTGATTCAAACTATAAGCATTGCTGAATTTGGGAAGTCATTCAAGAAAACAGCAGAATGCATTGGAACCCCATGAATCTCTTCCACAAGTGGAGGTCTATTCCTTGGCTTCCCTTCATCTGGGGCAAGATGTTAAGAAGAGCTTCTTACATCCAAGACAGGCTATTAGTGGACTGGGTCTACGGGACCCAATCAGAGAGCCAAGGTGGCATAGCGGTCAGAGTGTCAGACTAGTTTAAATCCCCAGTCATGCCATGGATGTTCGCTGGGCCAGGCTCACTCTTTCAGCCTGACCTAACTCACAGGGTTGTGGTGAGGATAGAATGCAAGACACTTTAGGTCCTCACTGGAGAGAAAGGAGGGGTATAAATGAAGTAAATTAAATAATCCAACTCAATGCTTCTGAATAAAGTACAGCCGTTGGTGTTATAACACTAATACGTTGTTGTGAATTTGTGGCATTTCTGTCAATTGGGAAATCTGGGAAGTAAGCAATTTCAAAACCACAACATCCTCCTTTGCATTAGCAAAGGAACAGTGACAATTTGATCATGGAGATCAGCCCCAGTGTTCAAATCCCTACACAATCATGAAACTTGCTAAGTTCATTGGGGCCTTGACTAACCTCCCTCTCTAACCTACCTCACAAGGTTATTATGAGGATATGGGGAAGGAAGGAAGGAAGGAAGGAAGGAAGGAAGGAAGGAAGGAAGGAAGGAAGGAAGGAAGGAAGGAAGGAAGGGAGGGAGGGAGGGAGGGAGGGAGGGAGGGAGGGAGGGAGGGAGGAAGGAAGGAAGGAAGGAAGGAAGGAAGGAAGGAAGGAAGGAAGGAAGGAAGGAAGGAAGGAAGGAAGGAAGGAAGGAAGGAAGGAAGGAAGGAAGGACCATGTACAAAGGTGGGGAAAATGCTGGACAGAGAAAGAGAGGGGGGAATGGATTGGCTACAACAGGAGGTATGACCTAATATGCAAAGGAGCGCCTGCTAGAATTCCACCCCTGGAGAGAGAGAGAGAGAGAGATGATAGATAGATAGATAGATAGATAGATAGATAGATAGATAGATAGATAGATAGATAGATAGATAGATAGATAGATAGATAGATAGATAGATAGATAGATAGATAGACAGATAGACAGACAGACAGACAGACAGACAGACAGACGGACAGACAGACAGATAGTCTTCATCTTATATAGATATTTACTAATTTATTAAACCATTTTTATGACATCTTTTCACCTGATCAGAGTTCCCAAGGAGGCAAACATGAAAGCATTTGAGCAACTGGAAGCATTTAAAACGATAAAAATAATTCAATAAAACACATAAGCAAACAACCCCCCCCCCCACCAAACCCTAGAATCAGGGAGGAGGGGTCAATTACCATTACTAGAGTTATGTCAAATGAAACAAAAAAAAGTCTTCACTCACTGATGGAAGACACAGTGGAGGGAGATAGAGCTCCCTGGGGAGGCAGTTCTAGTGTTCTGATGGGACAACCAAGAAAGCCCTTTCTCAGGTTGTCACCTGGATAGCCTCAGATGTTGGGGCAACCAAAGTAGAGACATCAAAGAATTCAGGGTCTTAGGCACATCAGCACTTACCATTGTGGAGGATTTGGTGGGGGGGGGGGGGGTAGCCATGCCAAGTTTACATGTGTTGTATGGTACCCCAGTTCCTGATTTGTGACTCAGACGAACTGCCTCCATTGGTGTTACATTTATGACTTATTTCACATACTCAAATCTTCAGCTGATGTTGCGAGACTCTGACCAATGAACATGTATGGATGCCAGGTCATTAAGAGGCCATCTTGGTGGGATTCCCGGCAACCCAGAATGACTTACAGATAGAGCCTAACTCTTAGGGAAAAAGGACATTGGCAGTGGCATGTTGAACTGTCCAATTGGTTTTTCTCTTGAAGAGTTTTAAAATCTCAGTTCCAATTAACTGGAATGTAGAGGTATTCCATCTGATAGACCTGCAAAACACCACACATTCAAAGGACTTAGATCTAAAGCTACATATAATGTTGTCTCTTACCATGCTATTAGTGACACCTTACAGAGTAGGCCAATTCTGTCCCTCAAGCTAATTCTAAACTACTGAGAGCTCAACCATCTCAAATTAAGAGTTTCAAAGAACAGACCAAGGAAGACTTAACTCCATTGCTTAAAGGCGGTCATTGCTAAGATAAAAGGATCCTCTCCGGAGTTCTTTGGGGTTTGAGTCTTAACAAGTTTTTCTTTGATGGTTTAGGAAGATCCCAAGACATCATGGCCTTTTTATACAATCACTTGGCCTAAAGGTTGAGGTAAAAATTCTCCCCCCTCGGTCCTCTTCTATTTTAACTTCAAAAGAAACTCGGGTAGTCTTTCATCTCCTTAAATTAAAATCATGGGAGTGCTATCGTCCCTCGCTGGTATTATGAAAGACCAGCATGTAACCAAAATTTACCTCAAAAAACCAATACAAATGGCCACAAAAATCAGCAATAAACAAAGGAAATCAGGTGTCCCATGTCTCCTGTTTCAGCAGAAGATTTCCTCATAAAAAAAAATCAATTCCCACAACTGCTCAGCTGGGTTAGTTGGTAGAGAATCAGGCATTCAAAGGCACACACATGATGGAGAAAACTAAACATTTTCGAATAAACATTAGGAAGAACTTCCTGACAGAGCAGTTCCTTCATGGCAGTGTTCCCCAACCTTTTTGGCACCAGGGACTGATTTTGTGGAAGACAATTTTTCCACAGGGAGGTTTCGGGATGATACAATTGTGCACTTTATTTTGGTGTGATGGGAACTGGGTTTGATTCCCCACTCCTCCACTTGAAGCTTCTGGAATGGCCTCGCCCACCTCACAGGGTGACTGTTGTTGGGGAGGAAGATAAAGGAGATTCTGAGCCACTCTGAGATTCAGAGTGGAGGACAGGATATAAATCCAATGTCATCTTCTTATTCTTATTACTACTACTACTACATTGTAATATATAATGAAATAATTATACAACTCACGGCCCAGTTGCTAACAGGCCACGGACCTGTACTGTCCCCAACCCAGGGGCTGGGACTCCTGTTTCATGGAACAGACTTCCTCAGGAGGTGGTGGGTTCTCCTTCTTTGTAGGTATTAAAACAAAGGCTGGATGGACATCTGACAGCAATGCTGATCCTGTGAACTTAGGGGGAAGTAGTTATGAATTTCCTGCATTGTGCAGAGGGTTAGACTAGATGACTCTGGAGGTCCCTTCCAACTCTATGATTCTATGAAACATTCTTCAGGAATCCAGGGTTGTAAATGCATGATTCTCCTGTCAATCTGAAAGTGCTATAAGAATTTCTCAGAGGGCTCAGTGTATTTTTGTTGGACAGGGTAAAAAACCCAGATATTCTGTTTTCTGTTGTTTTGTTTCCAGTTAATGCCGGGAAATAACTTTTTAAATTGGAAGCATTCATTCACATAACAGTCGGTTCTAAAAAAGCTTTCCTAAGTCCTTCCTTAACTGTCTCCAGACCCCCATCCCCAACATCTCAATTATTCTGGTCTGAAATTACCAACATTAAAACCCTCTTGTAAAAGATGGGAATTGCACCTCTAAGGTATCTTTTTATGAGAACAACCCGAAAAGGAAAAAGACCATTTTTAAAAAACCAGAATGGGGCTTTGAATCATTTTTTGAGAGCCAGGCTCTTTCTGTGTTATACGCTCCAATATTGTTCAGTCAGCAGCTCCTGGGTTATTCTCAATACCTTATTTTCCGTATTGATTTTTTCAGAAGTGCAGCAATATGGTTTTAGAAAAAAAGAGTTTTCCGAATATTAACTTTAAGATGGTGCAGAATTTTTTTAGAGAGAGGCCCTTTCATGTTTCATGAATTAAGCAAGGTGGAACTCAAATGCGAAAGTCATTTTAAGGGAGGTTCAAATCATCAAACTTTGGTGTGTGGAGAAAGGCAGCTCTATGTTATTATTTCTTATTTACTTATTTACAAAATTTGTATCCCGTCCTTCTGCCCACATAAGGACCGCCAAAGTGGCTTATTGAAAACATATGAGATAAAATTTGCATTATAAAACTATTTAAATCAACTCCCTCCCCCCTCCACACATGCTTCAGTAAAACAACTTTAAAAGAGTTAAAATACATACAAACAGGGGTGGAATTCTAGCAGGAGCTCCTTTGCCTATTAGGCCACACACCCCTGATGTAGCCAATCCTCCAAGAGCTTACAAGGCTCTTGTTTGTAAACTCTTGGAGGATTGGCTACATCAGGGGTGTGTGGCCTAATAGGCAAAGGAGCTCCTGCTAGAATTCCAGCCCTCCATACAAAACAAAAAAACATTGGTTAGGAAGGCGAAAACACAGAGGGAATTTTCAGCTCTGTGACAACACAAGCAGACCTCCGGTTTGTAAGAAAGGTTCACTTTATTGAAAGACAGGAGATGGTAGTCTGAAACTACCATGTCAGGTCTGACTCACCTAGGGGTGAGCAGATCTTTATACCCTTTCTAGGGCCATTACAGGGCCCATCAAATGTAACAGTAAAAAGCCCACATAAAATAATACAAAACAAAGATTTCAGGTTTTCACGGCTGGCATCATCATTAGGGTTTGTAGAATCTTTCGGGCTCAAGTGCCGTGTTCTACTGGAGAAAGTTTTTCTTCCAGACGTTTTGTTTCGCTGAAAACGAAACGTCTGGAAGAAAAACTTTCTCCAGTAGAACACGGCACTTGAGCCCGAAAGATTCTACAAACCCTAATAATACAAAACAGTTCACACCAACCTTCCCCTCCCCTTGACAGACACTAAGCAGTTTAAGCTGGCTCTGGGAGGAGATGAGATGGCCTTGAATACTAGGAACACATCTCTTCCTCGGGGTAGAAACGATTACTTAAAAAAGTTACACAGAAATAGCAAAGCAGGTACATTCACACACACACTCCCCAATTCCCAGCAAAGGAGATACACTAGGGGTGGCCAAACCTGCGTAACATAAGAGCCAAATAGAATAAATGTCAGATGCTTGAAAGCCACAAGACATGAATGTCAGATGCTTGAGAGCCACAAGACATGAATGTCAGATGTTTGAGAGAAGGAAGGAAGGAAGGAAGGAAGGAAGGAAGGAAGGAAGGAAGGAAGGAAGGAAGGAAGGAAGGAAGGAAGGAAGGAAGGAAGGAAGGAAGGAAGGAAGGAGAGAGGTGGAAAGAAAGCAACTTTAACTTTAAATGCATTCTCCACGCTGCTGGCTGGCTTGGCTTGGAGAAGTGATTTTAAGAGGGAAATGCCTTCACCAAATCGGCTGACAGGGCAGTGGGGCCTTCGAGAGCCACACAATATGTACGAAAGAGCCACATGTGGCTCCCGAGCCACAGTTTGGCCACCCTTGAAATACGCAGTATTTTGGCATAGCAAACTCAGCACAAAGAAATAACAATGGCAAAGGCTCTTGAGAGGAATGGCAAATGAAACAAAAACCTTCACCCACTTGCAGAAGATGGCAAGAGAAGGGGAGAGAAAAATCTCCCTGGGAGAGAGTCCCAGAGCTTTGGTGCCAGTTATGGCGAATAATCACGCACAGGGCTATTTTTCTAGCGGAGCTCCTCTGCATATTAGGCCACGCCCCCTGCTGTAGCCAATCCTCTAAGAGCTTAGAGGGTTCTTTTTTTTTAACTGTTTATTTAAATCATTCAATCAGCATAACATTACTATAACCAATCAATACAGAGTAAAAGAATTACAACAGTTAAACAAAGCATAATTAACAACTGTGCTGTCTAGGGGTGATATACTTATTTATAAATACATATAGATAGTGATTAATAGAAGTATTAAATCTCTCCTTTCTAATCAATAAAGCATAACATTTTTGTATTTTTCAGGTACTTTACAATATTCTTTATTAGAGTTTTTAATTTATTCAAAAAAAGAAAACCAGCACTCTGTAAAAAGTGTTTTTGTACAGTGGAACTTCTTTTTGGATGATCTGAGAAGCTAATTTATCAATCACTAGTACAGGAGCCATTGTGACTGAGTAGGTTTAGAAGGGCTTTTCCATTTTGAAGCTATCAATAATTTGGCGGCCATTATGAGTAAACAGGCCAGATCCCTTTTTTCCTGAGCAAACTTAAAATTGGAACAGTCATTTAATAGAACAAACTCTGGGGTTTTTTGGAATAGTAACTTTAAGTATATCGTCAAAAACAGATAACACGTCGTCCCAAAACTGTCGGATTACCGGGCAACTCCACCAGTAGGCTTCCCAATCCCCAGGTCCCAGAGGGGGATCCCCCGGTTTTACAGGCTTCCCCCCTCCCCCAGCCAGCTGGCCGGCGGGGGAAGCCCCACCCCCAGAGCCATCATGCACCTCTATGAACGATTCCCATAGGGAATGATGGGGAATTGATCCACGGGTATCTGGGGCTCTGGGGGGGCTGTTTTTTGAGATAGAAGCACCAAATTTTCAGTATAGCATCTAGTGCCTCTCCCCAAAATACCTCCCAAGTTTCAAAAAGATTGGACCAGGGGGTCCAATTCTATGAGCCCCAAAAGAAGGTGCCCCTATCCTTCATTATTTCCTATGGAAGGAAGGCATTTAAAAATTTGTGCAGTCCCTTTAAATGTGATGGCCAGAACTCCCTTGAAGTTCAATTACGCTTGTCACACCCTTGCTCTTGGCTCCGCCCCAATGTCTCCTGGCTCCACCCCCAAAGACTCCTGGCTCCACCCGCAAAGTCCCCAGATATTTCTTAAATTGGACTTGGCAACCCTAGCAGTAGGGTTGCCAATTCCCAGGTGGGGGATCCCCCGGTTTGGAGGCTCTCCCCCCGCCTCAGGGTAATCAGAAAGCGGGGTGGGGGGGAGGGAAATGTCTGCTGGGAACTCATGATTCCCTATGGAGGCTTATTCCCATAGAAAATAATGGCGAATTGATCCGCAGGTATCTGGGGCTTTGGGGGCCTGTTTTTTGAGGCACCAGATTTTCATTATAGCATCCAGAGGCTCTCCCCAATATTTCAAAAATATTGGACCAGGGGATTCAATTCTATGAGCCCCCAAAGAAGGTGCCCCTATCCTTCATTATTTCCTATGGAAGGAAGGCATTGAAAAGGTGTGCTGTTCCTTGAAATGTGACGGCCAGAACTCCCTTTGGAGTTCAATTATGCTTGCCACACCCTTGCTCCTGGCTCCACCCCCAAAGTCTCCTGGCTCCACCCCCAAAGTCCCCAGATATTTCATGAATCGGACTTGGCAACCCTATCCACCAGCAATGGTAAAAAGAAGCAATTTGCTTACATTCCTTCCAACAAAGAGGCTCTGATTTGTGTTTAGACTGGAATAGTCTAAGAGGCGTAAGGTACCATCTAGCCTATACCTTAAATTGTTATATCCCCAAATTATTGGCTGGGGTTCAAAAAAGAGTCCATATATTGGCCCATTGTTCTTCGGAGATATCCCTCAGACAATCCTTCTTCCAAGCACTTTGTTGGGAAGAAGGTTGTTGTCAGTTCTTAAAATTTAAGATTTAATAAATAATAGATATTACACCTTTTTGTTGTTGGTAGTCTTTATGAATAATATTTCCAAAAGCTGTTAGGGGTCTGTCTAGCTGTGTGTTCAAAGAGTTGCTATGTAGAACAGGGGTGGCCAACAGTAGCTCTCCAGACGTTTTTTTGCCTACAACTCCCATCAGCCCCAGCCATTGGCCATGCTGGCTGGGGCTGATGGGAGCTGTAGGCAAAAAAACATCTGGAGAGCTACTGTTGGCCATCCCTGATGTAGAAGATGGTTTAGAGGGTTCTTAGTCCAGGGCCTACTGTAAGCTCCAGGATGATTGGCTACATCAGGGGGGTGTGGCCTAATATACAGAGAAGCTCCTGCTTAAAAAAAGAGCCCTGATCACGCACATACACATGTGCCATCAAATCACAATCAGCTTCTGGAGACCCCAGTACTTTTAATAACTCTGTTTCAAAGATTACAAACACATTCCCGTTTTCATCAAAGATGCGATTCATGTTAGCATTTTGAGTGGATTAAGGAAGCACTTGAATTCCAATGAAATCTTCTTGATGATAAAATGCATTGAAGAAATTGAATGGATTTCGCATTCGCCGCTGAATGGACTTCTTTATTAGATGTCTACGTTTTGCACAACTGGAATTTACTTAGCTAAATTCTTGTCTTGGGAATGTACAGGGCTCTTTATGAAGTGCTAGGAGTGGAAGCGAAATGAATAACAAAAGGTTTTCTTTTCAACGTTCGTTTTCTGACATCCTAACTGGTTGATCGTCCAATAGCTTACTTGCAGCAATTTGTTATCGCTAAGAGCATTTTCTATCTGAAATGTCCTTTTCCAGGACCTGTGTCTACCAGGCCAGAGAACATTTGGGTCACCTCATAGCACCTCAGTTGATACTTTCCTATAGGAGCAGTTCACAGTCTCACCTTCAGGTGCAAAGTTATTATTATGTGGTGAAATGCTGAGAGATTTTAGCGAAAGTGTGAATCAGTGAAACAGTGACATGGTTACGTCCAGGGCTTTTTTTTTTGTAGGAGGAGCTCATTTGCATATTAGGCCACACCCCACTTATGTAGCCGATCCTCCAAGAGCTTACAGGGTCCTTATTACAGAGCCAGTTTGGTGCAGCGGTTAAGTGCGTGGACTCTCATCTGGGAGAAACGGGTTTGATTCTCCACTCCTCCACTTGCAGTTGCTGGAATGGCCTTGGGTTAGCCATAGCTCTCACAGAGTTGTCCTTGAAAGGGCAGCTTCTGGGAGAGCTCTCTCAGCCCCACCCACCTTACAGGGTGTCTGTTACAGGGGGAAAAGATAT
Source organism: Heteronotia binoei (assembly GCF_032191835.1). Taxonomy (NCBI): domain Eukaryota; kingdom Metazoa; phylum Chordata; class Lepidosauria; order Squamata; family Gekkonidae; genus Heteronotia; species Heteronotia binoei. The sequence goes on along the minus strand of NC_083232.1, from coordinate 92,381,779 downwards.
AGGAGATTGTAAGCCACTCTGATTCAGAAAGAAGGTGGGGTATAAATCCGCAGTCTTCTTCTCCTTCTTCCAGGAGGATTGGGTACATCAGGGGTGTGTGGTCTAATATGCAAAGGATTTCCTGCTACAAAAAAAGCCCTGGTCACGTCTTTTCTCTAGACCTCACTGAAGATCTGATTATCATGAAGAAGAAGAAGATGATGATATTGGATTTATATCCCGCCCTCCACTCTGAATCTTGGAGCAGCTCACCATCTCTTCCCCCACAACAGACACCTTGTGAGGTGGGTGGGGCTGAGAGAGTTCTCCCAGAAGCTGCCCTTTCAAGGACAACTCTGCGGGAGCTGTGGCTGACCCAAGGCCATTCCAGCAGCTGCAAGTGGATGATTGAGGAATAAAACCCGGTTCTCCCAGATAAGAGTCAGCACACTTCACCACTACACCAATCCAGTGGGCCTGTTGGTTTCTGTTGTATGGGTGCTAGTTAGTACCAAATAGGATTGTGATTTGTTGGGTTGACATACCAGTGGAGAATTAGGACTGGTGGCCACCATCAGTTCAGTACTTACATTCCAGACCTTTTGTGATAAAGACGTCAGATGCTCAGTTATAATTGCATCAATTACCCTCAGGATGACCTTCGAGTTAATGATAGTGCAAAGCGCATAGGTTTTCAACCATTAGAGTGTACTCTTCTAACAAATGAAGGTAGGGAGGAAAAAAAAGCCATTTCAGGTACAGTGGAAAGGGGCTATTACAGATTATTTGGCATCTATCTATCTATCTATCTATCTATCTATCTATCTATCTATCTATCTGTCTGTCTGTCTGTCTGTCTGTCTGTCTGTCTGTCTGTCTGTCTGTCTGTCTGTCTGTCATCTCTCTCTCTCTCTCTCCAGGGGTGGAATTCTAGCAGGAGCTCCTTTGCATATTAGGTCATACCTCCTGTTGTAGCCAATCCTTCAAGAGCTTACAAAGCTCTTTTTTTAAGATCTTGGAGGATTGGCTACATCGGGGTTGTGGCCACCCCCTCTATCTATCTATCTATCTATCTATCTATCTATCTATCTATCTATCTATCTATCTATCTATCTATCTATCTATTCATTTTAAATAAATTATTGATCAAAGAAATACAATTAAATCTTGGAAACAGGGATGCCAGAATCGAGGTGGGACCGGGGGAGCCCCCCAGAATTACACAGTACAGAGATCAGTTCCCCTGGAGAAGATGGATGCTTTGGAGGATGAACTCTACAGCACTGTGCCCCGTTGGAATTCTGTACTTGCCCAGCATGTCTTTGCAATGATCTAAGTTCCAGACATTATAGGGTTAAAATGTTTACCTGTCTCTCTATTGTCTGCCTGACCTAGGAAGAGGCACTTGGCTGTCTGCTAATGAAGAGGAAGCCCCCGGGCCACATGTTTGACACCCCTGCCCCACAGTATTTCCTCAAAGTATCTCCCTGATGCCTCCCCTCCCACTTCCACTGGCCATTACTCATTAGCAGTGGGACAGGATACAGGGACATAAGGCCCAGCCCCTTTCGTCTGACAAGAAAGGTAATGGCCTGTTGCTCACGGGCTAGATAAAAGCTCTGGATGGGCTGCTTCTGGCCCACGGGCTGTATGTTTGACATCCCTGATTTATAATCGGGACATCTACCCTTTGGCAGAGCCAGCATAAGGCATTTGGGCATCCAAGGAACCTAAGCCAACCCCATGAGGAGGTAGGAAGACATCCCTCAAGTCTTTTTGATCCTGGACAGCAAGGTGGCAACTAATGGTAGAGTGCACTAAAGCCTATCCACGCCTGCTTTATACTTCTGCCTTATACTGAACCAGACCCTCGGTCCATTGCTATTGCCTACTCAGATGGGCAGTAGCTCTCCAGGGTCTCAGACTGAGGTCTTTCCATCACTTACTGAGAGAGTCAGTTTGGTGTAGTGGTTAAGTGCATGGATTCTTATCTGGGAGAACCGGGTTCGATTCCCCACTCCTCCACTTACAGTTACTGGAATGGCCTTGGGTTAGCCATAGTAGGAGTTGTCCTTGAAAGGCAGCTGCTGTGAGAGCCCTCTCAGCCCCACCCACCTCATAGGTTGTCTGTTGTGGGGGGAGAAGATGTAGAAGATTGTAAGCTGCTCTGAGTCTCTGATTCAGAGAGAAGGGCAGGGTATAAATCTGCGGTCCTCCTCTTCCTCCTCCTCCTCTTTTTCTGCTTGTTCCTTAACTGGAGAATCCAGGGATCAAACCTGGGACCTTCTGCTTGCCAAGCAGATGATCTACCACTGAGCTGCAGGCCATCTCAACCTCCCCGCCCCCATGCCAAAGGGAGGCAGGGGGAAGCACGAGGGCCCTGCCTCTCCTCCCTCCACATCCAGCCAAAATGTTTATGCACCATTTCTCCCTCTGCAGCGAATGCCGTTGGCAGATTTACCTTCCAAAGGGCCACTCCTGATTACGAGCAATAAGGTGTCATCATTCTCCCTCTGAACTTCTGACAGGACAATGCGCCGCAAATATTTATGCGGATGAGACAATAAACATGCCTTCAACAGCATCCCCAGAAGCTTGAGAGTAACACCGGAGCTTTAGAAATATACTCGTTTTAATTAGCATATGCCGGATGCATTTTATAAATATCAAAGTTGCGTCTGAAGATGACGGTTCTGCCCAGGAGGGAATTGACGGAGATGTATTTGCGCCCTCTAGTGTTCTGAGAAGAAAAACACATCATCACCCCTCTCCAATAGATTTGTTTTGCATGCCCATGGATATTCTTTGGATTTCAGCGTGGCAGTGTTTTGAAAGATGAACCCCAGAAAGTTCTGATGGGCCTGAAGATATATGGAAAAACCAGCCAGAGAACTTGTTTCGTATGGGTTGTCGTCAGCAGGACCAAGGGTCAAGTCGTTTGCTTTGCAAGCTGTGTACCAACGCAGGTTGTGGGGCCTACAAAAGACACTTGCCCCCCTCCAACTAAGGAAATCCATTCTCGTGAACAAATCTATGGGGTTGTATCCAAGGCTGTTTTTGTAGCAGAAACTCCTTTGCATATTAGGCCACACACCCCTGATGTAGCCCCGCCCCCATGTGATTTTTTCCCCCCCTCCGGAGGCTCCAGTTTCCGATTGGAAAGGCTTCCTCTTGGGATGGGGTGTGTGTGTTACTTGGAAGAAGTTGGCTGCAACTCGTGAGTAGAGAGGCCAATCCCTCACTTCAGAGTCGCCAGGAAAGGGGGGGGGGGCGGGAAGAGGGGAGGAACGTCTGCTGAGCACTTCATTATTTCCTATGTGGAGATCGATTCTCATAGGGTATAATGGGGAATTGATATGGAGGTTTCGGGGGCTCTGGGGGAGCTGTTTTTTGAGATAGAGGCACCAAATTTCAGTATTGTATCTAGTGCCTCTCCCCAAAGTACCCCCCAAGTTTCAAAACGATTGGACCAGGGGGTCCAATTCTATGAGCCCCAAAAGACGGTGCCCCTATCCTTCATTATTTCCTATGGAAGGAAGACATTTAAAAAGGTGTGCTGTCCCTTTAAATGTGATGGTCAGAACTCCCTTGGAGTTCAATTATGCCTGTCACACCCTTGTTCCTGGCTCCACCCCCAAAGTCCCCAGATATTTCTTGAATTGGACTTGGCAACCCTAGATGTAGCCAATCCTCCAAGAGCTTACAGGACTCTTAGTACAGGGCCTACTGTAAGATCCAGGAGGATTGGCTACATCAGAGGTGTGTAGCCTAATACGCAAAGGAGTTCCTACTACAAAAACAGCCCTGGTTGTATCACTACAGTTTGGTGTAGTGGTTAAGTGTGCGGACTCTTATCTCGGAGAACCAGAATTGATTCCTGACTCCTCCACTTGCAGCTGCTGGAATGGCCTTGGGTCAGCCATAGCTCTCACAGAGCTGTCCTGGAAAGGGCAGCTTCTGGGAGAGCTCTCTCAGCCCCACCTACCTCACAGGGTGTCTTCTGTGGGGGAGGAAGGTGAAGGAGATTGTAAGTTGCTCTGAGACTCTGATTCAGAGAGAAGGGTGGGGTATAAATCTGCAGTCTTCGTCTTCTTCTTCGCTGGATTGGGAAGTGTGGTCATCAGATGCGATCTGTTTTCACTGAGACGAAATGCAAGGCTTGCTTCCCCTGCTGCATCCCCCACCCTCAGACCATGCCTCCTGACACTGCTTAGCTGCCCTGACATCACTTCCTGCACACACCAGGATTGATGCCATCACATCGCCAGTACATGGGGCACTCCGATATTTGGGCAAAAACTCTGCTGCAAAAATGGCTTCTACAGCAGTGACATTATGATGTCACCAGCAACTCCAGTGTAGGCCTCTCCTTGCTGCCAGTAAGTCTCCCCCACTTCCTGCCAGTTATTCAGGGAGACCTGACAACCCTGCGACATCCTGAGAAACTCTGCCCATTGCAAGACTTTCCTGGGGCATGATAGCTCCCCATCTCAGCACACACGACCTCAGCTCGCTGGTTGAGTAACCAATCAAACATTCATGAAAAGTGCAGGGCCGGATTAACAATTAGGCCAAGTAGGCACTGACCTATGAGCCCCCACGCCTTTAGGGGCCCCGGGCTGGCTCCCCCCCCCCCCCGGTTTCCCCCCCAGATTGCAGCTAGGGTTGCCAAGTCCAAGTCAAGAAATATCTGGGGACTTTGGAGGTGGAGCCAGGAGACTTTGGGGGTGGAGCCAGGAGACATTGGGGGTGGAGCCATAAGCAAAGTTGTGACAAGGACAACTGAACTCCAAAGGGAGTTCTGGCCATCGCATTTAAAGGAACCGCACACCTTTTAAATGCCTTCCCTATATTAGAAATAAGGATAGGGGCACCTTCTTTTGGGGCTCATAGAATTGGACCCCTTGGTCCAATCTATTGGAAACTTGGAGCGCATTTTGAGGAGAGTCATTAGATGCTATGCTAAAAATTTGGTGCCTCTACTTCAAAACACAGCTCCTCCAGAGCCCTAGATACCCCCAGATCAATTCTCCATTATTCCCTATGGGAATCGATCTCCATAGGGAATAATGAAGCACCCAGCACACATTTCCCTCCCCCCCCCGTTTCTGATGACACTGAAGTGGGGGGAGGGCCTGTTCCCATCTGGGGATTGGCATCTCTACTCTACTCACGAGTTGCTGAACTTCCAACTTCTTCAAAGTAACACAGAGCAACTGACCTCTGAAAAGATTATGCAACCAATGAAGGGTCTGGGCTGCAAACGACCTCTGCAAAGATTGTGCAACCAATGGAAGGCCTGGGCTGCTTTCATAGCCATGTTCTTCTGCCTGCTCCCCTGCCCCCCTTCAGCCTTAAAGACGCAGATGCACCATCCCAACTCCACTTTCCAGTGGAGTCTGAAGCCTCCGGAGGTGGAAAGGCCCATGGGGGCTGTGGGGGCAGGGCTTTCCCCCACCGGCCAGCTGACTGGGAGCGGGAAGGAGCCTGGGAAAGCGGGAGAACCTCCACTGGGACCCAGGGATTGGCAAGCCTAATTGCAGCCCTTAGAGCCTGCACGTGCCGCCAGCAACTGAGCCGCTCTTTGCCCAACATGCCTGGTGTGGCTGCTGCCGGCGTTGTCACCAAGTTTGCCTCTCTCTGCCTCTCCCCCGCAGCTTTGTCAAAGAGGCTTTTGAGAAGGGGCCTGCAGGCTGCAGGGGGGGGCTGTGGGTGGTGGGGCAGGTGCTCCGGCTCTGAGATAAATTTGCAAGGGGCCCCCCAAGTTTTTGACTGCCTAGGGGCCTCCACAGAGTTTAATTCGGCACTGGAAAAGTGGACTCTTCACAGCATACAGGGGCCACTATACTACTGTCCAGCCATGTTGTAAGCCTTTATGGTGTTGCATAGCATCTGGAAGAACAAGGTTCGAATCCCCATTGTGCCTTAGAAGCCAGTCACGCGGTCTTAGCCTAACTTACCTCACAGGGTTGTCGCTGTGAAGCTGAAATGGAGGAAAGGAGACTTCTGTAAGCCATCTTGGGTCCCCACGGGGAAGAAAGGTGGAGTACAAAGGACGTTTTAAAACATTTAAAATGTATGTTTCTAGGCTCCTAGGCAGGTAGGTCTACCCGGGAGTTGGGGATGGGGAAGCTGGTAGGCAATTTCAGCACCTCCACAAACACGCCTGCAACTGAATACAGAATAAATACCTGCAGACAGCATGAAACAAATTGATCTGGATATCCTATGGTTGACTGTTTTATGGATTCTTGACTTTTAAATCATTTTAACTCAAGGTACGTGTTTGTTGTGCTTGTAAGAAATAGAGGGCAAGCATTTCCCATGAGCCACAATGAACCAGAGAGTTAAGCTGTGCATTTCTGAAGGTGCTTCAATGCTTTACGCTGGCTTCCTGACCTGATGGTCTGCATAAGTACAAATTGCACACAGCGCTGGAAAACTGAATTGTTACGTTGCTTAGTACATCCTTTTACAGCCTTTTTAAAGGCCAAAAGAGTGGCCTCTTGCTAACCAACAAGATCGTATTTATCATATTATCTGCTTGGGGAAGGAGGGGGAAAGCTATGTTTAAAAGGGAGGGGGAATCATTCCATTAATCACTCTTTTTGCCCTGACCTGCATAGCTCAGGCTGGTCTGATCTTGTCAGATTGCAGAAGCTAAACAGAGTTATATTTGGATGGGAGTAGGGCCGGCTCACACACTAGGCAAACGAGACAGTTGCCTGGGGGGTCGGGAGGGTGGGGCCTCTGAATTGGGCTCCCCCCTTCCCAGTGACCCAGGCAAGCACCTAGTTTGCCTGCCTCCTCCACTCACCCTCCCGCTGCTGCCACCACTGCCACCTGCCCCTCCTTTCCCTTCCCATCCCTTTGCATCCCAGCCCCCTCTCCCCCCCAGCATGATCACAGCGCGCCGCGCCTGGGCCCTGCCGGCCGCGACACAGCGTGCATCTTATCCTACAAAGGAAGTGCTGGAGAAGGCTTGGTTCCCCCTCCCTTCCAATTCCGGAAAGGAGGGGGGGAGAAGCCTCCAGCGCATTCTTCAAAAGATAAGATACATGCCACATCGTGGCCAGTATGGCCCAGGTGTGGCGCGCTCTGATTGAGGGGGGCGGAGGCAACAGGAAGGGAAGGAGGGGGTGGGGGCTATCAAAACTCAGATCAGATAGACTCGGGGGGGGGTAAGCACAATAGGTGGCCCGATAATAGACAGGAGTATGCAAAATTTAGTCAAGGCTATGGTATTGGCGGGTAAGGCGGTCATTGCTTTGGGTTGGAAGGACAAAAGTAAATGGACAGTAGAAATCTGGCACAATTATTTGTTTGAATTTATACAGTCAGACATCGCGGCGGTACTTAAGGAGACAACATGGGATGTGAAAACCAAGGAGATTAGGACCAGATGGAAGACCTACCAAGAATGGACAGCGATAGAAGGAAGGACAGACATTCAGTGGAAGACTGAGACTTTGTGCCCATGGCTGGGGGGAAGAGACTAGGAGTAAAGGGTGGGGGGGGGGAGGGAGGAAGGGCGGGTTGGAAATGAAAATATTTGTTGTAATGGACTAAATAGAATAACAAATAAAGACTATTTATATATATATATATATATATATATATATATATATATATATATATATATATATATATATATATATATAAAAAGATAGACTCATATTTCAGGTCTAATGAGCATATGAAGCTGCCTTATACTGAATCAGACCCTGGGTCCATCAAAGTCAGTATTGTCTTCTCAGACTGGCAGTGGCTCTCCAGGGTCTCCAGCTGAGGTTTTTCACACCTATTTGCCTGGACCCTTTTTTTGGAGATGCCGGGGATTGAACCTGGGACCTTCTGCTTCCCAAGCAGGTGCTCTACCACTGAGCCACCGTCACTCCCCCTCAGGGGGTGCGACAGAGCACTGTGGGGGGCGGGGGGCAGTGGCGGGGGGGTACCTGCCTGGGGCACCATGCGCCCTTGGTCCAGCACTGGATGGGAGACCACGGAGGACGACAAGTGTCATGAGACAGGGAATGGCAAACCACTTTTGGATATCTTTTACCTTGAAAATTCTAGCAGGGGTATGAAACTCATTTGTTACGGTGGAGGAGGTTACCCCCTTCTATAGGGTTGCCAAATATAATTCAGAAAATATCTGCGGACTTTGAGGGTGGAGTCAGGAGACATTGGGGGTGGAGCCAGGAGACTCTGGGGTGAAGCCAGGAGACTTTCCCATTCCCAAAATAAATACATAAAAATACTGCCGTGTAGTTCACTTGAATAGTGAATCCTGAATAGTGAATCATGATCCGACTGCAGTGGCAACATTGCAATTTGTAGTGTTCTATTGTTTAATATTGTTTATTGTGTATTTTGTGCTGTTCGCCGCCCTGAGTCAGCATCGAATGGGCAGGATATAAATATAACGTAAATAAATAAAATAAAAATAAAAAAAATAGTCATCGTTTCCTCATCCCCCAATAGCTACAATTCTAGTTAATGAAAGTGAACACACACAAAGCAGCCAAAATGTTTGGAAGCACACATTTTTGTAATCTCTCTGGGACTTTACTCGTAGGGACTGCTGTTCTTCAGGCTAACACTGGCAAATAAAAAGAGAGAGAGGTGGAGTTTGCCTCCATCCCATAAACAGGTTCCTACCCAAAGACTCTGAAACCAATGCAAAACAAGCACAGAGACACACACTCATAGTTCCTCTACAAAGACTTCTGAAAAGTACAGGGACTGTACTCGCTCTCTCTCTCTCACACACACTCACACACACTCACTGGCTCTGGTTCCTCCACAAAGATGTCTGAAAAGTACAGGAGCTGTGGTCGCTCCCTTTCAATCTCTCTCTCTCTCATACACATACGCACACACACTTACTTGTTCTGAAATGGAAGCAAAACAAATTGAGGGATTGTGCTCTCATGTGGCTCTGCTGCTGGCCCTTCCCCGTGAAGGTTTCACTTCCTGCTCAGATTTAAGGGCACACACACACACTTTTTTAAAACAAGGCGTTTTCAAGCTTCTAAACCTGCGGAATCTAAACATTCTGGCTGCTGGGTGGGGCTTCCCCCTGCCGGCCAGCTGGCTGGGGGTGGGGTGGAGCCTGTAAAACCGGGGGATCCCCCGCTGGGACCTGGGGATTGGGAAGTCTACTAAAGAAGAAAAAGAAGATGATATTGGATTTATATCCCGCCCTCCACTCTGAAGAGTCTCAGAGCGGCTCACAATCTCCTTTACTTTCCTCCCCCACAACAGACACCCTGTGAGGTAGATGAAGATATTGGATTTATATCCCGCCCTCCACTCTGAAGAGTCTCAGAGCGGCTCACAATCTCCTTTACTTTCCTCCCCCACAACAGACACCCTGTGAGGTGGGTGGGGCTGGAGAGGGCTCTCCCAGCAGCTGCCCTTTCAAGGACAACCTCTGCCAGAGCTATGGCTGACCCAAGGCCATGCTAGCAGGTGCAAGTGGAGGAGTGGGGAATCAAACCCGGTTCTCCCAGATAAGAGTCCGCACACTTAACCACTACACCAAACTGGCTCTCCATTGAAGTCTGCTTGCACAGTAAGTGGAACTGATTTTTCTCCCAGGACCCTGAATGGCTGGTAGGACTAGGAAATTAAATGACACTGGGGAGCAACGTTGGACTAGAACAGTTAGATTTGAAGCCAGGAGCACCTTAGAGAACAGCAGGCGTTCCAGGGTGTAAGCATTTGAGTATCAAAGCTCCCTTCATCAGAAGAACCAACTGTTGTGGGTCTCTCAAGTGCTACTGCGAAGAGCCCCATGGTGCAGAGTGTTAAAGCTGCAGTACTGCAGTCCTAAGCTCTGCTCATGACCTGAGTTCAATCCCCGGTGGAAGCTGGGTTTTCAGGTAGCTGGCTTGAGGTTTACTCAGCCTTCCATCCTTCCGAGGTTGGTAAAATGAGTACCCGGCTTGCTGGGGGGAAAGTGTAGATGACTGGGGAAGGCAATGGCAAACCACCCCGTAAAAAGTCTGCCATGAAAACGTTGTGAAAGTCACCCCAGAGTCAGAAACGACTGGTGCTTGCACAGGGGACCTTTCTTTTCCTTCCTTCCAAGTGCTGCTGGATTAAGAAGAAGAAGACAACTGCAGATTTATACCCTGCCCTTCTCTCTGGATCAGAGACTCAGAGCGGTTTACAATCTCCTTTATCTTCCTCCCCCACAACAGACACCCTGTGAGGTGAGTGGGGCTGAGAGAGCTCTTGCAGCAGCTGCCCTTTCAAGGACAACCTCTGCCAGAGCTCTGGCTGACCCAAGGCCATTCCAGCAGGCGCAAGTGGAGGAGTGGGGAATCAAACCCGGTTCTCCCAGATAAGAGTCCGCACACTTCACCACTACACCAAACTGGCTATTGGCATGCACATATAGCAATATACGATTTGGAAGGGGCAGCACAAAACAGGGCAGCCAATAACACGGATCGGTAAAAGCAACAAAATGGGATCACGGTTCATATTACAAATAATAAGAGAAACAAACTCTGTGATGTACTGGCTAACAATGTTTAGTAAAAAATTTTTTTAAAGAAAAACGATATAATCTTTTTATACTTCACAACAGCACACGAAAAGGCCCATTCTCACATTACAATATTACAAGAAAGGTCCAATGAGCACCTGGATATAGGCTCATTTTGTCAGTGAGCTTCCTCAGGAGCAGTCCTTCCTATTCCTTTGTGGGTTGTCAGCTTCTTGTAACAATTCAATGTGAATGCTTTTCTGCAGCATCTTTTTCTTCAAGTTCTCTCATCCACTCAATACCACTTAAATGTGTATATTTTTATTAGGAGCTTAAGCCAGTCATGAACTTCTTCTTTAGCCAGATGCAAAAAGCCTTTCTGGAATTTGTTGGCAAATTGCTCTCTACAATATTCTCCATATATTCCCCAGAGAGCACTAAGATCTAGCTCCCAAAATCTTTTAAAAATCCCTGGACCAAGGGAGGCCAAATTGAAAACAACCCGGGAGCAGGCCTTCTCAGTAACGGCTCCTCATTGGTGGAACCAACTACCAGCGGAGGTTCGAGCCCTGCGGGACTATAATCAGTTTCGCAGGGCCTGCAAAACTAGCCTTTTTCTAATGGCCCACAAGATTGAATCCTGAAATGACACCTAGCCATCTGATATACATCTAATATGTTCGCATTGTAGCACCTTAATTTTAATGGTTTTAACTCATTATTTATTTAATGTATTTTACCGTATAATGTATCAAATGTAATCATGGTACTTCCATGTCTGTGAGCCGCCCTGAGCCTGCTTCGGCGGGGAGGGCGGGAGATAAATAAAAATTATTATTATTATTATTATTAATATTTTTAGTAGAAGCAAGCCGTTCTTTTTGATGGCGAAGGTGCTCTCATCCTCGCCACAATTTTTATTTATTTTTTATTTTAATTGGGAGCAAGCCATTCCTATTGGTGGCAAAATGCTCAGTGCCACTTAAGTGGCCCGACAATACACAGGAGTATGCAACATTTAGTCAAGGCTATGGTATTGGCGGGTAAGGCAGTCATCGCTTTGGGTTGGAAGGACAAAAGTAAATGGACAGTAGAAATCTGGCACAATTATTTGTTTGAATTTATGCAGTCAGGCATCATGGCGGTACTTAACAAGGAGACAACATGGGATGTGAAAACCAAGGAAATTACGACCAGATGGAAGACCTACCTAGAATGGACAGCGATAGAAGGAAGGACGGACATTCGGTGGAAGACTAAGGGCGTTTTCGCACTGACCTTTTACTGGCGCGAACACCCTCCTCACGCCGGCGGATCTGCAGGGATTTCCCACCAGAAGCGCCGGCGCAGCCAAAAGAGCCGGCAACTTCCGTCGCGGAGCCAGCTCAAACGGAAACCGCCAAGAAGCAGGAAAACGTTTGAGCTGGCTCCGCGACGGAAGCTGCCGGCTCTTTTGGCTGCGCCGGCGCTTCTGGTGGGAAATCCCTGCAGATCCGCCGGCGTGAGGAGGGTGTTCGCGCCAGTAAAAGGTAAGTGCGAAAACGCCCAATGACTTTGTGCCCATGGCTGGGGGGAAGAGACTAAGAGTAAAGGGTGGGGGGGGGGGGAGGGAGGAAGGGCGGGTTGGAAATAAAAATATTTGTTGTAATGGACTAAATAGAATAACAAATAAAGACTATTTATATAAAAAATGCCACTTAAGTGTGTAATTTGAGCAAAGGAGTCCTGCACCTCTTCTCTAATTGGACTCAAAAGAACTTCTAGAGTAGGGGTGTCAAACTCATTTGCTATGAGGGCCAGATCTGACATAAATGAGCCCTTGATGGGCTGGGTCGAGCTATGCCGCACTGGGCCATGTGTGTACCTATTTAAGGTTAGGTAGCAGAGATATAAACTTTTAAAAGTACACAGACAAACACAACTAAAGATTTTTTTTTTAAAACTTAAAATAAAGCATGCTTAAAGCATTAGCACTTGATGGTCTTAAAGGTGCTTTCTTTCTATTTCTCCCATGGGATCCAGGGAACTGGGCAAAGGAAACTCTGGCTCTTTCCCTCCTTCCCCAGGGGACCAGGAGGGGGAGGAGCCTCAACCAATGGAGAAAATTGAGGTTTTGCTCTGTAGTTCCTGTGTGATTGAGTGAGCCTTGCAAAGCAAGCTGAGACGCAGAAGGAAGCAAGAGAGAGGGAGAAGGAAGCAGATGACAGCCAGTTGCTCAGGGGCCTGATAGGAGCCCTCCAGGGACCTGATTTGGCCCCTGGGCTGCATGTTTGACAACCCTGTTCTAGAGTATGCTGGCATAGAGCATTGGCCAGCATACTCTAGAAGGCTTTTTGCATCCATACTAAACATTGTTAGCCAGCACATCATGGTGTTTGTTTCTCTTGTTGTTAATAACATGGATCAGGCAGACACAGATGAACACACATGAAGCTGCCTCATACTGAATCCATCAAGGTCTGTATTGTCAATTCAGGTCAGCAGCGGCTCTCCAGGGTCTCAGGCTGAGGTCTTTCTCGCCACCTCCTGCCACATCAACTGGATATGCTGGGGATTGAACCTGGGGCCTTCTGCATGCCAAGCAGAGGCTCTACCACTGAGCTACAGCCCCACTTCATGGCTCTCCAGGGTCTCAGGCTGCGGTCTTTCTCGCCATCTCCTGCCACGTCCTTTAAACTGGAGATGCCGGGGATTGAACCTGGGACCTTCTGCGTGCCAAGCAGATGCTCTCCCACTAAGCCAAGGGATGAAACTTTTTTTTGCATGCAAAGCCAACCCTCTGAACTGTCAGAACTGGTAACTTTCCTATGTGCTGTTAGCCTATGTGACTCCATATTGTAACCAAACGCTAACCCATGCAGCCTTGTTCCAGCAACTAACAAACATTTCTGTGCATTTCAAACAAACTGTGATCACTGAAGGGTGACAGATAGCCTCTAGGTCAACATCTGCAGGTGGCTCTTTGAAGCCGAGCCGGTCAGACTCTCTCAGCAGGACTCCATCCTCCCTTACTGATAACAAACCCTGGGAAACAGACCGTTGTCTCTGGCCGTGTGAAAGATTGTTTTATTGTTGTCACCAGAACCGCATAAAGTGTATCCAATGCTAACTTTCGATATCAGTGTTATCCTGTACCTTCAGCTCTGTAGTTCCCAATAAACGCCTATACTTTGCAACAAGTCCTGGGCCTCGTTTGGAGTTCTTCCAGTTCTGACATGAACAGGATTAAAATGCTTGAGAGCTACCTACGCTGTCCACTGAACAGTTGGCTCCCTACTCATAGTCATAACCGATGACCGAGATGTGAGCCAAACCCATGGGGCTCTAGGATTCTAGTCTGTTGTGTGCCAATAAGCCAGCATCCCTCATTTTACGTATGTTCTATAGATGAATTATATAGATTGTAGGAGTAAACAGCCTATACGCCGCATACAAAACTGTTCGACTCGAGTATACAACGCAAATAAATCAAAAAAACCAACCGTGAGAGGTGGAGAGCTGAAGTCATTGACAAAGATATAAAAGGCTATAAACGGAACACGGGCCCTTCCCTGCTGCAATATTTATTTCTTTACTGCCAGTGCATCCCGCCCTTCCACAAAAGAGCACTCCGGTGGGCGGACACGATTAAAACATCAAACGACAATATAAAAGACACAAAAGATCCTCTTGAAAGCCTAACGGCAGCTCCAACGTTTTCAAAAGCCCACCTCTAAAGTCAACCAATAAAACTCAACAAGAAGTAGCAAAGAACAATTTGGCGCCCGTAAAAGCGCAACCGATCAGCTTTTTAAAAAATACCCATAATAGAAGAGCGATATAAAACCATGCCACGAGCAGGCCAAGTCTATAAAAACCACACGTGATTCAAACGTCACAAAGCTGACGTGGTGGGTGGGTGAGAAGGGGTGCAGGCAGAATTTCCTGGGGCAGAAAGTTTTAGAGCCCCCGGGCCACGGCTGTCTGCAGATTTATTTATACCCCTTTACTTTACTTTACTTTACTTTACTTTACTTTACTTTACTTTACTTTACTTTACTTTACTTTACTTTACTTTACTTTACTTTATTCAATTTATATCCCGCCCTACCCCACCGAGGCGGGCTCAGGGCGGCTTACAACAATAAAAGCTAACAGAGGTCGATTTAAATACGATTAAAATTATACAATAAAATACATAAAAACCTAAAAATACATAAAACTCACATCGATATACACTATGCTACTATTCCTTAAATCAGTCCTTCAAATTTCCAATATTCAGTAATCTGATGTTTAAGATTTCTCTCTTCTCTCCACAGATCTTCTCTCCACAGTTAACTCTTGAGGCAGCTTAAAACAAGAGCTGGTTTTTTTTTTTTGAGCAGGAACGCACAGGAATGCAGTTTCAGCTGGCTTGGCATCAGGGGGTGTGGCCTAATATGCAAATTAGTTCCTGCAGGGCTTTTTTTCTTTTAAATGGTGTGAGACAATGGTGTTCTGCAATTGAGAGCTGGACAAGTTATTGGCAATTATTCGATTGCCTTGTTCATAGTGACCATTCCTCCCCTCCCCAAGGCTGAGAATCCAAACGATCTATCAATGAGCTGTTGCAGGTTGAAATTAGCAGTGTTTTGACTCATTTTCGATCTGCCTAGTAGTTAGTGGAACGCAGCGTGGCATCTCGTTAGTCCAGCACTGTTGGTGCATATTCGCTAGTTGCCGGATGGTTCAGGTTATGTTTACCCCCTAAGGGTGTTCAGACACCTGCCGGTTTGGTTCACACCCTAGTTGACGGTTGCAAAAGGAAAACTGATTTTTTCAGTTATTGTTTCGACCATTCGTTGATCTGTTCATGGCTGCTCAGTAGATTGCTTTACCCCGTTCCAGTTTGGTGTAGTGGTTAGGTGCACGGACTCTTATCTGGGAGCACCGGGTTTGATTCCCCACTCTTTCACTTGCAGCTGCTGGAATGGCCTTGGGTCAGCCAGAGCTCTTGTAGGAGTTGTCTTTGAAAGGGCAGCTGCTGTAAGAGCTCTCTCAGTCCCACCTGCTTCACAGGGTGTCTGTTGGGGGGGGGGCGGGGAGAAGGTAAAGGAGATTGTAACTGCTCTGAGACGCTGAGGTTCAGAGTATACGGGGGTGGGGGGGTATAAATCCAATATCTTCTTCTTAAGGCTGGCTCGACCAGTAGGCAAACTATTTATTTATTTTATCTGGTTAATTTATATTCTGCCCTTTCCCAGGTGGGCTCAGGGCGGATTACTCTAGGCAATTGCCTAGGTCGCTCCAAATTGGGTACCTCCCCATGTTGACTTAGTGATGTTATTAGTGCAAGGGTGGGGTGCCTTGCCTAGGGTGCCAGACAGGCAATTGGCTTTTTGCATATGCCCATTCTCATAGAACTCAACTGAATTCTACTACCCCCTCTCCTTGCTTGAAATGGCTCTGCTCAGCCGGCGAGCGTTGAGTTCATCAGTCACAAATCATATAAAAGCAGCCCGAAACAAATGCTCTGTTCTAATGACCCTTTAGGGTTCATCTAAGCAGTCCCCCGGGGCTAATGGCTGCTAGTTAGTATAGGGTTGCCAAGTCCAATTTAAGAAATATCTGGGGACTTTGGGGGTGGAGCCAGGAGACATTAGGGGTGGAGCCAAGATCAAGGCTGTGACAAGCATAATTGAAACTCCAAAGGGAGTTCTGGCCATCACATTGAAAGGGACGGCACGCCTTTTCAATGCCTTCCTTATATAGGAAATAATGAAGGATAGGGGTACCTTCTTTTGGGGCTCATAGAATTGGACCACCTGGTCCAATCTTTTTGAAACTTGGGGGGTATTTTGGGGAGAGGCACTAGATGCTATACTGAAAATTTGGTGCCTCTACCCCCAAAAATAGGCCCCCCAGAGCCTCAGATACCCGCAGATCAATTCTCCATGATTTTCTATGGCAATAAATCTCCCTAGGGAATAAGAGTTCCCAGCAGACATTTCCCTCCCCTCCCCCCGCTTTCTGATGACCCTGAAGCGGGGGGAGGGTCTCCAAACCGGGGGATCCCCTGCCCCCACCTGGGGATTGGCAACCCTAAGTTAGTATGAATTGGCAGACGCACGTGCGGCACTTGTCAAAAGCCTAATGCAAACCTGTTTGGCATGCCGGAACACGCTCGGAGATGGTCTCGCACTGGATTCATTCATGGCAACATTTACAGCATCCCTAAAGTCCTGAGGGATGTCCTGGGCAGGTGACACACTATTGAAAATGTGTTCCATGTTGAGCAGATGTGCTGCTTTTGCAGTGCAGTCAGAGGCGTTCATCCGTCGCCGGCACTGACTGTTCTGGCACAGGCTCAAAACTTTCTGATAAAATTCGTTTCCTGCGTTTCTGCCCTTGAAAGGGCCACAAAAAAGAAAAAAAGATATTGGATTTATATCCCGCCCTCCACTCCGAGTCTCAGAGCGGCTCACCATCGCCTTTATCTTCCTCCCCCACAACAGACACCCTGTGAGGTGGGTGGGGCTGAGAGAGCTCTCCCAGCAGCTGCCCTTTCAAGGACAACCTCTTCCAGAGCTATGGCTGACCCAAGGCCATTCCAGCAGCTGCAAGTGGAGGAGTGGGGAATCAAACCGGGTTCTCCCAGATAAGAGAGCTCTGGTTGACCCAAGGCCATTCCAGCAGCTGCAAGTGGAGGAGTGGGGAATCAAACTGGGTTCTCCCAGATAAGAGAGCTCTGGTTGACCCAAGGCCATTCCAGCAGGTGCAAGTGGAGGAGTGGGGAATCAAACCGGGTTCTCCCAGATAAGAGAGCTCTGGTTGACCCAAGGCCATTCCAGCAGGTGCAAGTGGAGGAGTGGGGAATCAAACTGGGTTCTCCCAGATAAGAGAGCTCTGGCTGACCCAAGGCCATTCCAGCAGCTGTAAGTGGAGGAGTGGGGAATCAAACCGGGTTCTCCCAGATAAGAGAGCTCTGGTTGACCCAAGGCCATTCCAGCAGGTGCAAGTGGAGGAGTGGGGAATCAAACTGGGTTCTCCCAGATAAGAGAGCTCTGGCTGACCCAATGCCATTCCAGCAGCTGTAAGTGGAGGAGTGGGGAATCAAACCGGGTTCTCCCAGATAAGAGAGCTCTGGTTGACCCAAGGCCATTCCAGCAGGTGCAAGTGGAGGAGTGGGGAATCAAACCCGGTTCTCCCAGATAAGAGAGCTCTGGCTGACCCAAGGCCATTCCAGCAGGGGTAAGTGGAGGAGTGGGGAATCAAACCAGGTTCTCCCAGATAAGAGTCCATGCACTTCACCACTACACCAAACTGGCTCTAACAATTAAAACACATACCATAAAATTACATGACAAAGACAAGAAAAACACACATCCCTCCAACATATGTCATTAGAACAAATTTCGAAAGGCCTTAACAACTAAGCTGAGATACATACCAAGCAGCTAAAGCACATAAAGGTGGAGGTAAAGGTAGTCCCCTGTGCAAGCACTGAGTTGTTACCAACCCATGGGATGACGTTACATTATGATGTTTTCTTGGCAGACTTTTTACGAGGTGGTTTGCCATTGCCTTCCCCAGTCATCTACACTTCCCCCCCAGCAAGCTGGGTCCTCATTTTACCGACTTCAGAAGGACGGAAGGCTGAGTCAACCTTGAGAGCCGTCTACCTGAACCCAGCTTCCACTGGGATCAAACTCAGGTTGTGAGCAGAGCTTGGACTGCAGTACTGCAGCTTTACCACTTTGCACCATGGGGCTCCTACAAACCACTTTGCACCACGGGGCTCCCTAGAAAGGAGGGATCATTGAGGAAATGCCAAAGGAAACCAAACTCTTTGCCCGCTGGCGGAAGACAACAATAGAAGGGGACAGACGAATCTCTCTGGGGAGTGAGTTTCAGAGGTTTGGTGCCATGACAAAGAAGTCTTATCTCTCGGGTTGTCTCCCAGATAATCTCAGAAGGTGGAGGACTTCAAAACAGGACCTCCAAAGATGGCCATAACGGTGAGGCAGGTTCATAAGGGATTAGGCAGTCTTTCAGGTGCATTGGTCCTAAGCTATACAAAGCTTTGCTAGTTCTCTTCTTTCAAATAATCTAAGTCGAAAAATATAAATGTGCACAAAGGCACATTAATATTCCAAAGCTTCTACCTTTAAACAGACTGCAGTATGAAACACAAGAGTGCACGCAGGCACTTAGACCAGGGGTATCGAACTCATTTGTTATGAGGGCCAGATCTGACACAAATAGGCTTGCCAATCCCCAGGTTCCAGTGGGGGTTCTTCCGCTTTCCCAGGCTCCTTCCCGCCCCCAGTCAGCTGGCCGGCGGAGGGAAGCCCCGCCCCCAGAGGACCATGTGACTTTCAACCTCCAGAGGCTTCGGTCTCTGATTGATAGGCTTCCTCTTGGGATGGGGTGTCTGTGTTACTTTGAAGAAGTTGGCAGCAACTCGTCAGTAGAGAGGCCAATCCCTCGCTTCAGAATCGCCAGAAACAGGGAGGGAAGGAGGGAAACGTCTGCTGAGCACTTCATTATTCCCTATGTGGAGATCGATTCTCATAGGGTATAATGGGGAATTGATATGGAGGTTTTGGGGGCTCTGGGGGAGCTGTTTTTTGAGATAGAGGCACCAAATTTTCAGTATAGTATCTAGTGCCTCTCCCCAAAGTACCCCCCCAAGTTTCAAAATGATTGGATGGGGGGGTCCAATTCTATGAGCCCCAAAAGAAGGTGCCCCTATCCTTCATTATTTCCTATGGAAGGAAGGCATTTTAAAAGGTGTGCTGTCCTTCTAAATGTGATGGCCAGAACTCCCTTGGAGTTCAATTCTGCTTGTCACACCCTTGCTCCTGGCTCCGCCCCAAAGTCTCCTGGCTCCACCCCCAAAGTCCCCAGATATTTCTTGAATTGGACTTGGCAACCCTAGACACAACCTTGCTGGGCCGGGCCATGTCGGGTTGGGCCGAGCCACGCTGAGCTGGGCCATGTGTGTGCCTATTTAAGATTAGGTAGCAGAGATATAAATTTTATAAAGAACACAGACAAACACAAATATATATATATATATATATATATATATATATATAAAACCTAAAAACATGCTTAAAACGTTAGCACTCATTGATCTTAAGGATGCTTGGGCAGGTGAATTTTCATCACCTGAGGACTGCAGCCTTCCTCATCTCACAGAGCCAGAAATCTCACCCTCACATCCGTGCGCAATGTGGTAAAGGCACCTTTAAACCTGACTTGCTGGCAGGACGCCAGCATGGAGAGCCAGCATCCTAAGCTGTCGCAAAGACCATTGGATTTTATTTGCTAGTTGGTCACACACACGCACACATCCAGAAATGCTTAAAATCGCACACCAGATTAAAATAGCAATGGAAGATGTGTGTATGACTACAGAAAACATCGTTTGCTTTATAAGCTAACATCAAACCGCACAATAAAAGAGATAACATCACCTGGTCAAGGAGCCAGTTTGGTGTAGTAGTTAAGCGCGCAGGCTCTTATCTGAGAGAACCGGGTTTGATTCCCCCACTCCTCCACCTGCAACTGCTGGAATGGCCTTGGGTCAGCCATAGCTCTGGCAGAGTTGTCCTTGAAAGGGCAGCTGCTGTGAGAG
Organism: Heteronotia binoei; assembly: GCF_032191835.1. Lineage (NCBI taxonomy): Eukaryota > Metazoa > Chordata > Lepidosauria > Squamata > Gekkonidae > Heteronotia > Heteronotia binoei. Next base: position 92,361,698 of record NC_083232.1, on the reverse strand, counting down.
CCCTCTCCAGCCCCACCCATCTCCCAGGGTGTCTGTTGTGGGGGAGGAAGGGAAAGGAGACGGTGAGCCGCTCTGAGACTCTGAAATTCGAAGTGGAGGGCGGGATATAAATCCAGTATCCTCATCATCCTCATCATCCTCATCATCCTCATCATCCTCATCATCCTCATCATCCTCATCATCCTCATCATCATCTTCTTCTTCTTCTTCTTCTTCTTCTTCTTCTTCTTCTTCTTCTTCTTCTTCTTCTTCTTCTTCTTCTTCTTCTTCTTAATATTGTTTATTTTCCAGAAGTGTCCCTTAAAACTATGGTATTATGCAGGGCTTTTTTGGTAGGTGCCCTGATGTTTTCGGGGAGGGCATTCCACAGAGCAGGGGCTATTACTGAGAACGCCCTGGCTCTGGTGGTGGACAGCCTAGGTGTGCTTCTGAGTAGGCTGTCAGGTGCCTTCTGAGTACCGATGTATTCTGTCTAAATCCACTGCTGGGAGTATAGATTTTACGAAACGCCTCTCCACAGGGCACCTTAAGAAATGGTTCGATGAACTGATTGACAATTTTTTTTTTTGCCATGCAGTAGAGCGCCAGGAGAGAAAGCCTATGCCTAGCGTGGAATACACTCATAAAAGGCCCCCCAACGACACTGTCAGATGTGTTAACACTTAACTTACACCTTCAGGAAACATTTCTGTTTAACTGGCAAGATGCAGCCTGAAAGCCTTAACTCTTGGAATGCACAAAATGCAAGAAATATCCATGAACATCAACAGGCCACAAGCGCACAATTAAGCGCACAGATTGGAGATTTCATATTTTTTTCCCCAGGGCTTTTTCTGAGCAGGAACACACAGGAACACAGTTCCGGCTGGCTTGGTATCAGGAGGTGTGGCCTAACGTGCAAATGAGTTTCTGCTGGTCATTTTCTTTTAAAAAGCCCTGTGTGGAATGATGGTGACATCAAGGGGTGTGGCCTAATATACAAATGAGTTCCTGCTGGGCTTTTTCTACAAAAAACACCCCTTGCATTCCCCCCCCCTTTCCAGACAGTTGAAGGGGAGCTATACTGCTGCAACCAGGGTTTTTTTGTAGAAAAAATATATAGCAGGAACTCGTTTGCATATTAAGCCACACCTCTCAATGTCAAGCCAGCCAGAACTGCGTTCCTGTGCATTCCTGCTAAAAAAAAAAAAAAAAGCCTTGGGAGGAACTATAATTACCCCCATCGTGTTGATCAGGGGTCCCCAACCTTTTTGAGCTTGTGGACAACCAGGGGTGGAACTCTAGCAGGAGCTCCTTTGCATATTAGGCCACACCCTCCTGATGTAGCCAATCCTCCAAGCGCTTACAGGTCTCTTCATACAGGGCCTACTGTAAGCTCCAGGAGGATTGGCTACATCAGGGGTGTGTGGCCTAATATGCAAAGGAGCTCCTGCTAGAATTCCACCCCTGTGGACAACTTTGGGATTTCAAGAAGGGGTGGTGAAGACCACCACAAAATGATGTTGAGAAGTAACTTAGGTGGACAAGAACAAGGAAATACAGGTCTTTTTGTAATTTACCTAGACGTGCAGCAACACCAATTGGCCGGCAACTTTTATTACCTTTTATGGCTATCCAGACCAAATGGCCTTCTATTTGTCACACTGTTCCACCACAGGGTTGCCAAGTCCAATTTAAGAAATATCTGGGGACTTTGGGGGTGGAGCCAGGAGACTTTGGGGGCGGAGCCAGGAGACTTTGGGGTGGAGCCAAGATCAAGGCTGTGACAAGCACAATTGAACTCCAAAGAGAGTTCTGGCCATCACATTTAAAGGGACGGCACACCTTTTCAATGCCTTCCTTCCTTCCTTCCATAGGAAATAATGAAGGATAGGGGCACCTTCTTTTGGGGCTCATAGAATTGGACCCCCTGGTCCAATCGTTTTGAAACTTGGGGGGTATTTTGGGGAGAGGCACTAGATGCTGTACTGAAAATTTGGTGCCTCTACCTCAAAAAACAGCCCCCTCCCAGAGCCCAGATACCCGCGCATTGATTCTCCATGATTTTCTATGGGAATAAATCTTCATAGGGAATAACAGAGTTCCCAACAGACATTTCCCTCCCCTCCTCCCGCTTTCTGACGACCCTGAAGTGGAGGGAGGGCCTCCAAACCGGGGGATCCCCTGCCCCCACCTGGGGATTGGCAACCCTATTCCACCATGTGATCCAGTTTGCCCTCTTAACCCACCAGCTACATGCATTTCAGCCCACTATATCTGATCCCCTCACCTGAAGAAGTGTGCTTTTAGCACACGAAAGCTTACATTCTGAATAAAACTTGGTTGGTCTTAAAGGTACCACTTGACTCCTGCTTTGTTCACAAAATGGCTGTCGCAGGACGAAGAGCAAAAGAATCGGGGAATGAAAATAAAGAAGCTGCAGCTGGTGCAGAACGCTGCGGCTAGGCTATTGTTAGGGCTCCCAAAGTGGGAGCACATACAGCCGGGGCTGCGCGCGCTGCACTGGCTGCCGGTTGCATACCGGGTTCAATACAAAGTGCTGGTTATTACCTTTCAAGCCCTATATGGTCGAGGACCTGCCTACCTGAGGGACCGTCTCTCCCCATACGAACCCCAGAGAGCACTGAGGTCAGCGGGAAAGAACCAGCTGAATATCCCTGGGCCGAGGGAGGCCAAATTGAAGAACACTAGGGAACGGGCCTTCTCTATCGCAGCTCCACACTTGTGGAATCAACTCCCGGACGGAGTGCGGGCCCTGCGGAGTCTTGAGCAATTCTGCAGGTCCTGCAAGACCACTCTTTTTAAGATGGCCTTCGCTGAGTGCTGAGCTAATGATAGATTCGCCGCTGTTGTATTCCGCCATCAATTTATTAAAAACCTGTAATTTAGCACCGTAACTGTTAATTTTAATCGGAGTGTTGATTTAAATGATGGTTTTATAATGCAGTATTTATTGAATTATATGATTTTATTGTATTGGATTGAACTAATATATTGTGAGCCGCCCTGAGCCTGCTTCTGCAGGGAGGGTGGGATATAAATAAAAATTATTATTATTATTATTATTATTATTATTATTATTATTATTATTATTATTATTATTATTATTATTATTATTATTATTATTATTATTATTATTATTATTATTATATCCTGAAAAGAGGAGGGGGAAAGAAATCACAAAACGGGATGCTACTGGTGTTTGTTCCTGATCCTCCAGCGGCAGCTGCTGGTATCGCAGCCAGGACCAGAAAAAAAAAAAACTCCTAGAAAAAGAGTCATCTCATAGAAAAAGAGGTGCCGGAGGGGTCATCTCATAGAAGAAGAGGTGCCAGAGGGGTCATCTCATAGAAGAAGAGGTGCCGGAGGGGTCATCTCATAGAAGAAGAGGTGCCAGAGGGGTCATCTCATAGAAGAAGAGGTGCCGGAGGGGTCATCTCATAGAAGAAGAGGTGCCAGAGGGGTCATCTCATAGAAGAAGAGGTGCCGGAGGGGTCATCTCATAGAAGAAGAGGTGCCAGAGGGGTCATCTCATAGAAGAAGAGGTGCCGGAGGGGTCATCTCATAGAAGAAGAGGTGCCAGAGGGGTCATCTCATAGAAGAAGAGGTGCCGGAGGGGTCATCTCATAGAAGAAGAGGTGCCAGAGGGGTCATCTCATAGAAGAAGAGGTGCCGGAGGGGTCATCTCATAGAAGAAGAGGTGCCAGAGGGGTCATCTCATAGAAGAAGAGGTGCCGGAGGGGTCATCTCATAGAAGAAGAGGTGCCAGAGGGGTCATCTCATAGAAGAAGAGGTGCCGGAGGGGTCATCTCATAGAAGAAGAGGTGCCAGAGGGGTCATCTCATAGAAGAAGAGGTGCCGGAGGGGTCATCTCATAGAAGAAGAGGTGCCAGAGGGGTCATCTCATAGAAGAAGAGGTGCCAGAGGGGTCATCTCATAGAAGAAGAGGTGCCGGAGGGGTCATCTCAAAGAAGAAGAGGTGCCAGAGGGGTCATCTCATAGAAAAAGAGGTGCCGGAGGGGTCATCTCATAGAAAAAGAGGTGCCAGAGGGGTCATCTCATAGAAGAAGAGGTGGCAGAGCTCATTAGCACAACTGATTTGCATAACTCGTTTGCATCTGCCACCCACCCCTGGCATCACCGGAAGGGGTACTAAATTTTATCGGCTCAGTGTCCACCTTAAAATGCTTCTTGAAGTAGAATTGTCATCATAAAACCTGACTCCGTCCCATCATACTTTCAAAGTTACTTTCTTCTATGTGGCCACGGTGGCATGATGAAGATGTCCATCTGTCTGCTTAAGAGTTCAGCAAAATTTTCACAAGGGGGTTGAACCATGGAACCCAGAAGCAAGTGTTCGGGGCGGGGCGGCGGGGGAGAGAAAGAAAGAGCACAATCAAATTTAGAGGTTCTGGAGCTCCGCTCCTGTGAGCTCCTGCCCCAAATGAGGCCTGGGCATACTAGCCTAACTTACTATGAATGGATGCAGATGGTGAGAGAGCCACCTCCATCCTAGTGCCAAGACAGAGACATTGTGTCCTCTCAGTAGTGACTCTCAGAGCCAGTTTGGTGTCGTGGTTAAGTGTGCGGACTCTTATCTGGGAGAACCGGGTTTGATTCCCCACTCCTCCACATGCACCTGCTGGAATGGCCTTGGGTCAGCCATAGCTCTCGTGGGAGTTGTCCTTGAAAGGGCAGCTGCTGTGAGAGCTCTCTCAGCCCCACCCATCTCAGAGGAGGGTGTCTGTTGTGGGGAGGGAAGGTAAAGGAGATTGTAAGCCACTCTGACTCTGAGATTTAGATTATAGGGCAGGATATAAATCCAACATCATCATCATCTTCTTCTTCTTCTGCGCGTGCAAGGAGAAATGTGTTGTGGGAGAGGATGAATGGAAGGAAGGAAGCTGTTCCTGAGAATAGCATTCTACTTACCAAAGAGATTGGAAGCCAAAGAGTAAATGCAGGAAGAAAGTTTAGTCTGCCCATCTAGCTGTCTGACTCTCTGACCACGCAATTCGGAGGCTGAGACAGGGGACAGTGCCCAGACCTTCACTTCCAACGCATCACACTTCTATCAGAAAAAAAAGCTGCTACAATTTCAGATACAATTATGTTCACATATAAAGTTGGTCAGGGGTGGTGGAGCTCATTAGCATAACTCATTAGCATATGCTGCCCCCCACCAGCCAAAAGCAACCCGAAGCAAGAAAGGAGAGCCCCGGGCGAGCGAGGCCTGTTTAGGCTAGCTAGAGATCCTGCCAGTCCAAGCAGGTCTCGCTCACCTGGGGTTCTCCAGGGCCACCCCCCATCAGTCAAAAGGATAGCAAGCCACCCACCGCCCCAAATTACATAAGAAGTGGAGAAAGGGTGATGTGGGCTTCCCCAGGGGTTAATGAGGGCTGCTGGGGGCATGGCAAAGCCACTGGCCTCTCTCCTAATCCAGAAATTGTTATGCAGTTGCACCCTGGGCTTTTTTTGAGCAGGAATGCACAGGAACGCAGTTCCGGCTTGCTTGGCATCAAGGGGTGTGGTCTAATATGCAAATGAGCTTCTGCTGGGCTTTTCCCACAAAAATGCCCTATGCGAAACTATGGTGATGTCAGGGGGTATGGCCTAATATGAAAATGAGTTCCTGCTGGGCTTTTTCTACAAAAATGGCCCTGGCTGCACCTACTTTTCAATGGACAAGGGAGGTGGAGAGGAAGAGGGGGAACCCTCAGAAAGGTTCAGGAGCTGCGCTCCTGTAAGCTCCTGCTGAATCTGAGGCCTGAAGTTGCTCTAAAAATGATATGCTGCAAAAACCTTGTATCCCATCATATTTATTCCAGAATATCTGCTTGGCCTCTTCATGAAATAGAATCTATTTTTAAAAGATTTTTTTCCCCATTACTATATTACAGGTAACTTTTTCTGCTCCACAAAATAATTACTTCCTTCTAATGAAGTCACTGGGTTAGACACAAACTGCTCTACGGATAACCCTTTTGCCAGATTATTAAAATTTATTTTTTCCGTTATGACCTGAATTGCTCATTCATGTCACAACAAATCCTCAACCAGGCAGCACTGGGGCAGATACGATAGTCTCAAGTATGCATTTTTTTTCAATATATAAATGGCACATAAAGAATACAGGGAGTTGTTGTTCAGCTGGGATCAATCTTGAATGTGGAGCCAGCTCAAATAATTACTTGGAGGTGGGGTGGGGGCCGGGGGGGGGGATGGTAAATCTAAGCACACAACTTTTGCTGGATGCCTGCATTTTGTTTGGCTGCACAGATTTGTATGTGTGTGTTAGGGTTGCCAAGTCCAATTAAAGAAAAATCTGGGGACTTTGGGGGTGGAGCCAGGAGACTTTGGGGGTGGAGCCAGGAGACATTGGGGGTGGAGCCAGGAACAAGGATGTGACAAGCATAATTGAACTCCAAGGGAGTTCTGGCCATCACATTTAAAGGGACAGCACACCTTTTTAAATGCCTTTCTTCCATAGGAAATAATTAAGGATAGTGGCACCATCTTTTGGGGCTCATAGAATTGGACCCTCTGGTCCAATCATTTTGAAACTTGGGGGGTATTTTGGGGAGAGGCACTAGATGCTATACTAAAAATCTGGTGTCTCTACCTCAAAAAATAGTCCCCCCAGAGCCCCCAATACCCACGGATCAATTCCCTATTATTCCCTATGGGAATCATTCTCCATAGGGAATAATAGAATGCCTAGTAGACATTTCCCTCCCCCCCCCCACACTTTCTAAAGGGGGGAGAGGGCCTCCATACCAGGGAATCCCCCCTCCCTGCCCCCTCCCTCTCTCTCACACACAAATACTTACTTGGTCTTCTTCAAGCAGAACTTTCAAGCAGTACCAGGGGGTCCAATTCTATGAGCCCCAAAATATGGTGCCCCTATCCTTCATTATTTCCTATGGAAGAAAGGCATTTAAAAAGGTGTGCTGTCCCTTTAAATGTGATGGCCAGAACTCCCTTGGAGTTCAATTATGTTTGCACACCCTTGTTCCTGGCTCCACCCCCAATGTTTCCTGGCTCCACCCCCAAAGTCCCCGGATATTTCTTGAATTGGACTTGGCAACCCTAAGTCACAGTTGATTTATGGGGACTAGGGTTGCCAATCCCCAGGTGGGGGCAGGGGATCCCCCAGTTTGGAGGCCCTCCCCCTGCTTCAGGGTCATCAGAAAGGGGGATGTCTGCTGAGCACTCCATGAATCCATATGAAGACTGATCTCCATCTGACCTAATAACGCCATGAGAATGTAGACATTTATGATAGTTTATGTGTGAGAGAGCATCCCTCGCCCCCACCTTTTGGAATCCTTTCGAAGTATGCCTTAAAAGTATTGTATCAATGTATCTTTAGCATCACTCTCAAGAATCTGTTACACTGAAAGTATCGGTCTATCAATAAACGTAGTTTTGTATCAAACCTGACTTGTCATTGAAACCGCATGCTTGACACCTATTTGGTATATGTATTTTTATTAGGGTTGCCAAATCCTTCACGGCAGCGTGTGCAGCACGATGACGTCACCCGTGAGTGATGTCATTGTGCTGGCGATGTCGGGGAAGGTTCCCCCCACTGGCCCAGTGTGGGCCAGCGGGTTGGGAACCTCCCAGACCAGAGAACCCCCACCTGGAATGTGGGCTTGGCAGTCCTAATTTTTATTATTATGTTGTACCCCTCCCCAAGCCTGTTTGTGGGGAAAGCAGGCTAAAAATCAAATTAAATCAATTCTCGTTGGCTACCATGAGGAATAGGACAATGAACCAAATGCGATTTTGGTCTGATCTAGCAGACTCTTGGTACGTCTTCCCCTTGCCCCATGTACATTCTTTCACACATACAGAGTTATCCAGACTCAACCAGCCAGCAAGGAAAAGACTTCCTCCCTGTATAGTACAGAAGAATATAGGGAGGAGTTACTCATCATGCTTATCCTTGAATATGGTCACCATAGAAAGTCCTTTCTTTCCCCAGTTGACATTTAGGAATCACATTGTTGTTCTTATGTATGCACCCCCCACACAAAGATTGCCACCTTTCACTGCTTCCGTCTCTCCTGATTTCTAGTCATCATTTCTGGTCATCTCCAGTCTGAATGCCGGGTAATGGCTGGGATTTCTCATGGTCTCGCGTATGGCCTCTTGCTGGAATTCCAACAGTCTGGCAACAATAGCAGTGAAGAAATATCCTCTAGCCCATCAGAGCGAGTTCACAGCCCCAGCAATTGTTTGGGGGCACAAAGCTAGTGGGGGACCGTGACATGGAAGGATGAGACAGGTCCTCCCCCTCCTGTGCCAGTTCCACTGCCAAATGAGATCCAAGGTGGGCCACAGAAGGCCTCCCCCTCCACCCAGGGCCGGACTTAGATGGTTTGGAACCCTAAGCAACGCTAACTTCTGGGGGGCCCCCCTGCACTGATAGTACCACCGAGTCCCATGGGGGGGCACTCGGGTTGCCAATTCCCAAGTGGAGGCAGGGGATCCCCCAGTTTGGAGGCCCAACCCCCTGCTTCAAGGTTATCAGAAAGCAGGGGAAGGTGAGGGAATGTCTGCTGGGCACTCCATTCTTCCCTATGAAGACTTATTTCCATAGGAAATAATGGAGAATTGATCCGTGGGTATCTGGGGCTCTGGGGGGGGGGTGTTTTTTGAGGTAGAGGCACCAAATTTTCTGTATAGCATCCAGTGTCTCCCCCCAAAATACCCTCCAGGTTTCAAAAATATTAGACCAGGGGGTCCAATTCTATGATCCCCAAAAGAAGGTGCCCCTATCCTTCATTATTTCCTATGGAAGTAAGGTATCTAAAAAGGTGTGTGGTCCCTTTAAATGTGATGGCCAGAACTCCCCTGGAGTTCAGTTATGCTTGTCACACCCTTGTTCCTGGCTCTACCCCCAAAGTCTCCTGGCTCCACCCCCCAAAGTCCCCAGATATTTCTTGAATTGGACTTGGCAACCCTAGGGGGCACCCAATTTGGCACCCCCAGAAGGCCGGCACTCTAGGCAATCACCTAGTTAACCTAGTGGCAGGGCTAGCCCTGCCTCCAGCTAGCCTTGGATCCCCGAGATGCCATGGGAGGTGGCCCCACCTTTTCCCGTGGCGCTGCCGCTTCCTTTTGCCTCGCCCTGCACCCAGCCGCAAAGCTAACGGCGATAACAAGGATAGATGAAAGAAGCCAAACTTTTGGTGTATTAAATGTCAGCACCGGCCTGAGATTTATTAGCCCCACAACATGGCCCCATCTGATGAATCAGAAATTAGAATCTGTTTGCTGGGAAGCGTATTGATCCAGCGTCTGGCAGCCGTGTCTTGCTCCCGCCACCGCTATTTGTTTTTACCACTGCTCTGCGTTCCGTTTGGAGATTTTAAAATAAAACAACCTCGTAAAAAACAGTATAGATCTTGATTACCATAACCTGGCCTCCCGAGAGACACCAAGAACAGGTGTTAGAGGTAAAATAATTGCCAAGCATCATAGGAGGAAAAGCGTTCAATTTATTTGCCATAACCAGGAGGCAGCCTAATAAATGAAGAACCTGTTCCAGGAGCCGGAAAAAAAAGAGAGAGAGAGAGTGTGCAGAACAGAGCAGAGTTAGAATTGGCGAGCTTGGCTTATCGAACCGATCGGAATTAATTCATTTGGCGAGGAGGCTTTCATTTGTGATATTAAGCATGACAGGCCTCATCTTTCCTCTCACGTTAAGCTGAAATGTTTCATAAACAATTACTGTAAATCAAATTAGGGGAGGGGGGGAAAATCAAGTCACCGGATGATTTGCTGTAAAGTAACAGTGTTCCAGGTCAGCCCTTTAAAGCATCCGAAAGTAGAGTCTGCTCAACATTCTCCAGAGTTTTGATTTGTCAGATACAGCTAGCGGTTTTGGCCGGTAGAATTTTTGTCCAAGGAAAACACATTGTACGAATATTCGCTTTTTAAAGAAATCCTTCGATGCCCATTGTTTTTCCATTCCCTTGAAGAAGAAGAATTGCAGATTTATACCCCGCCCTTCTCTCTGAATCAGAGCCTCAGAGCGGCTTACAATCTCCTATATCTTCGCCCCCCACAACAGACACCCTGTTAGGTGGGTGGGGCTGAGAGGGCTCTCACATCAGCTGCCCTTTCAAGGACAACCTCTACCAGAGCTATGGCTAACCCAAGGCCATTCCAGCAGGTGCAAGTGAAGGAGTGGGGAATCAAACCTGGTTCTCCCAGAAAGGAGTCCGCATACTTAACCACTACACCAAACTGTGACACCTGGTTTCTTTTCCTTTTCTTTTTTTAACAAGCGGCATAGCCTTTAGTTGGTGTTACAATAGGAAAACCATGCCCACAATTCTGGGCACCAAAATTTGCTGTTTTGAAGAGTTCTATTCACAGTGTGCTTTTAAAACACACGTTGAGCCTGTAAAATGAAGCAAAACACTTTGTCGTTCTAGAACTGAAAGAGTTGGATGGGGTTGGCAGGAGGACCAAAGGGAAAAATATCACCTTGACTGATTTACATATATTGTACATACTCCTCTTCAAACATCAGTAACCTGGCAAACTTCTGTGCCTCTCTGCACGCCACTGTTTGAACCAAGATACTGTACACATGTGGCATGCCCACAATTGTATATGATTAAGTGGGGGGGCGCTCTCTTTTATTCCTTTCAGTTTCTCTTTACATATCCTTCTGCAAAAGGATAAAGTTGCAGAGTTAATCTGTATTTATAACAAAACATTATACGCTATATTGAAAAGTAATTTTATCAAAATCAGATTTCATCCACTATTGTTTGTTAATAGTCCATGTCAAAATTGCCCTTTGCAGACATCTTGATGGCATTTTTCAGCTGACTCGTTTTCTCCCCACAGAAATCGCCTCTTCGGGGTTCTTCTTCCTTGAATTGTTTAAATTTGTCCACATAAGCTTTGACCAAATTTGCCACTTTTGCAGAATTCACTTCCCCACTCTTGCTGTGACAAACCTGACACCTGGTTTCTATGTCCCCCTCCCGTCTTCCTGTCAAAATGCTACCTAACCAATCAGATTTGGCTACAGAACGATGTCACCGAGGGAAAAGGAAGCGAACCGTCTGCATTGGAAAATTACCTCAAATGGGAGATCTTTTTTTAAGCTTGCCAAAATGCTCACCCAAAATGCTCACCAAACAGAAATCGTTTTTGCTCCTTTCCACCAAAACCACATAATTCCTCATCAACAAAGTGATGCTCTTGAATTTCCTAAATACTTATTTCCTCCAAGAGCTGGCATCTGTCAGCGGGAAGCTACAACATTTCATCCTCCCAGCCTGCCTATCTGGTGGAGAAGGAAAGTCTTGTGGTGTGTTGGATGGCAGCCGGCCTCAAGCCGATGCTGGCAGGTGGCAGTCATGACTGGTGCGAGATCCCTGCGCCGAGTTCGGATCCTCTTGGTCTTGAGTGGCAAAGTTAATGAACACCTGCAGACACAATAAAGCGAGACCTCAATGAGAGCAGTGTGTTTAAAAAGGGGAGGGTTGTTTTTTTTTTGAAAGCTGGGCGTGGCTTGTTGAAATGGCAAGGATCTAAACTGAGAAAGGAACAGTTAGTCCAGGAGTGTCAAACTTATTTGTTATGAGGGCCGGATCTGACATAAATGAGACCTTGTTGGGCCAGGCCATATCAGCCATGTCGGGCTGGCCCAGGTGTGTACCTATTAGAGATTAGGAAGCAGAGATATAAATTTTATAAAGGACACAAACAAACACAAATGTATTTTTTTTTAAACTTAAAACATGCTTAAAATGTTAGCACTCATTGATCTTAAAGATGCTTTCTTTATATTTCTCCCATGGGACCCAGGGAACTGGGCAAAGGAAGCTCCGGCTCTTTCCTTCCTTCCCCAGGGGACTGGGGGGGGGGGAGCTGCAGCCAATAGAAGGAAGTGAGGCTTGTCTCAGTAGCTCTGCATCACGATTGAGAGAGCCTGGCAAAGCAAGCGAGAGGGAGAAGGAAGCAGATGACAGCCAGTTGCTCGGGGGCCTGATAGGAGGCTTCCGGGGGCCTGATTCGACCCCCAAACTGCATGTTAGACACCCCTGAGTTAGTCCATAATTACTTCCAATACAGTACCTAGCAGGACACTGGCTGCAATCCTAAGTATGCTTCACGGTAAAACTTACTTTTGAGTAGACCTGCTTAGGGTTCCTTCCTGTACTGGAGGGGGGCAAATTGTACCCTGACATCTGTCAAGCATGCATATTTCTGTAACACAACGGTGCCTTCAACAAGGAGCAGGTCACCCATCCTCCACCGCTCCCCCTTCTTTTACAACCTTTGGGCAAGTAAGAACTCCATCTGGCCCAGGGATGTTTACGCTACGGCCTGGCTGGTACCACTTTCATGCCGCCTCTCCCCCAGTTCACACAGACAATCTTACCTGAGCTGAGAGAAGTGCGAGAAAGGGAGATGTTTTTAATAGCCTACACTCCTTAGCAATAAAAGAGATTGTATGTAGTACCCTCTGAACCCATGACTCAAGCTGCATCTGTAGGATACCCTTTGAAGTTATCGACCGTTTTCGCACACAGCTTACCTTGCAGTCACTATCCTGTTCCCTCCGCAGCGTCTGTCGGATTTCCCACCATCTGCGCCGGAGTTACAGGAAGTGCCGCGGCTTTTGCGTAGCAAACGTAAACTGGGTTTTAGCGGTTTACATTTGCTACGCAACAGCTGCGGCACTTCCTGTAACTTCGGCGCAGATGGTGGGAAATCCGACCAGACGCTGCAGAGGGAACAGGATTGTGACTGCGAGGTAAGCTGTGTGCGAAAACGGTCATCCTATATAGCAACTGTGTAACGCTGTGTACGTCATTACTTCCAAGGCTTGTGTCCTTGGCAAAGCTTCTGAGTTTCTTCAATAAAGCAGCTTTTGATTCAGATAACCAAAGACCGATTCTTGGGCAATATCAATGCTTGACAACGTCAAATGTTTGAGCACCCTATGCCAGGAACCCTCGGAATGCTGTGCACCACACCCGGCCACAAGATTCTTCCGAAAAGTGTTCCTATCATATTGGCAGGTATTTTATTACAGCTTTATATTTTTGTTTGATTTTAAAGCCTTCCCGTCTGGATCAGCTCCCACTCTATCCGAATTACAACACTGCCCATTAAACAACAGCAGCAGCAGCAACAACTGGCATGATGAGTCTGGAACATACGTGGCAGGCATAACCTATTGTCTCCGATAAAACCGGATTCTGGGCAGCCTCCCTTTAGACGTTGTCAAATATGATGAGGGTTTTTTTTTTAATGTTTCTCTGGCTAACGTCCAGGCGCCATTTCCATGGTCTAACAAACAGGCCATTTCTAGTGCCATTCGCTGCCAAAAGAAAAGAGCTCCCCGCTCCCATTCTGACTACAGAAATTACAGCCAGGTTGTGAGATCTCCACGTGTTCGATAGTTAGTGGAGCATCGCGGCTGAGAAAGTGAGCTCTGAAGTCCCCAGTTCAAATCTCATCTCTGCCATGAACTCACACACTGGCTTTAGGCAGGTCCGGCTCAGCCACTAGGCAAACTTGGCATTTGCCTAGGGCGCCAGGAGGGGGATGCAGAATTGGGCTCCCCACTCCCGGTGCCTAAGGAAAAGGAAAGGTCCCCTGTGCAAGCACCAGTCGTTTTTGACTCTGGGGTGATGTTGCTTTCACGTTTTCACGGCAGACTTTTTACGGAGTGGTTTGCCATTGCCTTCCCCAGTCATCTACACTTTCCCCCCAGCAAGCTGGCGACTCATTTTACCGACCTCGGAAGGAAGGAAGGCTGAGTCAACCTCGAGCCTGCTACCTGAAAACCTAGCTTCCGCTGGGGATCAAACTCAAGTCCTGAGCAGAGCTTAGGACTGCAGCACTGCAGCTTTAACACTCTCACCACGGTGCCCAAGACAAAGGCCTAAATTTGCAACTCCCTCCTGCCGCTTCTGCCACCACCACCACCACCTCCCTCCCTCCCTTTCGCAGCACAGCACCGCACTCCTCTCACCCCGGCACCATCAGAAGAGTGCATTGCAACAAGGCTCGGCCCTGCCAGCTGCATCTGATCGGTCTTTGAAGAGAGCGCTGGAGGAGGCTTCACTCCTCCCTCACTTCCGGTTCAGGGGGCGTGGCCTGATATGCAAATGAGCTCCTGCTGGGCTTTTTCCACACACAAAAAGCCCTGATTGAGATCAGGTACGGATAGTGCTTTGAACATCAAAAATTCTACTTAGACATGTTATTATTATCCAGCAAAAAAAATGGGTTTGGCTCCAAGGTTTCCATTCTACTAATTGCTGAATTCTGTGCAAAATCTCTACAGGCTTAAAGGACTTTTTTCTATCAGTGGAATGCAATTTTTCTGCTTCCCACCTCCTGCAAGGATCCAGAAAAACAGTGCATGGAAGCTGGAGGTCTCCTCCAGGAGGAAAGGGAAAAGGAAAGGTCCCCTGTGCAAGCACCAGTCGTTTCCGACTCTGGGGTGATGTTGCTTTCACAACGTTTTCACGGCAGACTTTTTACGGGGTGGTTTGCCACTGCCTTTCCGAGTCATCTCCGCTTTCCCCTCAGCAAGCTGGGGACTCATTTGACCGACCTCGGAAGGATGGAAGGCTGAGTCAACTTGAAGCCAGCTACCTGAAAACCCAGCTTCCACCGGGGATCGAGCTCAGGTCGCGAGCAGAGCTTAGGACTGCAGGACTGCAGCTTTAACACTCTGCGCCACGAGGCTTTTAAGCCCTCCAGGAGGGAAGAACCAGGTAAATTTGCCCTACCTCTGTCAGTGGGTATTTCCCACCACCCTAAGGGTGAAGCTTTGCCCTGTTGGAAGAAAAACTTCCATGGGTGAAAATATGCACAGGGTGATTGCCTAGGGTGCTGGTCTTCTGGGGATGCCAAATATGTGCGGGGGTGGGCGGGTGGACGTCAGAAGTTCGCCTTGCCTAGGGTGCCCGTCTAGAGCCGGCCATGGATATGCATTGGTGGGACCCGCATCAGAGGAAGGTCCCCCATCCAAAGAAGGGCGATCTCATAAGCTTTGTTACTGGACTGGCTCTAGATTTCAGGGGACGGGGCAAGCGAGAGAGAGCTGGAGGCTTTTCCTCCTGCAGTGGGTTCTGGATCCTCCCTATATTGCTGCCATCTCTTTTTTTCCATTGGTCTTCTTTGCCATTTCCAGGCCCGCTGGAGTGAGGAGACACCCCGTAGCTTCCGAGATCAGCACCAGCTGGTGGGAAGGGATGGTAAGGAGAGAGGATAGGCAGCCAGTGACAGCAGGAAATGATTCCCTTGCGCTCCAAAAGACCCCCTACCCGTGATGACCCTTGGGGGCCTACTGGAGTTGCTCTCTCCTCCCTCCACCAGAAAATGGGAGATTGCTCCAGCACTCAGTCCATGCCAAGTGCCTAGCTATTCCAGCGGCTGACACGGGAACAGTTGGTTTTAGCTGAAGAGCCAGTGGCCCCCTAGCAACATTTCTTATAGGGGACTTCTTAAAGACTACTGCAAATGAGCCGGTGGAAAATGCCGCCATTTTGTAGCCAACCTACAGGAACCCCACAGGGTTTCCAAAGCAGAGATGGTTCATAGGTGGTTCACCGTTGCCTACCTCTGCATAGCTACCCTGGACTTCCTTGGTGGTCTCCCATCCAAGCAAAAACCCGTGTCGACCCTGCTGAGCTCCTGAAATGTGGTAGGGTAGCCAGGGCCATCGCGGTCTTGCCTGCAACAACTCCGCAGGCACTAAACGCAGGGCTGTTTTGAGCAGGAATGTGCAGGAACACATGGCAACAGGGTGTGTGGCCTAATATGCAAATGAGCTCCTGAGAGGTTTTTGCCCCTACAAAAAGCCCCTTGTGAAACAATGGTGGTGTCAGGGGGTGTGGCCTAATATGCAAATGAGCTCCTGCTAGTTTTCCCCCTATAAAAAGCCCCTTGTGAAATAATGGTGATGCCAGGGGGTGTGGCCTAATATGCAAATGAGCTCCTGCTAGTTTTTTCCCTATAAAAGCCCCCTGTGAAACAATGGTGATGTCAGGGGGTGTGGCCTAATATGCAAATGAGCGCCTGCTAGTTTTTTCCCTACAAAAAGCCCCTTGTGCAACAATGGTGATGTCAGGGGTGTGGCCTAATATGCAAATGAGCTCCTGCTAGTTTTCTCCCTATAAAAAGCCCCTTGTGAAACAATGGTGATGTCAGGGGTGTGTGGCCTAACATGCAAATGAGCTCCTGCTAGTTTTTTCCCCTACAAAAAGCCCCATGTGAAACAATGGTGATGTCAGGGGTGTGTGGCCTAATATGCAAATGAGCTCCTGCTAGTCCCCCCCCCCTACAAAAAGCCCCATGTGAAACAATGGTGATGTCAGGGGTGTGTGGGCTAATATGCAAATGAGTTCCTGCTGGGCTTTTTCCTACCCAAAAAGCCCTGACTAAAAGTATGTACTTAAAGACGAGGAGGCAATACCTGTTCTAAAGTGGTTTGGCTGATGGAGTAATGTTTAATTTGCAACGACATTCTGTTGCTCTCTAAAACTCTGAAAAGCTCAGCTAGGTAGCCCTGGTTTTGCGGCACGCAGTACTCCAGCAGATTAAGGTGCTGTCCCTAAAAAGTAAAAAGAAACCGTCGTCACAGAACAGTTCAATAGAACGGAGCACTTTTCACGGAGCGAGACACGTAACAGCATTGCAAAGAATGAGGCATTGTTTGGAATTCACAGCTATCAAATAAATCAGAGAGAAGCACTTGTTTGCTGAGGCTGAGAGACTGACTAACTTGGGTTTTGCATTCGAACACGTTTTTATTTCCCCTGATTTTAATATTTGGCAAACGGGGTCCGTGCCGTGAAATTTCCAGCTCGTGCTACTGATCTTCAATGATCTTGCACAGAAAACCTGGCATTTAAAAAAGCTCCCCAAGTTGATTTCTATAAAGCAGACCGATCAACCAGATCTGTATCCCTTCTTTCACTGGCATAATTTATTCAGCTGCTTGGACTACTCTCAGGGTGCTATCACGCCGGGAAATTGACACAATATCTCATTGCCAAAAAACCCCGCCTGAGTGTTGTCTGTTTCAGAGGGATCAGATACTGGTCGTTGAAGTGGCAGGATCCTGGCAGCGGTTGCCCATTCACACTGCTAGCCAGCGGTGGAATTCTAGCAGGAGCTCCTTTGCATATTAGGCCACACACCCCGATGTAGCCAATCCTCCAAGAGCTTACCAAAAAGAGTCTTGTAAGCTGTTGGAGGATTGGCTACATCATAGGGGTGTGGTCTAATATGCAAAGGAGCTCCTGCTAGAATTCCACCCCTGCGGCTACCATGCCTCAACCATGGACCTGATGCGGAAAGGGTTCTTTTGTTTAAAAAGTCTTCCAGTGTGGGCACTCAAGCACAGAAGCCCACAAGTGCTCCTCAGAGCGGAGTTAGGGGAAAAAAACCCTGAATGAACTTGCAAGTACAAAAGGCATGTGGGATGGCTCATGGTAAGAAGGGGAACTGGATGAGACTGAGTGAAAAAGCTGGCCGGATCCAAATCGATATTTCCTTCCCATTGTTTATTTAAATTTATATTCCTCCCTCCCCGCAAGCAGGCTTGGGGTGGATCACAACATAAAACAAACAGATAAAATCAATATAAATAACAGGTTAGCAAACAATGAAACAGTATAAAATTCCCTTCAGAACACAGGGTTTCCAGCTGGAAATATTGGTCTCAGACTTAATAAACTGGGCTGCATAAAATGGAAGATGATACTTCAGCAGTAGTTAGCAGTGCCAGGGAAAGCTAAGATCTTCCTCGACGCCCAATTGCCTCAACCAAAGGTCTCGTGGAACAGTTCTGTTCAGGCCTCATTTTGGGCAGGAACTCAGGAGCAGAGCTCCAGAACCTCAAAACTGTATTGTGCTCTTTCTTTCTTTCTCTCTCTCTCTCTCTCTCTCTCTCTCATCCCCTCCCGCCACCAAATACTTGCTTCTGGGCTCCACTGTTCAAACCCCCTGTGAGAATTTTGCTGAACTCTAAGATTTGACAGACTTTCTCATATTTCCCCCCACAAAAAATGGGAAAAGAACCAAAAACATATAAAGCAGGAAGATGGAAATCTTCCTCAGGCCAAACATGGGATTAAGTACAACCACGTAGCGAATTATTCTGTGCCTTGCTGTACAGAAAGAAAAGAAATCTTTGGGAGCTTCGGTCTCTGCGGAGGACTACACCATTGGAATCGTCGCCTGCACCCGTCTGTTATAAAAATTGGACATTTATTTGTTATTTAGTGACTTTGGGTGATTGGTGATGTTCCTTTAATGTTCATTTATGTATGAACCTGTTGGTGACTATTTGAGAGAATTTCTACTGGTTGCAGTCTTAGTAAACGTTTTCATAAAATTGGAAGCTGGTTTTCGTGGAGGTTTATACCTTTATTCCCGCTCCATTATCCACATTCTTTTTCGGTTGCACAATCCCCAGGTTGGAGCAGGGGATCCCCTGTTTTTGAGGCCCTCCCCCCACTTCAGGGTTATCAGAAAGCAGAGGAGGGGGAGGGAAATGTCTACAGGGCACTCCATTATTCCCTACGTAGACTGATTCCCATAGGGTATAATGGAGAATTGATCCATGAGTATCTGGGGCTCTGAGGGGGCTGTTTTTTAAGGTAGGGACACCACATTTTCAGAATGGCATCTGATGCCTCTCCTCAAAAGAAACACCAAGTTTCAAAAAGATTGGACCGGGGGGTCCAATTCTATGAGCCCCCAAATAAGGTGCCCCTATCCTCCATTATTTCAAAATGAGGGAAAGGCATTTAAAAGGCATGCAGTCCCTTTAAAAGCGATGGCCAGAACTCCCTTCGGAGTTCAAACGTGCTCCTGGCTCCATCCCCAAAGTCTCCTGGCTCCGCCCCCAATGTCCCCAGATATTTCTTGAGTTGGACCTGGCAACCCCAGGGCTTACAGACAGAAAAGAGATAAGTAACCTACCTTGAAACATGCACCAGGGAAATGGAAACGCAGACATTCCGTGATGGTCTTTTGGCTATTGGTTCCTTTGCTGAGCCACACCTTGACTGAATAGCCATCCCCAAACCTGAGACCATCGATCAGAGAGTGCATAGGAAAAGAGGAGAAGGAATGAATGCATAGATTTAGTTTACTTTCCAAAAGACATCAGATCAAGCAACTGGCTTGCTCACATATAACATTGTTGTTCTGTCTTTTGAATCTATACATACCATAATCAAATATTGTACCTTGTGACTGAAAAGCTAAGAATCCCCTAAAGAGAGATGCCCACAGAATGGAGGGAGTGCACAGAACTATGATCTGAAAGATGGCTGCTTGCTCAGTCTGCAATTTAGTAGGAAAAATCCCATGCATAGTTATAGGATGGGAGAGACTTGTCTTAGCAGTAGTATGTGCGAAAAGGATCTAGGGGTCTTAGTGGATCATACGCTGAGCATGAGTCAACAGTGTGATGCGGTGGCTAAAAAGTCAAATGCAATCTTGGGTTGTATCAACAGAAGTATAGTGTCCAGATCACGTGATGTGATGGTATCGCTTTACTCTGCTCTGGTAAGACCTCACCTGTAGTACTGTGTTCAGTAGCCAACCACATTTTAAGAAGGATATAGACAAGCTGGAATGGGTCCAGAGGAGGGCGACAAAGATGGTGAGGAAGTCCTATGAGGAAAGGCTGAAGGAGCTGGGGACATTTAGCCTGGAGAGGAGGCAGCTGAGAGGTGATATGATCACTATCTTCAAGGACTTGAAGGGCTGTCATATAGAGGATGGGATGGAATTGTTTTTTGTGGCCCTGGAAGGTAGGGCCAGAACCAATGGGTTGAAATTAAATCAAAAGAGTTTCCGGCTCAACATCAGGAAGAACTTCCTGACCGTTAGAGCGGTTCCTCAGTGGAACAGGCTTCCTCGGGAGGTGGTGGGCTCTCCTTCCTTGGAGGTTTTTAAACAGAGGCTAGATGGCCATCTGACACCAATGCTGATCCTATGAATTTGAGGGGGAGATATTTGGAAATTTCCTGCATAAAGCATGTGGCTGGACTAGGTGAACCTGGAGGTCCCTTCCAACTCTATGATTCTATCATCCTGCTTCTACGAGTCCCCAGATGGTCCAGGCTTGCCTGATCTTGTCAGACCTGAGAAGCGAAGCATGGTTGCTCTGGCTTTATTTCATTTATTTATGGTATTTGATTTTTAGCCTGCCCTTCCCATAGACCAGGCTCATGTTGCATCACCTGGTTAGCACCTGGATGAGAGATCATCCCCACCGTATGAAACACTATAATGGGTTTCAAGTTTTTAAATTATTATTATTGACTGTCAAGTTGTAGCCGACTTATGGTGACCCCTCTAGAGTTTTCGAGGCACAAGTTGAATAGAGGTGGCTTGCCATTGCCTGACCCTGCAGAGCAGCCCCGAACTTCCTTGGCGGGCTCGCATCCACGTACTAACTGGGGCTGACCTAATTAGGATCTGCAAAATGCACAAGACAATAAGAAGATCTGGCAGCCACTGTATGATTGGCTGGGTGTACTATAAGGTTGGAATTTGAGACAACTAAGCGACAAAATATTTGTATATAAGAATATAAGATAAGGAGTGAGTACTGTATAAATATACTAAATACGATGGTGCAATTATAAGCAACGTGTATTTGTAAGCCAAAGTAAGAATTATAAAGAGACAGAATGTTATAAAAGACAAAATAGAAGATGCCAATTGTAAATGATACATAGATTGAGTTGTGATTGAACCGGATGTATATGTAACAAGAAAGAAAACGCAAGTGAGAGAGACATATGAACATATGAAGCTGCCTTATACTGAATCAGACCCCTGGTCCATCAAAGTCAGTATTGTCTTCTCAGACTGGCAGCGGCTCTCCAGGGTCTCAAGCGGAGGTTTTTCACACCTATTTGCCTGGACCCTTTTTTGGAGATGCCAGGGATTGAACCTGGGACCTTCCGCTTCCCAAGCAGATGCTCTACCACTGAGCCACCGTCCCTCCCCAATTTGGTCTCTTCCTCCAACCCTGATTTTCCCATCATTTCCTGTAGAATCTTCCCTTTCCTATACCTGAAATTCAATAAAACTTTTAATTTGGAGGGGGGGGGCGGATTTGGATCTGAGATCTGATACTGGGTTCATATTGCTTAAGTTGTTCGTTCTCCACTGGAAGAGAGTTGTAGGGTTAAAAAGATGTTTTAAAAAGACATTTCCCTTCAGGGTTCTTGTTGATTTTCAAAGATCTGAGAAGCTGGACAGTTCACACATCCAAACGGTTAGTCTAAATCATACACATCAGCCTGCTTCATGCTCCTCAGATGCAGCACATGCTTATGCCCCATGGTGCTCTGATAAGGTGGATACAAATTAACTACATGGGTATGGCCAATGATGTCTTTTCTTTCATACATCTAAAGGTAAAAGTAGTCTCCTGTGCAAACACCAGTCGTTTCCGACTCTGGGGTAACACCGTATCACGGTATTTTCATGGCAGACTTTTTAATAGGGTGATTTGCCATTGTCTTCCCCAGTCATTTACACTTTACCCCCATCCAGCTGGGTACTCATTTCACCGACCTCGGAAGGATGGAAGGCTGAGTCAACCTTGAGCCGGCTATCTGAACCCAGCTTCTGCCGGGATCAAACTCAGGTTGTGAGCAGAGAGTTCGGGCTGCAGTACTGCAGCTTTACCACTCTGCACCATGGGGCTCTCTTCCGTACACCTAGCCAGGGCTCTTTTTTTTGTAGCAGGAACTCCTTTGCAAATCAGGCCACACAACCCTGATGGAGTCATTCCTCCAAGAGCTTACAGGGCTCTTAGTACAGGGCCTACAGTAAGCTCTTGGAGGACTGGCTGAATCAGGGGTGTGTGGCCTAATATGCAAAGGAGTTTCTGCAACAACAAAAAAGAGCCCTGCACCTAACTGCAAATTTTGAGCATGCTGAATGTAAAAACAGTTCTGTTGCATCAGACCAGTGGTCCATCTAGTCCAGAATCCTGTTTCACACTTTAGCCAACCAGTTTTAGTACTGACATTAAAAGCCTTACATGGCCTGGGACCAACATACCTGCGGGACCGCCTCTCCCCATATGAGCCCTGAAGGGCATTGCGATCGGCCAACCAACATCTTCTAGTTATCCCTGGCCCCAAGAACATCCGTCTTGCCTCGACCAGGGCCAAGGCCTTCTCGGCCCTGGCCCCAACCTGGTGGAATCAGCTCCCTGTGGAGATACGGGCCCTACCAGATTTGTTACCTTTTCGTAGGGCCTGTAAGACAAAGCTGTTCCGCCAGGCGTTTAGTTGAGGCAAGTGGGCGTCCTTTACTCTATTGCCTATACCATCGGCTATCCTCCCCCTTAGTGATCCATCATCTGAACTACTATATCCGGGCCACTGAATGATTATACCTAAATCTGCACTATGTGCCCGCCCGCCTTTGTTATATGATGTTGATATATAACGCTTTGTTTTAATTGGCTTCATTGGTTTTACTGTATGTGATTGGTTTTATTCGTATGTGATCCGCCCTGAGCCCGTCTGGGAAAGGACGGAATATAAATTGACCAAATAAATAAATAAATAGTCGCCCTGGAGGGGCAAGAAATAGGGCACAGAGTCTGATGTTGCCCCTGATGTTGCCTGGGTTTCAGATGTATGCTGCCTCTGAATACAGAGGTATTTTTTCTTCACCATGGACAGCAGCCATCGATGGGCCTATCCTCCATGAATCAGTCTAACACTCTGAGAGAGGATATAACATGTGGTAGATGCCAGAGAAAGATCTGAAACACGGCAGCAGTGGCTGGCTGGCAACCCCTTCGCCAGCCAATCCCTAATTAAATCTTTTAAATGCATAACATTGTCCCCACAGAAATGTGAGTGACAATAAAGATGATTTTACAAAGATGGATCGCGTTAACGAGGGCGTTCAATTTAGACGAGAACCAAGCGAAGGCAGCTTTTTGCAGGGGATCATTAATTCTTATCCATTTTCCTGGCATCCGTACATTAGCCCCCATGTTGAATTGCAGTGTGCAAAAAGGGCTGGTTTATGTGGAGATGTGCATCGGCGCCATCAAATGAAACCGTCGTATGCGGCAGGGCTTCCCAGGCAAATGAATCAAAATCCTGATTAGCAGACGACAAGCGATGTCTCAGCGGCTTTTTGGAATAATTCTTAATTTGGGACGGCTGCAAACACCGGCACACAAATAAAAGCTTTTCAGAATGAGACGGGGCATCTGGCGAGGAGCGTTTCGTTTTTGCCGCACCTTGAATGCATCATCCCTTTTTTTGGTCACAAAGCCTTTTTGTACCTGGCAAGCCTCAAGATCTCCCTTTGCTAGAATCGTCAGGCAAGCTGCTTTTTTGTAGTCAGCTGAGGCATGCGAGGAAATTAAACTGACCAGGTTTCCCCCTCCCCCTTTTAAATATTGTCTTCTCTAACGCAGCTGAAGCAATTACCCAAAGGAGCCAAGAAATGGAATTGCACAGAAAAAAAGCGTTCTTGGCTTGAGCTGGATGGCTGGAAATCTAGTCTTCAGACATCCGGCAGGCCATTGTTAGCCAAGGAGGAAAACGTTATTATGAAAGGAAACTGAGTCCCAAGAATGCATGCCACCCGCATTGGCCGAAAAAAAACCCAACAGTGCTACAAAAAACCAAGAAAGAGCTTCGTCCCGCAAGAACCAAGAGGCAAAAGAGAACAGCTGAATCTAGAAGATGTATTTTATACATTAATGATCAAAGTACACGTTATGATAGAGTTATATTCAGTCCAGAAGTAGGTAGAATCAG
The DNA here is from genome assembly GCF_032191835.1 of Heteronotia binoei. Lineage (NCBI taxonomy): Eukaryota > Metazoa > Chordata > Lepidosauria > Squamata > Gekkonidae > Heteronotia > Heteronotia binoei. The sequence goes on along the minus strand of NC_083232.1, from coordinate 92,337,867 downwards.
GACCCAGATTCAGCAGGAGCTCACAGGAGTGCAGCTCCTGAACTTTTCTGAGGGTTCCCCCTCTTCCTCCCCACCTACCTTGTCCATTGAAGAGTAGGTGCAGCTGCATAACAATTCTTGGATTAGGAGAGCGGACAGCCAGCCAGCCACCAGGGGTTTTGCCATGCCCCCAGCAGCCCTCATTAACCCCTGTAGGAGCCCACGCCACCCTTTCATCATTTCTTATGTGATTTTGGGTGGCTTGCTGGCCTTTTGACTGCGGGGGGCGGCGGCCCAGGAGAGCCCCAGGTGAGTGATGCCTGCTTGATCTGGCTGGCTTTTGGCTGGGGGGCAGTAGTGGCATATGCTAATGAGTTATGCTAATGAGCTCCACCACTTATTTTTCTACAAAATGACCCCTGGGTAGAATCATAGGTGAATGCCTGAAACAAGTTGAAGCTATTTATTTATCTGAAATATAAGCCGCATCCTCTCCTCAATGGAGGATTCAGGGTGGTTCACAGCATATACGACATAGTATTAAGATGGCTAATAAAACCTATAAATACAAATAAAATACAATACAATAAAATAGATGCTAAATAGACTTCAACCGGTTCTCAGTTCTGGAAGAGATCTATACATTCTCTTAATTAAATGCTGTGCAAAACAAGGCAGCCTTGCATGCCCTTTGGAACCTTAAGAGATCTCACAGGGCACAAATCTCCTCAGGGAGCTGGGGCAGCCACCAAGAAGGCCTTTGCCCTAGTGGATGACACACAGGCTGTGTCACGATGAATGCCAAAGGGGACAATGGGGTCATAATAGAAAAGGGAGTACCAAAGGTCTGAAGATTCTCAATCCTCAATTGTTTAAGGGCTTTATAGGGGTAGAATGGTGCCAGACTGAAATACATCATTGAGGTGGTTCTACAGAGACTTCATAATAAGTGCCATCAAGTCACATGCAACTCAAGGTGACTCCTCATGGGGTTCTCAAGGCAGGAGATGAACAGAGGTGGCTTGCCATTGCCAGTTTGGTGTGGTGGTTAGGAGTGTGGGCTCTAAACTGGGAGAGCCGGGTTTGATTCCCCACTCCTCCACATGCACCTGCTGAGTCACAGTTCTCACAAGAGCTGTTCTCTCAAGAGCAGTTCTTGAAAGAGCTCCCTCAGCCCCACCTACCTCACAGGGTGTCTGTTGCCGGGAGGGGAAGGAAAAGGAGATTGTAAGCCACTCTGGGACTCCAAGTGAAGGTGGGGTATAAATCCAATCTCCTCCTCCTTCTCCTTCCTAGCAACCCTGGTTTTCCATGGCAACCTCCCATCCAGGGGTGGAATTCTAGCAGGAGCTAATTTGCATATTAGGCCACACTCCCTGATGTAGCCAATCCTCCAAGAGCTTACAAAAAGGAGCCTTGTAAGCTCTTGGAAGATTGGCTACATCAGGGGTGTGTGGCCTAATATGCAAAGGAGCTCCTGCTAGAATTCCACCCCTGCTCCAAGTACTATCTGGAGCCAACCTGCTTGGCTTCTGAGTCCTTGCAAGCTCAGCTTAACCAGGGCTATTCCGCCTGCTAGAGTCTACATACAGCAGTGCAGCAATATCATTTTGTTGCCACAGAAAGGCGCTTGGTGAAGAATCGCTGTGGCCAATTGCAGGGAAAGGGCCCACTATTGGTTTGCAAGCACACTGAAAAATAAAACCCATTCCCATCGTTTCCCGTAGCCTCTGCCTGAAGTTTTTACTTGAGAAGGAAGGAAAAGGGTTATGCTAGTTTCTGCCAGACCACAAGCAACGAGATCTTGCTTATAGAAACAGGAAAGCTCTAACAGGAAAACAGCACCAAAAATCAGTGTTGCAGGCATATGTCATCAAGCGGGGATTGTTCCTTGCAGAGATCCTTAAACAATTATTCATCCCGAAGGTGCTTTAGCGGCTGGCTGTAAGTCCCCTATTTGGGTTTCTAATCAACTGCTTTTCATTATCGTTATAGGTGGAACTGTCTTGACAACGGACGTTTCACTTCAGCGCTTAAGAAATGGATTAATTGTTCTTTCCAAGGGTAATTGTTTCTCTTGTCGTGCCCAGCGCGGACTTCAAGGGCAGGCTCGGCTCGTGGGCCAGAGGGCTCTCGTTCGATATCACAAAGGTCGGATCAATAAAGTTAATCAAGCACACATTTAGAGGACGTTTGTTCCAGCTCGACTTCATAAGGCATGCTTTGCCACGCTCACGCGGGGTGGGCCTCCGCGACTCAGCAGCAAATGTACCCGGTTGCCTAACTCCTGCTTCCAGACCGCTGCCTGTTCTGAAGCAAGAGGCAAGAGGGAAGCGACCCGATCTTGAATTCTGTGAAGCTGCATGGCTGTGAGCATGTATTAATCGGGACCCCGAAAAGGAACATTTTCTTGTACAAGTGTGAATAATTTAAAAAGTAAAGGTAGTGATGCAAAGAAAATAACAGCCTTGGTGTAACTAACTAAATGTTCCCTTCCTCTAATGTCAATAGACTCACCACCCCGAGTGAAGGAACCCTCCTGCTGCAGACTCTCCAGAGAGAACACTTCCTTCCAGTTTCCACCCCTCTGGTCTTCACTGGGCCAGTTCTCCCTCCAAAACATCTGCCCATCCAATCAGAAGGACAGAAGGGATCCTGGGAAATGTAGGCCACGTAGCTACTCTAACACAGGCTTCCCTGGAGCCTGTAGATCACACTAGGCCTAGGATCATGACACCGGATCCGGGGGTCTTGTTCCAAGGTTGAACATACATGTGTTGTCCCTTCGAAAAGATTTAAAACCACATATATTGATAAGAAGAATCACGTGAAGTGTGTTTGCCCTTTACTTGTGGTCAAATGCAACAAATGGAAAGTCAGTGGGTTCTTGCGGGAGAGATTATGCACCCAGTTATTTGCTCTTTTAAAAAATTTAGATGCATGCATATGGTTGATTGACATTTGCCTTGATCTTTGAATAAATCTCCAAAAGGGACAAAGGAAGAGTCCATGGAAATAAAAGTAGGTATTTTGCACCCCTCTTGATTTTAAGCTTGCCTGGTATAGAATCAGTGCCCGATTAAATCCTGTGGAGGCCCCTAGCAGTCAAAATCTCAAGGCCCCCTAGGCTTCCCAACTCCCCCCCCCCGCCCTGCCGGGGGACCCCTGGATTAGCAGCCTAATCCCCCGCTCCCTAAAAATCTGATAGCGGGGGTGGGGGGTGGGGAGGGTGGAACGGCGTCATGTCTCTTTCCCTGCCTGGCTTCAGGCTTCTCCCTTCATCCGAGTCACAAAGACCTGCCCACCGCCGGCCTGCTATTCGCTCCAGTCCAGCCACCCTTCACAAGGTGCATGCTGGGACTTGTAGTCCTTGCATCCTCTCATATCTGCTGAGCATTATTCTCTATGTGGAGATTGATTCTCATAGGGTATAATGGGGAATTGATCTGGAGGTTTCGGGGGCTCTGGGAGAGCTGTTTTTTGAGGTAGAGGCACCAAATTTTCAGTATAGTATCTAGTGACTCTCCCCAAAGTATCTGCCAAGTTTCAAAACGATTGGACCAGGGGGTCCCATTTTATGAGCCCCTATCCTTCATTATTTCCTATGGAAGGAAGACATTTTAAAAGGTGTGTGGTTCCTTTAAATGTGATGGCCAGAACTCCCTTGAAGTTCAATTACGCTTGTCACACCCTTGCTCCTGGCTCCACCCCAATGTCTCCTGGCTCCACCCCCAAAGTCCCCAGATATTTCTTGAATTGGACTTGGCAACCCTAGGGCCCCCCTCGCAAGTTATCTCCTAATATCTCCTGCAGGCACCTTCTCAAAAGCCTGTTTGACAAAGCGGCAGGGGAGAGGCAGAGAAAGGCAAACTGGCCTGGGGCCCCTGAAGGTGTAGGGGCCCATAGGCCAGTGCCTATTCTGCCTGTTTGTTAATCCGGCCCTTCGAATAGTTCAAAGTCTAGCTTCTGTGCCACTGTATTTTGATGGTGATTAAGACTCATGATGTATACAGAATAAGGCTGATGCAAATCCAGGGAGGAAGCAAAAGAAAGGGGGTGGGTATCAGGAAGCATATTTGTTGCTGCAGGGAAGGGACATGAGTGAAATTGTTTAGGAGGCAACAAATGTTACAAGAGTTAAATTTCAAAGACAAATGGCTGCAGCTGGGTTCCTTTCCCTTGCCAAAAGTTTGCCGCTTCTATTATCCAAATAATAAGAAAGAGAAATTCCAATAGTCCTTTAGACAGCAATTGTGATAAATCTGATAGACTAAATTCAATCACTGAACTGTGAAATAGAGGGAAGCTTCAATCTCCCACCAACCTCACCAAGTCACTGTCTCACGCTGACGGCTCTTTAATAACCGTCAGCGGCTGGAAGCAAAATAATGAATAATCAGGACAGGACCTAATAGGCCTCGGCTGGAGAAAAGTCCAATTTAGATGCAGCGCTGGCCATGTTCCAAAAGCTCTCACCTGTACAGGACCTCCACATGGCCAGTGAGATACCTATGGCTGCCAAGCCCGCGGGCCAGGCAGGGGTTCTCCTGCTCAGGAGGTCCCCAACCTGCTGGCCCGCATTGGGTCGGTGGGGGACCCCCTCCCGAAGGCACCGGTGATGTCGCATGCTGCCCATTCTAGGAGCTTCTGGGGAAACTCTATGGTTTTTCCAGACGCTCTAGCAATTTGGGAGGGAAACTCTATGGTACCGGAGGCTGGGAGGAGGGAAAACTCTATGGTACCAGATGCTGCGGGGGACTTGGCAACCCTAGAGATACCACCTGTGCACTGTGAATGGGTAACAGGAATGCCAGTCATGTGAGTTCATTACACATTTCGGAAACTCGTATGAAAAGATAGGATGGAGTTGTGTCCTTGTAAAATCTGTGCAGAATCTAACCTTGTGGCAGGGGCAGAAGCCCCAGAACCGCTGCATTCTAACAGACTCTAAATCCACTCCAGGAACACAAAGGGGACCCAACTCCCTGATATGCACTATAGCCCAATTCCAACATCCCAGAACTGAAGTTCTCATGTCCAGTGAGTGGAAGATAGACAGGGGTCTTTTGTAGAAAAAGAGGTGGTGGAGCTCATCCAGGGATTGTTATGCAGCTGCACCTACTAGTCAATGGACAAGGAGGTAGAACTCTCAGAAAGGTTAAGGAGCAGTGCTTCTGTAAGCTCCCAATGAATCCGAGGCCTGAAGATGGATCAGATTCCAGTGGGTAGCCATGTTGGTCGGTAGAAGAAAGTTTGAATCTAGCGGCACCTTTGAGACCAACAAAGTTTTATTCCGGGTATCTTTGTATCCATGTAATGCCTTTGAGTAGGACTATAAGAAAAAGCACATAGTAGTGTGCAGCTTCCCAATGATGGAAAGTAAAAAACGTTTGTAAGCACAGTTTCATTTTCGGCTTTCCTGTATTTGCCACTCTAAAGCAAGCGCTAAAACAAAATTTCATACACATTTGGCAAAAATCCCGAATTTACTGTTTCAACTTTGGACATCTTCAAAAACAAATCCGCATATATATTTTTTAAAAAAGTATAATTCAATACATTCAAATGCAGTACCTATTTTTGATATGCTGGGGAGATCCGAGGCACTTGAACCTGCCGTTTACCATAATGGCCAGCCGCGTGCAGAGGGCTTCACACTCTTCCATGCTAGGCAGGAGAATTAAAAAAAGAAACCCACATTGTCAGGATGCAGGAGAGAGATGAATGGCCAAGTTTAATTAAAATGTGAGAGGATCCAGAGAACGGGATGAGATGGGATGCGTCACCCAATGTTTCTAGGGCCATGATTCAAAGAAAGAGGCCAACGGGTTATTTGTAATTACAAGATGACAGCTGGCAACGTCCCGTAAAAGCGAGCGGCCAAGTCGTTGTCCAGTTCCAGATGGATAGGCCCCAGCCTTTACAAGCCCCCAATTATTACAATCGGCAGGTTAATTAACTTCCCTTTGCCAGCCTCAGCTGCGAGGCTGCACCTTTTGCTCAACCCCAAAGGTCAGAACTGGAGCAAGGCGGGGAGGAGAGTTCTGCTGCTGACAAAGGCGATTTAGCTGCCTGCCCTGGAGGAGGAAAGGCTGAAGAGCCTGAAACCGATTCCCCACTCACCTTGTCCCGGTCTCGTTGCTCCTTTTCCCTGCGGGGCTGCTGCTGGATTTCGCTGCTGCCCTGCCCCTTTTCTAGTTCCCTCCACGTTAGACAGAAACCAGTTTTCGGAGGATCCTGCCTGCTGCAGAGAGAACTTGAAGAGAGGCGGGGCAACTCGCTGGTCCGGGGCAGTTTGTGCAAAATCCAGCAGCAGCCCCACAGAGAAGAGGAGAGTGAAAGCGGCGTAGGGCTAGTGGGAAATCGATCTGGGACTCTGCAGTTGAGAAAAGAGACGACCAAGGAGGGACATGATAGGGGTTTATAAATCTATGCATGGGGTAGAGCTGATTGACAAAGGGCAGGGCTTTTTTTTGTAGCAGGAACTCCTTTGCATATTAGGCTACACCCCCCTGATATAGCCAATCCTCTTGGAGTTTACAGTAGGCCCTGTAAGAAGAGCCCTGTAAGCTCTTGGAGGATTGGCTACATCAGAGGGGTGTGGCCTAATATGGAAAGGAGTCCCAGCTACAAAAACTTTTGAGAACTTTTCCTCCTTCTCCCAAAATGCAAGAACTCGAGGGTATCCAATGAAGCTGATGGGCAGAAGGGTAAGGACGGACAAAAGAAAATACTGGTTTACACAGGGAGTGATTAAAATGTGGAGTTTGCTGCCAGGGGATGTTATAGCAGGCCTGAAATAAAATGATATTAAGTATGCGAAATAATGCCAGAAGAAAAGGGAAGTTATCCTCTCTCACCCACATGCTAGAAATAGTAGAGTTAGCCAAAAGAGGAACTAAGCTTGCTGAAGCTTGCTGGAACAGAATATGGAATAGACACACCTAGGAAATGTCCTAAGAGCACAAAAATAATGAGCAAAAATGTTTATGATAACAGATTTGTGTTAAGATGTTAGTAATACTAATGTCATATACTACTGCCATATACTACAATGACATAATGCTAACGCCATTGCTCGTTGACAATGGAGGCTCAAGTTGCAGCCACTGCCAAATCCGCCTTTTTCCATCTCTGGTGGGCTCGGCAGTTGGCCCCTTTCCTGGAACACGACAACCTAGCGATGGTAATCCATGCCATGGTCACCTCGAGAATAGATCACTGTAATTGCTCTCTACACGGGGCTACCCTTGACCCTGACTCGGAAACTGCAGCTAGTGCAGAATGCGGTAGAGCGGCTGTTAATGAGGCTCCCTTGATGGGAGCATATTCAGCCGGTGCTGAAAGAACTGGACTGGCTACCTATTGTGTTCTGAGTCCATTTAAAGGTGTTGGTATTGATTTTTAAAGCCCTATATGATCGAGGGCCTATCTATAAGACTGCCTTTCTCCACGTGTTCCCTAGAGAGCACTGCATTCAGAGACACAACATCTACTGTCCATCCCTGGACCAAGGGAGGACAGGCTGTTCTCTACACGGTCTAGGGCCTTCTCAGTGGCAGCACCTGAAATATGGAATGCACTCCCGGAGCCCATAAGGGCCCTGCAGGACCTCTCTCAATTCCGCAGGGCCTGCAAAACCGAGTTATTCCGACAGGGCTTTGGCACTTAAACCGGGAGAGGACTACCACCTATACTACTGAGATATTGGAAGTACTATGGGTTTAACTGTTAGTAAAGGACAATCCCGCCTAGATAGTTATTTAACAGCACCATAAAATGGTTTAAAAATGTTTATTGTTTATTGTTTATTTAGTAGTGTTTATTGTTTGAAGTTTGATTGTTTAATTGTATTTATTGTCTGAAATTTTGAACTGACTATTAGCCACCCTGAGTCCGCTTGAAAGAGGGCAGGGTATAAATTAAAGGTAATAATAAATATATGGAATAGATTATGCAGCCCCTTCTTGTTCCTTTAATAATATGAAGCTTGTAATGATGTATAAGAAATAGGACTGTCCTTTACTGTAACTGATCTCTCGTTTACTGTAATTGATTAACTGTGAGTATAAAAACCTATGACCTTTATGAAATCGGGGCTCAGACCTTTGAGGCGCGAGTCCGTCTGAGACCAGTGCATGCTAATAAACTTTGCTGTTTTCCTGACATGCCTGTGACCTGGTTCTTGCCTTTCCACCAAGCGGCCTAACTTTCTGCTCCAATGTAGTGATGGTCACAGGAATAAACAGCTTTCAAACGGGCAAAGACAGATTTGTGGAGGATAAGTCTATCAATGGCTACTAGCCAGGGCGACTGAGGGGAACCTCCACATTCAGAAGCGCAAAGCCTCTGAATCCCAGAGCTAGGAGGCAACATCAGGGAAAGGCCTTGGAGTGGGTAGCAGGGTCAGACACAGCACCATGATGTACCTATCAAATGTCTGGAAATGTGGGAAGAATGCACGAGAAGCCTTTGCCACCTGTTTTCACCAGGGGGCTATTTAATCCATCTTTGGGTGCGATCACACGAGAAGTTTGGCCTGACCTAGCCAAGCCTCTCATCTGGATTAGTCGTGCACGACCACACACACACATCTGCCTCCTAAATCCCACCCATCCTTACCTCGTTTTAGGATGGGCTGGGGCAAGATTAAATAGCTACCAGGTACTTCCTGGTAGCAAATCTCTTAAGCATATGAAGGGTGCGTTTCCGGCTGTCTGAACAGCCCAGCTATGCAATGCAGGGACCCCACATTATTATTATTATTATTTATTAATTTATATCCCGCCCTTCCCAACAAGTGGCTCAGGGCGGCTCACAGCATAAAATTCCACATAATAACATTTAAACATAAAACAGTTAAAATTAATTAATACATTTAAAATTATAAAATATTTAAAATTATAAGACATTTAAAACATTTAAAACATTAGGGACAGCAACCTCTAATATAACTACACCTGGATTTCTTGTACCAGCTAGTCATAGGCCAGCCGGAAGAGGGTTGTCTTACAGGCCCTGCGGAACTGGGCAAGGTCCCGCAGGGCCCTCACATGTGTATGAGTAGTCCAAATGCTCCTCTTGTGCATGTGCAGCCCATGCCTCTCCCAGCAGCAGGGCAGGGGCTGTGTGAATGCCCCAACATGCATCAAAGAATACTGGCTTTTTCAAAGCCGAGATACTGCTCCACCAGATGCCTTGAGTGATCGCACCCTCTGAGTTATCTGAGAGCGGGGTGAGTGTGAGAGGGGGATGGCTGGCAGCTGTGCCTGACTGATCATGCACTTTTAATCCACCTGCGGAAAGTGCCTAAGTTGGGCCAAAATGGCCATCTGAATGCAGCCTTGGTTATGTATTTCAGCACACACCAGCTAATAGCTCAATATAGGTTAGCACGCCATCTTTATGAAGGTATCTTAAATTAGCATTGTTAAGAGAAAGTTTCTTAAATCCTCTTGACCCAATTTGTCCCAGAAAGACAACAGTCCATAAGAACATAAGAGAAGCCATGTTGGATCAGGCCAATGGCCCATCCAGTCCAACATTCTGTGTCACACAGTGGCCAAAAAAACCAGGTGCCATCAGGAGGTCCATCAGTGGGGCCAGGACACTAGAAGCCCTCTCACTGTTGCCCCCTCCCCCAAGCACCAAGAATACAGAGCATCACTGCCCCAGACAGAGAGTTCCATTGATACCCTGTGGCTAACAGCCATTGATGGACCTCTGCTCCATCCATTTCTTTCCCTCTTTTAAAAAATGTTTCCAATCACTTCCATTTTGATCAAAGAGAAATGTGAAGAGAGGAGGGGAAGGGAGGGAGAAGGTCTGCAAAATTTCATAGTTTCACTCTAAAGATGGTTTGAGGAAGCAACCCCCCCCCCGGTGGTGTCTAACGTAAAACAACTACAAAAGGGTGCTTTGCTTTCTCCTTAAAGAGAAATGAGAGAGAACTTCTTTTAAAAGAGAAAAAAGGCAGAGAATAAGAGGAAGCAGTGGCTATTATTTTAAAAAGTGAATTTTAGAAAAAGAAATCCCCCTCCCTATCACAATGTTATTGTAAACTTCATCACCTTGAAGGTGTTATCTCCAAAAGAACAGCTTTGCTAATCTTTTTCAGTAAAAATAAATAAGATACTTGTGGTCCCTCAAAGGTTTAACTACATTTTATTTCAGCAAAAAAGGTATTCTGATGCTGCGATCACCCATACTAAATAATGTCCTTTCAATGCATTTTCCAACTGGGTTTTGCTGTGGGAACTAGCAAAATCCACATGCATTGAAAGTGGATTGAAAGTGCACTGTTTAGTGTGTGTGTGATCGTAACCTGAGATAGACCACACTTCACTGGCTGCATCTAATTAAGCTGAGTCTAACTTGCTCTTGTAAAAAATAAACTTCAGGTAGCCTTTTTAGTGTCAGAAGACTCCTGAACATAAGAACATAAGAGAAGCCATGTTGAATCAGGCCAATGATCCATCCAGTCCAACACTCTGTGTCACACAGTGGTAAAAAAAAACAGGTGCCATCAGGAGGTCCATCAGTGGGGCCAGAATCCTAGAACAGTGGTCCCCAACCTTTATGGCACCAAGGACCAGTTTTGTGGAAGACAATTTGTGAAAGACAATTCCATGGACCCGGGGCGGGGAGGGGGCAGGGTTGATGGTTTCGGGATGATACAATTGTACACTTTATTTCTATTAGTTTGGCGTGGTAGTTAAGTGTGCAGACTCTTATCTAGGAGAACCGGGTTTGATTCCCCACTCCTCCACTTGCAGCTGCTGGAATGGCTTTGGGTCAGCCATAGCTCTTGCAGAGTTGTCCTTGAAAGGGTAGCTTCTATCAGAACTCTTTCAGCCCCACCCACCCCACAGGGTGTCTGTTGTGGGGGAAGAAGATATAGGAGATTGTAAGCCGCTCTGAAACTCTGAAATTCAGAGTGGAGGACAGGATATAAATCCAATGTCTTATTCTTATTTTGACTACATTGTAATATATAATGAAATAATTATACAACTCACGGCCCGGTTGCTAACAGGCCACGGACCGGTCCGGTCCACGGACCAGGGGTTGGGGACCCCTGCACTAGAAGCCCTTCCACTGTTGGCCACCCCCACCCCAAGCACCAAGAATACAGAGCATCACTGCCCCAGACAGAGAGTTCCATCAATATGCTGTGGCTACTAGCCATGGATGGACCTCTGCTCCATATGTTTCTCCAATCCCCTCTTGAAACTGTCTATGCTGGCAGCCGTCACCGCCTCCTGTGGCAGTGAATTCTGAAGGTATCTATGCCCACTTGGTAAAGAGCTGTAGAGTCATTCATAGCCTCTGGATGTGTCTCACAAAGCACTTTAATCCTTTGACCACTGTACTTTTATCAGAAAACAAAATGATGTACCTGTGAGATGTCAGAACAGCAGCACAACCATCCTGGACTTCCTTTGTGATCGTATTCCAAAGGTACCTCTTCGAACAGGGATCCATTCCAGAGCTCGGCTCATCCTACAGGAAGAGGAATATCAACACGCAAAATAAAGGGGAAGATAGCAGCCAGGGAAGTCAAAGAAGAATTCTGAAGGAAAAGAGAATATCTGAGTTTGGCTTCAGTGTGCTTCAGAGAGCCAGTTTGGTGTAGTGGTTAAGTGTGTGGACTCTTATCTGGAAGAACCGGGTTTGATTCCCCACTCCTCCACTTGCACCTGCTGGATTGGCCTTGGGTTCACCATTAGCTCTGGCAGAGGTTGTCCTTGAAAGGGCAGCTGCTGTGAGAGCCCTCTCAGCCCCATCCACCTCACAGGATGTCTGTTGTGGGGGGAGAAGATACAGGAGATTGTAAGCCGCTCTGAGTCTCTGATTCAGAGAGAAGGGCAGGGTATAAATCTGCAATTCTTCTTCTTCTTCTTCTTCTTCTGCAGGCACAGATGATGTGGCACGCAGCTTCGTAGAGTGGCTGTTTTTAATGCTAGAACAAGGGATAGGAAAGGTCTCCTGTGCAAGCACCAAGTCGTTTTCGACTCTGGGGTGACATTGCTTTCACACGTTTTCACGGCAGACTGTTTACGGGGTGGTTTGCCATGCCTTCCCTGGTAATCTACACTTTCCCCTCAGCAAGCTGGGTACTCATTTGACCAACCTCGGAAAGATGGCAAGCTGAGTCAACCTCGAGCCAGCTACGTGAAAACCCAGCATCCGCTGGGGATTGAACTCAGGTCGTGAGCAGAGCTTAGGACTGCAGTACTGCAGCTTTAACACTCTGCGCCGCGGGGCTCTTTAGAACAAGGAAGGGTGGTCTATATGCAGTGACTAGTAGCAATCCACTACGAAAAGCAAGGCTGTAATGTGGGTAACGTAAGCCCATTTCCACAGAATGAATACCCAAGAGGAAACAAATCCTATAAAACAGGTTCAGGTGGATAGTCATGTTGGTCTGAAGCAGCAGTGTATCTGAGAAAGCGGGGCCTGCACACAATAGCTTAAGCCCAGAGCAGGACTTTTTGGGTCTTAAAGATGCCACTGGACTCAAACGTTTTCACTATACAACAGGGTTAGAGTTGGCCAATCAGTGCCTGGTAGCCAATAGGAGTCAGGGGGTGCAGTGATTTGGGGGAGGCACACTGCGGGGCAATTGTGTTATCTCACTTTCAGGGAAAACCCAGAAAATATGTCACAGTCAAGAAGTTGCCAGAAACTCCATGGAAAAATCCGTTTCTGTGATTCCTAGAGTGACATGATGTCATTTCCGGGTTTCCCCGGAAGTGATGTAATGCTGAGATCTGATGGCGATTCCCCCTCCCCTTCCTGCTGGCTTACAGAGTGCTGGCGGCCAATGAGAGCTGAGGGCAGGAGATCTCCCACCCCAGTGAGCCTAAACAGTGTCTACGCAGGCACTAACAAACTCACAGAAGTCTGCTGGGCAGATGTACTTCTTGGCAAGGCTAGCTCCGTGCTTTGGGAGAATCCCACACAACGTAACCATCATTAGACCTTCGTAATTCACAAGAGGTAGACCCAACCACATGGGGCCGCTTTCTCACTTTCTATAGTGTTCAACCCCTGCACCCGTGTTGCGTCTTGCGGTTCGGGGACTGAATTTACAACACAGCGTACTTAGTGCTCTCGGGAACGGCGGGGAACCTGCCTAGGGATGAACTGACCTGCCTGAAGCAACCCTAATTCTGTTATGAAGATCTATAGCGTGAACTTTAAATGGTCACGATTGGACTGGACTGGGAAGCAGGTTGTTCCGGGTGAATGTATATAATCGGGGACCAGGAGTCTTGTGATGTACTCGCTAATAAAGAATGTTGATAGTTGATAGTCTCGGAATGAAGTACATTACAACCTGATTTCAAATTTGTTCCTCCATCTTCAAATTCCCTAAAAGGTTTCTTCTATGCGGCACAGTGGATTCTAGAGAACACCCCACCACACGTCTTGGCAAGTTGGAAGCAACAAGGCAGACACTCCCACAAAGTGAGAATAGTGTTGTCGATGGTTTGGTTAAGCTCCTACCGTCCTCTAGAGGTCAGCAAGTGCCCCGTCTTGTGAGTCATTAAATGCCAGACAGGCTTATTCAAGCAGAAAGGTTTCAGCTCCAACATATTTCATTTCCCCCCGCCGTTTGGAGACCTAAAGTAGTTCCCTTCAAGTAGCAGCTACTGCAAAACATTCTTTAGAGGCTGACACATTCGGGTCTCGAGTCAACCCAAACGGAGTCCCGATGCCTTTTAAGATCTCAGATGAGAAATCATCTCTGGATAAATTTTGACAAGTGTTCTCATGGTGATGCAACCCGAAGTTTTATTCCAAGACTATGATTTATAAGGTTATTTACATAACAGGATTAGGGTTGCCAGGTCCAATTCAAGAAATAACTGGGGACTTTGGGGGTGGAGGCAGGAGACTTTGGGGGTAGAGCCAGGAGACATTGGGGATGGAGTCAGGAGCAAAGCTGTGACAAGCATCACTGAACTCCAAAGGGAGTTCCGGCCATCACATTTAAACGGACCACACTCCTTTTAAATGCCTTCCTTCCATTGGAAATAATGAAGGATAGGGGCACCTTCTTTGGGAACTCATAGAATTGGACCCCCTGGTCCAATCTTATTGAAACTTGGCAGGTATTTTGAGGAGAGGCATCTGATATAATGCTGAAAGTTTGGTGCCTCTACCTCAAAAACAGCTGCCCCAGAGCCCAAGATAACCACAGATCAATTCTCCTTTATACCCTATGGGAATTTGTCTCCCTAGGGAATAATGGAGTGCCCAGCAGACATTTCTCTCCCTCCCCCCACCCCCGCTTTCTGATGACCCTGAAGAGGAGGGAGGGCCTCCAATCCGGGGGACCCCCCGCCCCCACCTGGGGGTTCAGCAACCAGTGTTCTTATTCTCTTTATTCTTACCACATCTAGAACTACCACCTTAAAGAATAAGAACACTGGTTGTGATTGAAAGGACGTTGGTTTCCGGCGTGATATATATTGCGCTTTTGTATTAGTTCTTTACACTACGTTGATAAATCTATGCATTTTTTTTCATATTTGAGGCTGGTTTATCGTGGATGCCCTAGTGCTTCTTACCTGCTTCGCACCTGGGGACTGGCAACCCTATAAAAGATTCAGCCTTCTGCTAATGGAAATAAAGGTGGGCTTGGACTTTAAATACAGGTTTTCTTCCATATCCAGAGGCAGTAAACATCTGGATGCCCATGTTAGGGGGAACAATTTGTAGCGCTGCCAAGTTCTAGGTGGCACCTGGAGATCTCCAGCTGGGCTGGCATAAGCATACCCGGAGGTGGGGCAGCTGCCACTGCCAGAAAATAGCACATGCCGTACCTGTTGGATTTCGGACTGCTACCCAAGCAAGAAGTAGCACATTTATTGGTACCGCACACGTCTATCAACGGAAGGATACAGACGGTGGACTTTGGTACCATTGCAGCAAATTGGAAATTAATTTGTATTTTGAGTTGTGCTGTATTCATGGACATTTGTAAGAATTTTGGTGGCGAATACATGAACAGGATAGAAGAAATATCTGTGGAGCCATTATTTGCAATATACAAGTCATGCAGGGGTTTATTTCAGTTGTTACTAATCAGTACACTTTGGTTTCTGGTTTTGCCTAATCCCCAGGTGGGGATAGGGATCCCCCAGTTTGGAGGCCCTCCTCTCACTTGAGGGTTATCAGAATGCAGGGGAGGGGAGGAAATGTCTGCTGGACACTCCATTATTCCCTATGGAGACATTCCCATAGGGGTATAATGGAGAATTGATCCATGGGTATCTGGGGCTCTGAAGGGGGCTGTTTTTTGAGGTAGAGGCACCAGACTTCCAGCATAGCATCCGGTACCTCTTCTCAAAACATACTCCAAGTTTCAAAAAGACTGGACTGGGGGGGGGGGTCCAATTTTATGAGCCCCAAAAGAAGGTGCCCCAATCCTTCATTATTTCCAATGGCATTAATTAATTAAGAATTAATTAAGTTAAGAATTAAAGTTAAGCCCTAAGAATTAGGGAGACCTAGATGTCTATGTCCTGTTTTAGGGAGGGACGGTGGCTCAGTGGTAGAGCATCTGCTTGGGAAGCGGAAGGTCCCAGGTTCAATCCCTGGCATCTCCAAAAAAGGGTCCAGGCAAATAGGTGTGAAAAACTCAGCTTGAGACCCTGGAGAGCCATGAATGGGGCTGTGGCTCAGTGGCAGAGCATCTGCTTGGGAAGCAGAAGGTCCCAGGTTCAATCCCCGGCATCTCCAAAAAGGGGTCCAGGCAAATAGGTGTGAAAAACCTCAGCTTGAGGCCCTGGAGACCCGCTGCCAGTCTGAGAAGACAATACTGACTTTGATGGACCAAGGGTCTGATTCAGTAGAAGGCAGCTTCATATGTTCATATGTTTGTTGGCCCTCTAGACCATTGGTGTCAAATTCATTTGTTATGAGGGCCGGATATAACATAAATGAAACCTTGTTGGGCCAGGCCATGTCAGGCCAGGCCGTGTGTGTACCTATTTACAATTAGGTAGCAGAGATATAAACTTTATTAAAGGACACAAATAAACACAATTAAATGGTTTTTTTTTTTTTAAATAAACAAACCTTAAAACATGGTCTTAAAGGTTCTTTCTTTGCACCTCTCCCATGGGATCCAGGGAACTGGGCAAAGGAAGCTCGGGCTATTTCCTTCCTTCCCCAGGGGACTGGGGGGAGGAGCTTCAGCCAATAGAAGGAAAGAGGCTTGGTTCAGTAGCTCTGCTGTGAGATTGAGAGAGCCTGGCAAAGCAAGCTCTGCCTTCCCCCTTTCCCCCCCAAGGGAGGCGCCTCAGCCAATGGAAAAAAAAATAGAGGCTTTGCTCTGTAGCTCCTGTGTGATTGAGCAAGACTTGCAAAGCAAGCTGTGATGCAGAAGGAAGCAAGAGAGAGGGAGAAGGAAGGAGATGACAGCCAGTTGCTCAAGGGCCTGATTCGGCCCCCAGGCCGCATGTTTGACACCCTGCTCTAGACCAAACTGACTGGTTGCTATGTGAAACAGGATGCTGGACTGCATGGACCACTGCTCTGATCCAGAAGGGTTCTGTTTATGTTCTTATGATTTCTCAGGGGTGGTGGTGGTGGTTTGGGGGCGGGGGAGCTATTTATGTGAATATTGTTGTGGCAACCAAATTTTAATGGGAAACTAGTCCCTTGAGCTTTATGCGCAGACGACATCTTGCAAATTGATGCAAGCATTGTGTCATAAATGCAATTACCAAGCAAGTTTGCAAGGATTTATTCTCAACGGGAAGGCGTGCTTCCAAGATTCTCACTGCAATTCGTCGCCATCCGTTACAATATTATTTATGCCGGTTTTGTTCTGTGTCTGCTCGTGTCAACATTTTTCTGCAGCGCTCGCAACAACTGAGGCCGATGGTGGGAACTCGTGTTTTCTTCTACTGCAGCTCCTTCCCAAGGGAAGGAACTCCTGTCGAGGTTGGATGCATATCCTCCACTGCACAGACTGGCTATCATTGGACCAAGGTTACCAGGCCACAACCCTGAGGCATCCTCTACACCATTTATGTAAGTGCTGAAGATGTAAGTGATGATTCATGTTATGTATTGCGTTGTCCTGGGGTCTTTTTGCATGAGCTTGAGACAGGCACTCCTTGAAAACCAGGATCCTGAAGCCTGGAAGAACTGGCCAATCAGGATGCTAGGCATGTAACAACTTGTAACAAAGAGATGTGAATGAAGGGTTCTGGAGTGAGCCAATAGGAGTAACTGTTGCCTGCTAGTGGGGTGTGGTTAACCGTGGCCAGAGTATATACAATGAGTGAAGTGCCTCTGCTGTTTGTGACTGTTTCTTCCTGCAATAAAGTGTTCTTGGTTGAACTCACTTTATTTCAATCCACCCTTGGCTTCTCCTGCCCCATTCCTCCGCATGCTGGAGACACTATGGTTCAGCTTCTGACTAAGGCTTAGAGTCAGTCTCTTGTTTTGAATGAAGAACCAAAAAGGTCAATGAAATCAGAACGGAAGGATTTGATCATTCTGCATCTAAAACTTAAGTATAAATATTAATGTATGAAAATGTGCATGTATTTATTACTATTATTATTTACTGAAAGTCCCTTGGACTGCAAGAAGATCCAATTGGTCAGTCCTAAGGGAAATCATCCCAGACTGTTCCCTGGAAGGTCAGATGCTGAAGCTCTGAAGCTCCAATACTTTGGCCACCCAATGAGAAGGGAGCACTCCCTGGAGAAGACTCTGATGCTGGGAAAAACATCACCCTGCCAACAAGAGTCTCTATAGTCAAAGCGATGGTATTCCCAGTATCAACGTATGACTGCGAGAATTGGACCATAAGGAAGGCCGAGTGCAGAAGAATAGATGCTTTCGAGCTGTGGTGCTGGAGAAGACTCTTGAGAGACTGCAAGAAGATCAAATCAGTCAGTCCTAAGGGAAATCAACCCTGACTGTTCCCTGGAAGGTCAGATGCTGAAGCTCTGAAGCTCAAATCCTTTGGCCACCAAATGAGAAGGGAGCACTCCCTGGAGAAGACCCTGATGCTGGGAAAGACAGAAGGCAAAAGAAGAAGGGGACGGCAAAAGAGGAGATGGCTGGACAGTGTTACTGATGTAACTAACATGAATTTGAGCAGACTTCAGAGGATGGTGGAAGACAGGAGGGCCTGGCGTGACTTTGTCCATGGGGTCGCAAAGAGTCGGACTTGACTGTGCAACTGAACAAATTTATTACAAATTCAATAAAAAGAAATATAGGCCCAAGTAATAGCCTCAGGTCAGAATGAAATCATACATCAACTCCAAAGATAGTCCTGTATGGGCCCTGACCAATGTGTTTTGGCCAGCTGGCGTTCCTCAGTGGTCAAACAATGTTGCTACAGCATGGCTCCAGACCAGTGATGGCCAAACTGTGGCTCGGGAGCCACATGGGGCTCTTTCACACATATTGTGTGGCTCTTGAGGCCACCCCACCCCCCTCGTCAGCTGGCTTGGAGAAGGCATTTCTCAGTTTAAATCACTTCGCCAAGCCAAACCAGCCAGCAGCTTGGAGAATGCATTCAAAGTTAATTTCTTTCCACCTCTCCCTCTCCCATTTATTTTCCTCCCTTCCCTCCCTCCCTCCCTTAAACTTTCAGCTCTCCAACATCTGTCATTCATGTTTTGTGGCTCTCCAACATCTGACACTTATTCTACATGGCTCGTATATTAAGCAAGTTTGGCAATCCCGCTCCAGACAATACAATACAACAGGGGTGGCCAGCGGTAGCTCTCCAGATGTTTTTTGCCTACAACTCCCATCAGCCCCAGCCAGTGTGGCCAATGGCTGGGGCTGATGGGAGTTGTAGGCAAAAAACATCTGGAGAGCTACCACTGGCCACCCCTGCAATACAACAATACAGTCCCTTCTAACTTAGACCAAGGTGAAATTGGTCCGACTCCTGACTAAGGCTCCAAGTCAGTCCTACAGAGTCAGTCTCTTCTTTCATGTCTGCCGCTTGTGCTTTCATCGAGTAGAACAGAGCCGACCATCTCACGATCCGCCTAAGGTCATCCGAGGGGGCTCTGCTGCAGGGTCCCATAATTACACGAATGCACTAGCTATGCAAAGCAGAGTGGCCCTCCTACCTGGACACAGGTAGGGAACCCTTTATGTGCTTGGGTGAGAGGATGTTAGTGAAAGGAGCCCTACCAGGAAAACATTGCTTTCTCCATCTGTGGGGGCCAAAGAGTTGGGGCAGCAGCCTTTGTATGGTGGGGTTGGCGGTGGCGGTGGCGTTATTGTTAGTGGTGGTGGCGACAGTGTTGTTGTTGGTGATGATGATGATGATGACGACCCCATCCCAGCTCAGGCTCTGGGCAATTTATAACTTAGTTAAAATAAATACAATTAGCAACACAAAAATTAGCTCAAGAGAGGCAGGTTGGTGCAGTGGTTAAGTGTGCGGACTCTTATCTAGGAGAACCGGGTTTGATTCCCCACTCCTCCACTTGCAGCTGCTGGAATGGCCTTGGGTCAGCCATAGCTCTGGCAGAGGTTGTCCTTGAAAGGGGAGCTGCTGTGAGAGCCCTCTCAGCCCCACCCACCTCACAGGGTGTCTGTTGTGGGGGAGGAAGATAAAGGAGATTGTGAGCCGCTCTGAGACTCTTCGGAGTAGAGGGCGGGATATAAATCCAATATCATCATCATCATCATCTTCTTCTTCTTCTTCTTCTTCTTCTTCTTCTTCTTCTTCTTCTTCTTCTTCTTCTTCTTCTTCTTCTTCTAAAATTGTAAAAACTCAGACGGTGCCTTGTAGGTTTTCTTTGCATTCTTGACTACCAGGGAATCCTGCTGGAGGAAGGGGGGGGGGGGGAGAAGTAAACTTCCAAAGCATTTGGGGGCGGAGGTAGGAAAAAAGGAAGGAGGTGCCAGCCGGATAATAAACCATTGCTACCTTGGCGGAACATCTCTGCCTTACAGGCCCTGCAGAATTGCATAAGGTCTCATAGGGCCATGATGTCATCTGGCAGAGAGTTCCACCAGGTTGGAGCCATGACCAAGAAGGCCCTGGTTGGGGACAGCTGGACCTCCCTAGGGCCAGGGATCCCCAGAGTGTTGTTACCAGTGGAGCGCAAGGCTCTACCAGGGACATACCAGAGAAGACAGGCCTCAAATTCAGCAGGAGCTCACAGGAGCACAGCTCCGGAACCTCTCTGACAGTTCCATGTCCTCCAGAGAGAGCCAGTTTGGTGTAGTGGTTAAGTGTGCGGACTCTTATCTGGGAGAACGGGGTTTGATTCTACTCCTCCACCTGCAGCTGCTGGAATGGTCTTGGGTCAGTCATAGCTCTTGCTAGGGTTGCCAAGTCCAATTCAAGAAATATCTGGGGTCTTTGGGGGTGGAGCCAGGAGACTTTGGGGGCAGAGCCAGGAGACATTGGGGGTGGGGCCATAAGCAAAGCTGTGACAAGCACAATTGAACTCCAAAGGGAGTTCTGGCCATCACATTTAAAGGAACCGCACACCTTTTAAATGCCTTCCCTACATTAAAAATAACGAAGGATAGGGCACCTTCTTTCAGGGCTCATAGAATTGGACCCCCTGGTCCAATCTTTTTGAAACATGGAAAACCTTTTGAGGAGAGTCATCAGATGCTATGCTGAAAATCAAGTGCCTCTACCGCAAACAAAAGCCCCTCCAGAGCCCCAAATACCCCCAGAGCCCCATTATACCCTATGAGAATCGAATAATGAAGTGCCCAGCAGACATTTCCCTCCCGCCCCCCCGTTTCTGGTGACTCTGAAGCGAGGGATTGGCATCTCTACTCACGAGTTACTGAACTTCCAACTTCTTCAAAGTAACACAGAGCAACCAAAGGTTCAAGTTTATCATTCCTATGCAAACGACATCTGCAAAGATTGTGCAACCAACGGAGGGTCTGGGCTGCATTCATAGCCACTGGGAGCAGCCATCTTCTTCTGCCTGCTCCCCCCGCCCCCATTCAGCCTTAAAGACACAGGCACACCATCCCAAGAGGAAGCCTTTCGAAGCCCTCCCGAGGTGGAAAGGCACATGGTGCTTATGGGGGCGGGGCTTCCCCCCGCTGGCCAGCTGACTGGGAGCGGGAAGGAGCCTAGGAAAGTGGGAGAGCCCCTGCTGGGACCTGGGGATCGGCAAGCCTAGCTCTGGCAGAGGTTGCCCTTAAAAGGGCTGCTGCTGTGAGAGCCCTCTCAGCCCCACCCACCTTACAGGGTGTCTGTTGTGGGGGAGGAAGATAAAGGAGATGGTGAGCCACTCTGAGATTCGGAGTGGAGGGCGGGATATAAATCCAATATCTTCTTCTTCTCCTTCCCACCTTGTCCATTGAATGGTAGGTGCAGCTGCCTAACGATCTCTGGATGAGCTCCGCCACCTATTTTTCTACAAAGCCACCCCCGCTCCCACAGATAAGTTCCACTCAAGGGACCCACGGACCTCTCAAGGCTTTAAAGGTCAAGACCAAAACCATGCACCTGACTCGATACTTCACTGGCAGCCAGGGTAGCCGGCGCAACACCAGATGAATATGTGCTGCCCATGGCATTTCTGTCGGGACTCATAAGAACATAAGAGAAGCCATGTTGGATCAGGCCAACGGCCCATCAAGTCCAACACTCTGTGTCACACAGTGGCAAAAAAATTTATATACACACATACACTGTGGCTAATAGCCACTGATGGACCTGTGCTCCATATTTTTATCTAAACCCTTCTTGAAGGTGGCTATACTTGTGGCCGCCACCACCTCCTGTGGCAGTGAATTCCACATGTTAATCACCCTTTGGGTGAAGAAGTACTTCCTTTTATCCGTTTTAACTTGTCTGCTCAGCAATTTCATCGAATGCCCACGAGTTCTTGTATTGTGAGAAAGGGAGAAAAGTACTTCTTTCTCTACTTTCTCCATCCCATGCATTATCTTGTAAACCTCTATCATGTCACCCCGCAGTCAACGTTTCTCCAAGCTAAAGAGTCTCCAAGCTAAAGACTCATGCTGCCAAATTCTGGATTTTTGCAGCAAAACAACTACTATTTCTTGTCTACATGCTTTAGAGTGAGCCAGTCTGATGGAGTGGTTAAGCGCGCGGACTCTTAACTGGGAGAACCGGGTATGGTTCTCCACTCCTCTTCTTCCAGCTGCTGGAATGGCCTTGGGTCAGCCATAGCTCTGGCAGAGGTTGTCCTTGAAAGGGAAGCTGCTGCGAGAGCCCTCTCAGCCCCACCCCACCTCACAGGGTGTCTGTTGTGGGGGGAGAAGATATGGGAGATTGCAAGCCGCTCTGAGTCTCTGATTTAGAGAGAAGGGCGGGGTATAAATCTGCAGTTCTTCTTCTTCTAGATGCTTTACTGTTCAGGTTGCTTGCCTTTATTTTTCTCTCCCTTTGCAGCCTTCAGAAATACACAGTCCTTGGAAATGCAGCTCTCAACAGGTGTAAAGAATCCATTAAGCTTAAACAATCGAGAAGACCTGTTTCAAAAGCAGAGGGTCAGGAGTGGGGGGGGGGGGGGGAAGGGGGAGGATTGCATTTGATGCCACATCTGCGATGGGGGCGGCTCTCTCAGCAAGAGGTAAATTGAATTGGCCACCTGCTGGTTGACGGGCTGTCATAAATAGATTAGCCGACAGCCGGAGCTTCATTTGACATCAAGGGAAGCGTGGGCTGAAGGAGATCACCTTCCCGTGGGCTGTTTCATCCAGGTCAGTTTGGGCTTACAGTAGAAGGAAAGAAAGTCCTAAAGTGGGTCAGAGGGGAGAAGGGAGGCAAACCGAACCTCGCCCATAAGGCAAAGGTGCATCAGCACGATGCTGCCAAGGGTGCACATGAAAGCTACGTTCACCACCCAGCTGATGGCTGGGAAATCTAAAGAAGAAGCAAGAAAATATTGGATGAAATGGTATGTTTGGTTGGATACTCGACTCTTAAGATTCTCTGGTGTGAACTGACTTCTTTTTGCTTTTCCCCCCTGTATTTTATATTATAAAATTTACCTTTACCGGAATTGTCAAGACTATTAGATAATAACAAAAGACTTATACTATAACATTTTAAAATGGATTATATACAGCTTAGACAAAATAATATGGGACAATTTATGTAAAGGAAATATTGTAGAATCATACTTGTGTGTGTGTTTTTTTTAAGTATTTTATACAAAATAAGGTCAGAATGCATTGCGCTTCTATCTTTCTTTTTCCCTTATTCCTACCCCCCCACCTTTTTCTGAAACTAATAAAACTTTTGAAAACTGAAAGCTACGTTCACCCACATGCAGGGGTCATTTTGTAGAGAAAGAGGTGCCTGAGCTCATTAGCACAACTCATTTGCATATGCCACACACCCGAAATTACCGGAAAGTGTACTAATTTATATCAGCTCAGCATCTACCTTAAAATGCTTCTTGAATTAGAATGGTCATAAGAAAACCTGACTCCCATCATACTTTTTAAATGACTTTCTTCTATGTGGCCCCAGTGGCATGAGGAAGATTTTCATCTGTCTGCTTGATGTGTTTTGGTTATTTTCCCTTTTTTGTGGGAAGAAATATTAGAGAGTTTGTCAAATCTTAAGAGTTCAGTAAAATTCTCACGGGGGGTTTGAAGAATGGAGCCCAGGGGCAAGTATTTGAACATATGAACCTATGAAGCTGCCTTATACTGAATCAAACCTTTGGTCCATCAAAGTCAGTATTGTCTTCTCAGACTCGCAGCGGCTCTCCAGGGTCTCAAGCAGAGGTTTTTCACACCTATTTGCCTGGACCCTTTTTTGGAGATGCCGGGGATTGAACCTGGGACCTTCTGCTTCCCAAGCAGATGCTCTACCACTGAGCCACTGTCCCTCCCCCGAGAGAGGATTTTTGTGGGGAGGGGGGGAAATCCCTTTTTATAGCATGGTCGTCACTAACGTACACATTTTAACTAAAGGAAACAAATGGTGCAATCCTGAGCAAAGTCATTGTAATCTAAACTCACTGTGATGGGTTTAGATGGAGAACTGCGCTGGAAATCTCTTAATCATTTGTGTAAAAAAAAGAAAAAGGTAAAGGTAGTAGGGCTTGCTTATTACAAAACAGCACATTGTAACTTGACAACTAATGTTGAGGGAGAGAATGAGAATGGATTTGTAGCCTTATCATGGAAAAGATTTCTGATCTAAATGTAAATATCAAAAATAAGTAAAGAACATAGTTAGTCCTCTAATGATCAGCCTTGCTAAACAGAAATCGAAGGACTTTGTAAGTCCATATGCACTGGATTGTCCAAGAATATCTTGATTTTAGCTATAGAGGTAAAGATAGTCTCCTGTGCAAGCCCCAGTCATTTCCAACTCTGGGGTGACGTTGCATTGCAACATTTTCATGGCAGACTTTTTACGGGGTGGTTTTCCATTGCCTTCCCCAGTCATCTACACTTTCCCCACAACAAGCTGGGTACTCATTTGACCGACCTCAGAAGGATGGAAGGCTGAGTCAACCTCGAGCCAGCTACCTGAACCCAGCTTCTGCCAGGATTGAACTCAGGTAGTGAGTAGAAAGCTCAGACTGCAGTACTGCAGCTTTACCACTCTGTGCCACGGGGCTCTTGATTTTAGCTATAGCTAAGTATAAGAGCAAACTAGTTGCAAAGAATGGACATTTTATATTTAGCTTTCAAGCGTGGCAGAATATTTCTGCTCTGGCCACATCTCTGCCTTGTCTTAATAACTCCAGCCTATGGCTGGCTAAGATTAGGGGGTATATGCATTTGCTCTTTTACAAAAGACTAACTAAAGGCCCGTTCGTTTTTCTAATTGAAAGAAATCGGAAAACCCTAAAAGGAATGAGAAAAATCTCACTCTTTTCTAGCAGGCAACACCTTAATTCTGCCAGAACCAAGCTTCTGTTTTTCCTTCCTGTTTCTCAGCTTTTGCCGTCTTAACTTTCCACACTTGATCTTGGCAATGTTGCTGGTCTTCTCTTTAAATGAAGAATCTTGGAGTTGTTTTTTCTGGTCCTTGTGAAGTCTTGCCATTCATAGTTGATCAGTTTGCTGTTTCCATAATTTAAGTTCATCCTCTTTTTATTTTCTCTTCTTATTACTGCAACCATGGCCGCTGTGTGGAAGTAGGCCAAGTAGGCAGCCGTCTAGGGTGCCACCTGGCAGAGGGGGCACCATGAGGCGCCCCATCTCCCCATGTGCAGTGCGTGTGCTCCCTGGAGCCTGCCTTCCCCCATGAAAAGCAGGCTCCATGGAACACAGATGCTGCTTGGCTGGTTTTGCATTCGCCGGGTCTGTTACGGACCCAGGAAATGTGAATGCGCAGTGCACTCCTCGGAGCCCGGCAGAGATAAATTAACTAATTGTAAAAGCTGAGGAAGAACCAATTAAAGATAATAATAATTGCAGTTTCTAAAAACTGGCTCCCATCAAAGTTGTATGCTGCCACTCATCCTTCCTACTCTAACAGAGCCATGGGGTGGAAGTCATAGCTCGGTGGTAGAGCATCTTTCTTGCATGCACAAGGTCTTGTCCCTGCCACCTCCAGCTAAAGGATCAAGTAGAAATGGTCATGTGAAGGTCTTGTCCCTGCCACCTCCAGCTAAAAGGATCGAGTAGTATTCTCACATTTTTTTATTGTTTAATCTCACATTTTATTGAAAAGAATTAACATTTAAAACAAAAAAACCTGTAAATTAAAAATGTAAATAGTTTAAAGTTTCTTCATTTCTCCTATAATTCTCTGGTTTTAAAAGAATTTGGGGGGGGGCGCTAGTGGGCAGCTCGCCAAGGGCACCAAAAACCCTAGCACTGGCCCTGACTGCAACATAAGAACATAAGAGAAGTCATGTTGGATCAGGCCAGTGGCCCATCCAGTCCAACACTCTGTGTCACACAGTGGCCAATATGTGTGTGTGTGTGTGCATACACACACACACAGACAGACAGACAGACACACACACACACACACATATATATATATATATACACTGTGGTTAATAGCCACTGATGGACCTCTGCTCCATATTTTTATCCAATCCCCTCTTGAAGCTGGCTATGCTTGTAGCCTCCTCCACCTCCTGTGGCAGTGAATTCCACATGTTAATCACCATTTGGTTGAAGAAGGACTTCCTTTTATCCGTTTTAACCTGACTGCTCAGCAATTTCATTGAATTCCCATGAGTTCTTGTATTGTGAGAAAGGGAGAAAGGGACTTCTTTCTCTACTTTCTCCATCCCATGCATCATCTCGTAAACCTCTACCATGTCACCCCGCAGTCGACATTTCTCCAAGCTAAAGAGCCCCATTCTTCTTGCAGGTCTTCCTACTGGCACCCTTACTCATATTGAGTCTTAAGTCATCTGATATATTCTGCCCACCTTTAAGATTGCATGAATCCTTTGTACTTTCTTCTTTCTCTTAATTGGTTTCCCCTCTCCTCCTCTAGCCTCGCATAGCCTTGCTTATTTATCATCTCTTTTCCCTATGCTGCTTTTCCTCATGTCTTTTGCTGTACAGGTACTTTTAGCTTTCTAAAAGCCTAAGATTACCTTTCCTCTTCCCCTTTCATCTTGTAGCTCTGATATGCCCCTTCACCTTCCCTAACATTTATATTCTTCTATTTCTCTTTCACCAATTGGTCTTCTTCATCCCTAGACAGCCACTTTGGTGTAGTGGTCAAGGGTGCGGACTCTTATCTGGGAGAACCGGGTTTGATTCCCCACTCCTCCACTTGCACCTGCTGGAATGGCCTCGGGTCAGCCATAGCTCTGGCAGAGGTTGTCCTTGAAAGGGCAGCTGCTGTGAGAGCCCTCTCAGCCCCACCCACCTCACAGGGTGTCTGTTGTTGGGGAGGAAGGTAAAGGAGATTGTGAGCTGCTCTGAGACTCTTCGGAGTGGAGGGCGGGATATAAATCCAATATCATCTTCTTCTTCTTTTCTTTTCTAACTCAATATGCCTTATTAATGCTTAGTTTACATTAGGTAGGGTCTTTCCCCCTCCCCAACAAAATTATTTTAACATCTAGCAATTGTCTTTCTAAATAACAAAACGTTATCACATGCTGCAGTATCTAGCACAGCTTTGTATAGTGTTGTGAGGTCTACTAGGCATAATGAAGAGTGGAGAGGAAGGATAAGACATATGACAGCAATGCGTTTGCAGTGAAACCAAATTTGGCCATTATTACATGGTTGGATTCCCCCCCCCCCCCCCACACACACACAAACTGCTTTCACATGTTCCATGTCATCATTAATAAGCAGTCTCCTGTCAAATAGTTTACTATTTGGGCTTCTGAGTCTTTGAGGTCACTCTACCTGCAGCTTTGCATGCAGCAGGCCAAATTTACTTAAGATAAGAGCCGCATAGAATAAATGGCAGATGTTTGAGAGCTGAAAGACGTGAGCAAATATTCCATGGATGTCTTTCTTAAAACTCTTAATACCTTCTTTGCATAGAAAGATAAAATACATAGGTATGCACTTGACAACATGACCATGCTTGAAAGAGACTTTAAAAAAAAAACAAATGCTGGGAATAACAGTCCCCATAAGACTAGCATAGGGAAAGGTTAGGGTTTGCGGGTTTTTTTGCATCAGTGGGAGAAGGAAACACACGTACCGCATAAATAACTGACCACCATTTGCATCATTATGCATCTCTCTTTGCCTTGATGCCAAGGTTAGTAAATACAGCTCCTACAAGAGCTATGAAACTGAGGGAAGCCTGCCCCACCCTCATTAATTCTATCCCTCTGTCCAGCGGCTCTCTCTTGCACTCTCTTTCCCTGCTCTAGGTCTCTGGGTGACCTCTGCAGTAGAGGAGAAGAGCTTATGAGCCTGCCTATTTCCCCCACCTTCCCCACTTCACACATAGTGGAAATGTTCTTCTCCTGACTGAGGCCCCAATCCTAAGTACACTTACTTGAGAGTAAGCCTGCATTAAGTTCCTCCTTGAGCTCTGGAACCCATACAATATGTGTGAAAGAACTGCATGTGGCTCCCAAGCCATAGTCTGGCCAGTGGGTGCTATAATAATGCCCACTGTTTGCATCACTGAACCATCATGCTGGCTTGTAGCACAGTGAGGGCTGCTCAACTTGAAATCCAGTTTGCTGGATGATGCAATTGGTGATCTAATAATGACCACCATGTGGCTGGCCATGTGTGATGTACAGCCAACACCGCAGTTCAACACAGCTGCCTCTAAAAGGAGGAAACGAGACAGATTTTTCACACCTTTCCCAAAGGATGCTATAATGGAAGTTCTCTCTACATACCAGCAGAAGGACGTGGGGCTTGCCAACCAATGCCAAGGCTGTGGAAAGCTTTCTCTTGGTCCCACCACTGTAGGTCCCCACCAGCTCATCAGCATGCGCATCCAGATGCAGTCGACTAACGAGGTCTCCGGCGACCTGCAGTAAAAAATATTGGGATCCTATTGAGGAGAGGGAGCCGGAATAGGAGTCCCCCCTCCAAGAGATGACCAGGGCCTTGCGACATTCAGAAAGATGGTTCCATATCATTCCATCAGGAGATAAGAATAATAGCTTTGAGATTTATTTGTTTGTTTAAGTAGATTTCTATTCCGCCCTTTCCCATAGGTGGGTTCAGGGTGGATTACAAGCAAAAATAAGTAACAAAACAGAAGAAGGAGAAGAAGAAGAAGAAAAAGAAGACATTGGATTTATATTCTGCCCTCCACTCAGAGTCTCAGAGCAGCTCATAATCTCCTTTATCTTCCTCCCCCACAACAAACACCCTGTGAGGTAGGTGGAGCTGAGAGAACTCTCCCAGAAGCTGCCCTTTCAAGGACAACTCCTGTGAAAGCTATGGCTGACCCAAGGCCATTCCAGCAGGTGCAAGTGGAGGAGTGGGGAATCAAACCCAGTCCTCCCAGATAAGAGCCCACTTGCTTAACCACCAAACTGGCTCCCAACACCAAGAAAATAATAATAGAACAATATCAAAATTGGATTTAAGGAGACATGAGTGCTCGCATTATTGACATGGCCATGGGCCTTTTGGAAAGCCCTCTAATTTTTTCAGAAAGCAATTTAAGGCATACCATGCGAATCTTCATTAATCTTCCTACTGAAAATATGTCTTGATTACATGGAGCACAGAAGAATCCAGAAGATTTACATTTGATTGATTGCATTAAAAAAAAACTGATCACAGACATGAGAGTCAGTGTGATGCAGGGATTAAAGTGCTGAAGACCCAGATTTGAATCCCCACTCTTGCTGGGGGGCCTTGGGCCAGTTTATATCTCCGCTACCTGGGATTACATTTCATGACACACACGGCCCTGCCCGACAAGGTCTCATTAATGTCAGATCCAGCCCTCACAACAAATGAGTTCAACACCCCTGGTCTATTGAGTCTCTCAATTTCTCCTTTCCTGTCCCTGGTGCACCGACTGGTATTCAATGGGTCCAACAACACACCTATCATTACCAAAGGAGGCCAAGTGCAAAGTAATGCACATTGGGGCCAAGAATCCCAGCTACAAATACAAGTTGATGGGGTGTGAACTGGCAGAGACTGACCAAGAGAGAGATCTTGGGGTCGTGGTAGATAAGTCACTGAAAATGTCAAGACAGTGTGCGATTGCAATAAAAAAGGCCAACACCATGCTGGGAATTATTAGGAAGGGAACTGAAAACAAATCAGCCAGTATCATAATGCCCCTGTATAAATCGATGGTGCGGTCTCATTTGGAGTACTGTGTGCAGTTCTGGTCACCGCACCTCAAAAAGGATATTATAGCATTGGAGAAAGTCCAGAAAAGGGCAACTAGAATGATTAAAGGGCTGGAACACTTTCCCTATGAAGAAAGGTTGAAACGCTTAGGGCTCTTTAGCTTGGAGAAACGTTGACTGCAGGGTGGCAGGTTTACAAGATAATGCATAGGATGGAGAAAGTAGAGAAAGAAGTACTTTTCTCCCTTTCTCACAATACAAGAACTCGTGGGCATTCGATGAAATTGCTGAGCAGACAGGTTAAAACGGATAAAAGGAAGTACTTCTTCACCCAAAGGGTGATTAACATGTGGAATTCACTGCCACAGGAGGTGGTGGCGGACACAAGCATAGCCACCTTCAAGAGGGGGTTAGATAAAAATATGGAGCAGAGGTCCATCAGTGGCTATTAGCCACAGTGTGTGTGTGTGTGTGTGTGTGTGTATTTGGCCGCTGTGTGACACAGAATGTTGGACTGGATGGGCCATTGGCCTGATCTAACATGGCTTCTCTTATGTTCTTATGAGGCATGTGGGCATTACACAGAGGCTCTTCTCAAAGCCCCTGGTATGTAGGCAGTTCAGGCTCTGGGAAAAGAGGCAGCACACCAGTGTCCCAGGAAAGAGTTGGGCCTCTAGATACTCCCCTATGACTAGGGATGCCAAGTCCTCTTCATCCCCTGGTGGTGGACATTCACATGATGTCATCAAAATGGCGGCACCCGTGTGGGGCCGCTCTAGGCATTTCTGGGAAAACTCTATGGTTTTCCAGGATGCTGCAGCCATTTGGGAGGTTAAAACTCTATGGTGCCTATTGTACCTCCCAGATGGCTAGAGCATTTGGGAAATCCATCGAGTTTTCCCCGGAAACGTCTAGAGCGGCCCCACATGGGTGCCACCATTTTGATGAAGTCACTTCCAGATGACATCATCGCACCAGCGACGCAGGGGGAGGTTCCCCCACCGACCCAATGTGGGCCGGCGGGTTGAGAATCTCCCAGACGGGAGATTCCCTGCCCGGACCAGGGGCTTGGCAGCCCTACCTATGACTCCTTTGGCAGGAACTCCTTTGCATATTAGGCCACACACCCCTGATGCAGCCAATCCTCCTGGAACTGACAGTAGACCCTGTTCTAAGAGCCCTGTAAGCTCTTGGAGGATTGGCTACATAACAGGGATGTGGCCTAATATGCAAAGAAGCTCCTGCTACAAAAATGCTGTTCCTAAGCAAGAGGGCTGAACCTAGAACCCAAACAGGTAGGGGTGCCAAGTCCAATTCAAGAAACATCTGGGGACTTCGGGGGTGGAGCCAGGAGACATGGGGGTGGAGCCAGGAGCAAGGCTGTGACAAGCATCATTGAACTCCAGAGGGAGTTCTGGCCATCACATTTAAAGGGACCGCACACCTTTCAACCTTGGAAATAATGAAGGATAGGGGCACGTTCTTTTGGGGCTCATTGAATTGGACTCCCCTGGTCTAAATTTTTTGAAACTTGGGAGGTGTTTGGGGGAGAGGCATTGGGTGAGATGCTGAAAATTTGGTGCCTCTACCTCAAAAAACAGCCTCCCCAGATCTGCAGATACACACATTCTCCATTATACCCTGTGGGAATCACTTTCCATATGGAATAAATTGGTGCCCAGCAGACATTTCCTTTCCCCTTTCCCCCCTTTCTGATGACCCTGAAGCAGGGGGAGGGCCTCTGACAAGACCCATCGCTTTAAGGCTTCGTGGCCTGTAGTAAGATTATGTAACACTTGCTACACAGGTGACAAGTGGAAGCATGTGAGAAGCATGTGCAACCCATTAACCAATAAGTGATGTGATTGGCTGGTGGGAGTATAACAGCAGTAGCCACATTGCTACCTACTGTGGTGGTGGTGGTGTGGAGAGGAGTGGAGTGGTATACTGTTGGATTGATGGATTATTGGATGTACGGATATTGATGGACTGTATTGCTGACTATTCTTTTGGACTGTGATTACTGTACCTTTGAACTGGCTGGACTAACTGTAAGTGGACTGACTATTGGACTGTACTTGACTTTGCTGTTGCCTAACCCTAATACAACTGTTGAAATGGCTGTCTGTGAGTCTGTATTCATTAGAACTTTAGCTGAGGCTGGGCTGACCAGAGTGGCCCTGAGGGACGTCTTCCAGCACACTGTCAGCCTCCAAACCGGGGGGGGGGGGTCCCCTGCCCCCACCTGGGGATTGGCAACCCTGCAAACAGAGCCCTTGAATGCTGACTTTTCCCACAGGCAAATGCCCCTCTTGACCCAGAAGGTTTTAGAGCCCTAACAGGTCAGAGAAAACCAAAGTGTTGCTAGATGGGAAGAAGCTTTGTGGAGGCTGCACTGACATCATAGCCTGAAGACCATTTTTTTTTCAGTTGACATTCTCCAAATGGCACAACACCTTTTAAAAGGCTTACTGTTCGGGCCCTGGCCACGCAGGCCTGCAGGGAAATTATGGGCTCAAACAGACTAATCACACATCCCGTTCCATCCATAAATGGCAGGCTTGGACTACGTAGGGGGAAGAGAAGGGGTTGAACCATTCAGTCCCTGCCTTGTTACAAACTATTTACAGTCGGGATGCTTGTTATTAAAGCAAGTATCTTTTTTGTTTTTAAAATGGTGCGAACTGGTGTTCGGCACTGAAACCAAATGCTGGTTGAAGAGCTAAACCTCTCCCTTCCATATTAGGCCTCTCAAGGTAAATTGAGGAAGCACAAGCCAGCAATCTGGCTTTTTTTTTGTAGCAGGAGCACCTTTGCATACTAGGCCACACTTCCCGGATGTAGCCAATCCTCCAAGAGCTTACACTACGCCCTGTACTAGGGTTGCCAAGCTCCCCGTGGCGGGGACTGTTTTTGCGTGCATTTCACGTACGCAGCACAATGACATTGCTCGGAAGTTTCACGTACGCAGCACAATGACATTGCTCCGTGAAGATCTTAAATACTGGCACCCCTCAGGGATGTGTCTTGAGTCCACTTCTTTTCACTATTTACACATCTGATTGTGTTTCCAGCAGTCTGAGTAACAAAATCATTAAGTATGCAGATGATACAACGTTGGTAGGGCTCATCTCTGAAGATGATGAGTCTGCGTACAGGAGGGAAGTTCAACAGCTGTCCCTTTGGTGTAAAGTAAATAATCTTATTTTAAATATAAATAAGACGAAGGAAATTATAGTGGATTACAGGAAGAGTAGTTTGGACACCCAGCCGTTGTTTATTGATGGTGTTATGGTAGAACAGGTGACAGAATGGAAGTTTCTGGGAATTACCATGAAACAGGATCTAACATGGGGGGCAAATACTTTAGCTCTAGAGAAAAAGGCCCAGCAACGACTATACTACTTAAGACTCTTAAGATCACTACAACTGTCAGGGAGTCTGCTGGTTGCCTTTTATCGTAGTTCCATTGAGAGCATTTTATCTTATTGCCTCTGCGCGTGGTTTGGGAGCTGCACGGAAGCAGAGAGAAGGGTGCTCCAAAGAGTGACGAGAAGAGCACAAAAGATTTGTGGATGTTCTCTCCCCTCATTGGTGGATCTGTATAATATGGCATGTAAAAGGAAGATACAAATGATCCTAAGGGACCATACACATCTGGGCCATTTGCTTTTTGAGATCTTACCGTCAGGTAGACGATATAGAGTGTTGAAGGCTAGGACAAACAGATTTAAGGACAGTTTCTATCCAAGTGCTGTGGTTAGGTTAAATGCAGGGTTATGAAGGATTATCTGTTTTAGATGTATTTAATGGTTTAAATGGTTTTAATGGTTTTATGAATGTTTAATGGTTTTATGAATGTTTATTTAAGGGTTTAAATGGTTTTAATGGTTTTATGAATGTTTATCCGTTTTAGATGTATTTAAATGGTTTTAATGGTTTAAATGGTTTAATGGTTTCAGATGTATTTAAATGGTTTATGAATATGTGTGTTTGATGTGTTGGTATGTTTGTGGAAGAGCACCTCATTTCGTTGCTCTCTTTTTGTTGAGAACAATGACAATAAATTCATCTATCTATCATCTATCTATCTAAGTGACATCATCACGGCAGTGATGTCGCAAGCCGGCTGCTCTAGGAGCGTCTGGGAAAACGCTATGGTTTTCCTGGGCGCTCTAGCAATTTGGGAGGGGAAACTCGAGGGTGCCATAGAGTTTTGCTGGATGCCCCTAGAGTGACTTCTGAGTGACATCATCACGACGGCGACGTCGGGGGATTATCCCCCTGACAGCCCAAATGTGGGCCGGCGGGTTAGGAGCCTCCAGAGCGGGAGAACCCCCACCCGACCCAGACTCTTGCCAGCCCCAACCTGTACTAAGAGCCTTGTAAGCTCTCTGGAAAGGCCTCCTTGATGGCTTCA
Organism: Heteronotia binoei; assembly: GCF_032191835.1. Classification (NCBI taxonomy): domain Eukaryota; kingdom Metazoa; phylum Chordata; class Lepidosauria; order Squamata; family Gekkonidae; genus Heteronotia; species Heteronotia binoei. The sequence goes on along the minus strand of NC_083232.1, from coordinate 92,303,769 downwards.
GCACTGGGGAGGCTCGGTGGAGCTCCTGTTGGGTTTTTTCCTACAAAAAAAAAAAGCCCTTGGGCTCCAGCATCACATCCTTACACTTGAGGATCTTCTGTAGGACCAACATGGCCACCCTTCCCAGTCTCCATCGCCTTCTGATTTCTTGGTTGCAATTTCCACTATACTAGTTTTTCAATCTACTTTTGTAATACGATGCTTTGAAAAACTCTTCAGATCACAAGCGCAATTCATTTTTTTTTTTTTTTTTTTTTTGTAAAAAGCCTCTCATGAATAAGACATTTTCTATTTTCCAACTCTCTCCCGTTAGTTACTCTCGGGAAGCGCAAGATGTGTCTAACTTTTATGTTAGGTACTTAACTCTTCCTGTTGACAGCTCTATTAGGGAAAGCCCTGAACCTTGAGGAGTAACGCTTTTAATAAATTAAATCTACTTAGGGAATCAACTCAAATTCTAAAGCACCTGCTTACCTGACACGTTTGTAGGAGAAGAAAGCCACAGAAAAATGAACACCGTCTATTGCTCCCTTCTAAGAATCCAAGCCATTTTTGCCCCATACCGATGACAATATCCTGTTCCGCTGACAAACTGTCTTAATGGGAAACACTCTAGATGAGTCCACACAACCCACGATTTATGTTAGGGGTGTCAAACATGTGGCCTGAGGGACGAATCAGGCCCCAAGAAACTGGCTATCATCTGCTTCCTTATCTCTCTCTCTCTCTTACTTCCTTCTGTATCACAGCTTGTTTTGCCAGGCTTGCTCAATCGCATAGGAGCTACAGAGCAAAGCCTCTATTTTCTCCATTGGCTGAGGCTCCTCCCCAAGGGGGGAAGGCAAAGCTTGTTTTTCCAGGCTCTCTCAATTGCACAGCAGAGCTATTGAGCCAAGCCTCTCTCCCTGCAATTGGCTGAGACTCCCCCCCCCAGTCCCCTGGAGAAGGAAGGAAAGAGCCAGAGCTTCCTTTGCCCAGTTCCCTGGATCCCATGGGAGAAATACAAATAAAGTACCTTTAAGGCCAACAAGTGCTAACATTTTAAACATGGTTTAAATTTGTTTTAATATATATATATATATATATATATATATATATATATATATATATATATATATATATATATATATATGTATATATATATATACATATATATATATATATTTGTTTTTGTGTCCTTTATAAAGTTTATATCTCTGCTACCTAATCCATAGTACCGTACCATACCATACCATACCATACCATACCATACCATACCATACCATACCATAGACCTTTATTGGCATTAATACAAGAATACAGTATACTTTAAAACCAACAGTGACACTATAGAATATAATAAAACCTTAAAAAAAACAGCAAAAGTTAAATGACATAAAATAGCAGTAGGCTATGCATGAGTAAAAGCCTCTCTGATTTGGATCGCAACCTGTAAAAAGCAAGCAACGTGAGTAGTGACAAAGTTGTGTTTCCTGTGGAGTAAAAAGCGGACCTTAGCATTGTCAGAAAGGCCTTGATGGTCAGAAAGCAGTGCATCTAGGTATCTTGCTCGTGGACTGCTATAGAAAGAGCAGTCCAGAAGAACATGAGGGACCGTTTCGATGACTCCTTGACTACAAGGAGAGCCAGTTTGGTGTAGTGGTTAAGTGTGCGGACTCTTATCTGGGAGAACCGGGTTTGATTCCCCACTCCTCCACTTGCACCTGCTAGCATGGCCTTGGGTCAGCCATAGCTCTGGCAGAGGTTGTCCTTGAAAGGGCAGCTGCTGGGAGAGCCCTCTCCAGCCCCACCCACCTCACAGGGTGTCTGTTGTGGGGGAGGAAGGTAAAGGAGATTGTGAGCCGCTCTGAGACTCTTCGGAGTGGAGGGCGGGATATAAATCCAATATCTTCTTCTTCTTCTACAAGGGCATCGTCTAAAATTGCGGGGGATTCTGTGGTATCTTCCAAAAAGGATGGCTGATGGTAATGCATTAAATCTAGCCAGCATGAATGCTCTTCTTTGGTGAGGATCAGTTAAAAAGAGGAAATAGGGAGCTAAAAGCCCAGGAATCTGGGATAACCCCAGATAGCTTGGGGAGCAAGTTTTCCGAGCTGCCTCAGTTAGACGTTGCTACTGGATATCTAGTAGCCTACATTTGATGGATTGAATCTTAAATAGGTACAGACGTAGCCTGGCCTGACGTGGCTCAGCCCGACCCGACATGGCCCGGCCCTCATAACAAATGAGTTCGACACCGCTGATTTCTGTGATAGTTGCAATTATCCACTTGATTACCTGAAAAACTTGAAACTTCCACATCACTCATCAGTACTGAATTAGTCACTGGCAACATTACCATTGAGTGCCTCAGGGGGGAAAATGGGAGCCAAACAGAGAGCTACAAAAGGTCAATTGTGTATGGTGACGCGCCGTGAGACGGACGATATCCACAGTTATGAACAGTCTGATTCTTGGCTCTCTACGTTTACTGATAAACTACAAGAACTTGGTATTGAGGTGGGCACTCTTTTCTTATGTGACAAAATATATATTTCAAGAACAATCCAACTAAGGCTTATGGACCACGAATACCAAAAAGTGTTCCCCTCACACCCCCCCTGTTTGCTCTGCAGTCCATCTAGGTGTACTCCAAAGACATGGGAAGATACCCCATTATTTTTTTACTTTAGATTCCCCGTTTCATCGTCGGACTTTTACCCTGGCACGTTTAAATGCCTTCCCACCAACAGTTCTCTTTGGTAGGTTTAGACAGATACCTCTCCAAAATCCAGTCCTTGATTCTATATCCCATATTATTTTAGAATGTCCTTTCCTGGCCTCACAACCTAGACCATTTTTAGCTGAATACCTCCAACACAATGTATTTACTAAAAGGAAAACTCTTACCCACTTTTTAGAAGATGACAATCCCCACATTACTACATGTGTTGCGAATTTCTTAGTAGAAGCCTATAAAACTAAATCTAGGCATACTACTGAATTGTAATTGCTGGGTGTCTACTCTTGATTCATATCATTGGCTGCTATTTTAATTGATTGTCCTATGTACTGTTCTTACTATACTTCAGGCCTTTATATCTATTTTTGATTGTGAATCATGACTGCTTTTATGCCAATAAAGGTCTGAATGAATGAATGAATGAATGAATGAATGAATGAATGAATGAATGAATGAATGAATGAATGAATGAATGAATGAATGAATGATTCTCGTCTGGAGCACAGGTTGATTTGATGACAGAAACACATAACTCGCGACCTATGAAACCACACTCAGCCTCTCAGGAGCTCAGTGAACCTCTAGTGCAGGGGTCATCAAACTTTTTAAATAGGGGGCCAGTTCACTGTCCCTCAGACTGTTGGAGGGCCGGACTGCCGTTACAGTACAAGGCCGCGGGCCGTCAGTTCTCCGTCTTCTGCATCTCTCTCCCTTCCCCACACCACACACCCCGGTCTGGGAACTCACCTCACCTCGGTATCACCTCACACTCTGTCTCCGCCGCCTCAGCCCAGTGCCGGAAGTGTGCGTTGCTAACGCGAGTTTAGGTCGAACGTCACTTCCGGTCTGATTTTGCCATAACCCGGCGGGCCACATAAACGTCCTCAGTGGGCCACATCTGGCCCGCGGGCCGTAGTTTGAGGACCCCTGCTCTAGTGCCTGCTGCATGCCCGGTCTGAGGCTACAGCGATAGGGAGGCAGGCAGGTAGCAACCTGTGGCTAGTGATAAGAGTCACAAGTTGGCCTGGTCTGAACTCAGTGGTCCCACTGAGGCTGGGTACAGACGGGCAGCTTCACACGCACTGGAGGCATTCCAAACTGTGCCACCCCAAACTGAAACAGCCAAATCCCGATCAGATGCTCCCGCATGATGTGCCGGTATATTGCACAGGGGGGCACTTTGGCGTGTTCACACAGCCAGTTTGGTGTAGTGGCTAAGTGTGTGGACTCTTATCTGGGAGAGCTGGGTTTGATTCCCCACTCCTCCACTGGCAGCTGCTGGGATGGCCTTGGGTCAGCCATAGATCTTGCAGAGTTGTCCTAGAAAAGGCGGCTTCTGGGAGAGCTCTCTCAGCCCCACCCGCCTCGCAGGGTGTCTGTTGTGGGGGAAGAAGATAAAGGAGATTGTGAGCCGCTCTGAGTCTCTGATTCAGAGAGAAGGGTGGGGTATAAATCTACAGTCGCCGTTGTGTGCCATCCCCTTAGCGCACTTTTGGTCCTCCCCCCACTTTAATTTTAGTGGCCATGTGCTTATGCGCACATGAGTACATGCAGGGGTGGAATTCTAGCAGAAGCTCCTTTGCATATTACAACCCTGATGTAGCCAATCCTCCAAGAGTTTACAAAAAGAGCCTTGTAAGCTCTTGGAGGATTGGCTACATCAGGGGTGTGTGGTCTAATATTCAAAGGAGCTCCTGCTAGAATTCCACCCCTATTTATTTATTTATTACGTTCGACTTATATCCCGCCCTCTCTGCAAGCGGACTCAGGGCGACTCACAACATCATGTCAATACAATTAAACCAATAAAACATATAAAACCATAATTTACATCTTTCAATTTTTAAAAACCATTCTATGGTGCTGCATCAGTACAATATAGGCGGCATTGAATTTCCGAACAGCGATCACCAGCATTCTATGTGATGTCCGGTGGCAGCCCTCTTTCAGTTAAGCATCGAAGGCCTGCTTAAACAATTCGGTCTTACAGGCCCTGTGGAACGCAGACGGATCCCGCAGGGCCCTTATGGCTTCCGGAAGGGTGTTCCAAAGTTCTGGTGCTGCCACCGAAAAAGCCCTAGATCTTGTCACACATAACCTGGCTTCTTTTGGTCCGGGGGCGGACAGTAAGTTTTTTGCCCCTGAACGCAGTGCTCTCTGGGGAATATATGGAGAAAGGCGGTCCTGTAGATAGGCAGGTCCCTGACCATAAAGGGCTTTAAAGGTCAATACCAACACCTTGAAGCGAACTCGGAACACAACAGGTAGCCAGTGCAGCTCTTTCAGCACTGGCTGAATGTGCTCCCATCGTGGCAGCCTCATTAACAGCCGTGCCGCAGCATTCTGCACTAGCTGTAGTCTCCGGGTTAGCGTCAAGGGCAGCCCCATGTAGAGAGCATTACAGTGATCTATTCTTGAGGTGACCGTAGCAGGGATTACCATCGCTAAATCGTTGTGCTCCAGGAAAGTACTCCCTGAGTACATGTATTCAAGCGCTCTGGGCAGGTTTTTAAGAAAGAATACTGGTGAATGCCTAGAGTGGATTGGCGACTTCACACCACCAATGGGTTGGAAATAAAGTTGTGCACCCTGAAAAAAGCCCAGTATTTTTCAGATTGGAATTCAGGGAGCTGAAAAATATTGGTATTACTACTTTTCTGGGTTCTAAATAACAGTTTTGTATTCAAGTCTGAATTTTCTTTCAGGATTCCTATATTATTTGGTGCCATTAATCCCTATAAGGAATCTTTCCAGGAGGGCTGGGGGGGACTTTTTAAAGCTAATGGTAACAAACTATAGGGTAGACGGTAGTGCCTATCCCCTAAATAACCCTCAAATTTCAAGTCAATTGTATGAAGAGGTGCCTCCAACTGGACCAAACAAGGTACCCCCAGTTATCCTCCACTGTTTCTAAGCTTTCTCTAGGGCAAACACTAACCAAACAATCAAGGGCAAGCAAAGTAACCACTGGCCAAAAGCCTCCTTTTGCAAACAGAACCAACAAGCCCAAAGAATCAGTGCAGAACTGGGAAATCCCAGCACAAGCACCGGACAATGCGGCAAGCCTAACACAATAATCCAACAAATGTCAAATCAGAGAGTCCAAACCATTGCCAAACCGGGGCCCCTCCGAGCCAAAACAATTTCAAAGGGAATGCCGTTGCAAGCCCAGCAAACGTCTGATCAGAGAACCCAATGCCAACCACAAAACTGACGTAAAGTAACTTGAACACAGAACACAGTGTCACAACAGAACCAATTTGAAAGGACAGAATCCAAGTCAAACCCACCTGGCAAGCTTGTACGAAGCCCTGATAATATAGCCAGATGTAACATTAAAGAAACAACAGCCCTGGATGCCTTGAAATTTTGGCATCCATTATTCCTGGTTACTGCATAGTTCTAGGATTTGGGGGGGACACATTTCTGGGGTTCTGAAAAATCCCAGATATCATCTGGACACCTGAATATTTAAAGATGGTATCAGTGAGGTGTTTCTCCCCCAGATACATATTTGGACCAGAACGATCTGAACATGCATCCCTCGCTGAGAACCACACTATCACCTAGGACAAGGGTGTCGAACTCATTTGTTATGAGGGCCGGATCTGACATAAATGAGACCTTCCTGGGCGGAGCCATGTCGGACTGGGCCGTGCATGTACCTATTTAAGATTTGGTGGCAGAGATACAGACATTATAAAGAACACAGTCAAACACAATTATATATAATTAAAAAACTTATTATATATGATTTAAAAACTTATATTTAAAAAACTTATAATTAAAAAACTTATATTAAAAAAACTTATGCTTAAAACGTTAGCGCTCGTTGGTCTTAAAGGTGCTTTCTTTGTATTTCTCCCATGGGATCCAGGGAACTGGGCAAAGGAAGCTCTGGCTCTTTCCTTCCTTCCTCTGGGGACGGGGGAGGGAGGAGCCTCAGTCAATAGAAGGGAGAGAGGCTTCGCTCAGTAGCTCTGCTGTGTGATTGAGAGAGCCTGGGAAAACAAGCTCTGCCTTCCCCCCTTCTTCCCCATTGATTTCAGCCAATGGAGAAAATAGATGTTTTGCTCTGTAGCTCCTGTGTGATTGAGCAAGCCTTGCACAGCAAGCTGTTATGCAGACGGAAACAAGAGAGAGGGAGAAGGAAGCAGATGACAGCCAGTTGCCAAGGGGCCTGATAGGAACCCTCCAGGGGCCTGATTTGGCCACCAGGCTGCATGTTTGACAGCCCTGATATCTAGGAGAAGGCTTCAGTCAATCCGCTTTGCTCTGAAATCCAGGAGAATGACTACATGATGCCGCCTTATCTCACATCAGACCTTTCATTCCATCAAGATTAGTATTGACAACTCAAACTGGAAGTGGCTCTATAGAATATCAGGCAGAGGTCTTTTACATCATCTCCTACCTGATCCCTTTAATCAGAGGTGCTGCGGATTGAACCTGAGACTGTCTGCATGACAAGCAGAAACTCTACCACTGAGCCACAGCTCCTCCAGTCTGGTAGTGGTTAAGTGCACTTGCGGCTGCTGGAATTGCTTTCGGTCAGTCATAGCTCTGACAGAGGTTGTCCTTGAAAGGGCAGCTTTTGGGAGAGCTCTCTTAGCCCCACCATCTTCACAGGGTGTCTGTTGTGAGGGAGGAAGGTAAAGGAGATTGTGACCGCAATGAGACTCTGAGATTCAGAGCAAAGGGCAGGGTATAAATCCAATATTTTAATCTTCTTCTCCTCCTCAATGGGAGACTGTTTCAGTGGGATTCTGAACACTAGTTTGACCAGGCACCTGTCCCAAAAGTATACTGATAAAATTTAAGATTTGGAGACATCCCCTTATATTTTGCAGTGTTACAGAACTGGGAATTGATAGACTTGCCCAGAGATCATTACTTATAGAAGGTTCGGCCCCTTCCCAGCCGAGCCTGCTCGCAGGCCATAGGCTGGGGGCCGCCTTTGCTCCTCCGGAAGGAGGGAGGGGCAGAACGATCACCCGATATCGGGTGTTTAGGCTGGGCGCGGAGGCGGGGCTATATAAGCCCCGGCTCCCGCCTCAGTGCGCAGTTCGGTTTTGGCTCTCTGCCCGCCCACCCTTCCCGTTGGCAGTACAGGTGTATACCGGTCGCCTTTTGGGGCCAGGTAGGAATTTTTTCACCTCCGCACAATTGGCCTATGCGGGGGTGTTTTTCGCCTACCTTGTACTGCCTAGTAGGTTAGGTTTTGTTGTGTTTTAGTTTGGTCGCTGGCTGGTTTAGGTTTGGCCACAGGGTTTTCCAGGGGAGCACCTATGGCCTAGCACCTTTGGTGCGGTGGGCTGCAGGAACCGTAGATGGGCTAAACGGCTCAGTACGGTGATGCAGAACACAGGGAGCCTCACCTGGGTGGATCTTTCCATGGGGATCGTTCCAGCCCGGTTGGTGATGGCTAGAGGCCTGGCCGCTCAGTTACAACCCGATTACGGTGGGTTTGTGCTGGGGGCAGGGTGGCTCGCCCTTTGGACAAGGCGGGGTCCAGGTGTTGACCCCAGGGCTTGTCTGGTCTGTTTTCTCTCCCCCTGCCAGTTATATTTGTTAAATTTTAATAAAGCGGCCCGGATTTAAACCCAACAATTGTGTCTGCCTCTTCTTTCCGACTGGGGGGGCAATAAGGCTTAAAGATTTCTTTTTTCATATTGAAGTTGCTTTAAGCCATTCCACATTCTGGTGATCTTCATGTGTAGATCCAAAAATATGAGGCATACCAGAAAGTTTTCAATCATGTTCTGTGATGGAGGAAGGAGGGGAACACTCAGGGTTTGGCGGGGAAGGGGAGGCCGGAACACACAGGAACGCCGTTCCAGCTGGCTTTGTGTCAGGGGGTGTGGCCTAATATGCAAATGTGTTCCTGCTAGGCTTTTTTCTACAAAAAAGCCCTGTGTGAAACAATGGCACTGTCAGGGGGTGTGGCCTAATATGAAAATGAGTTCCTGCTGGGCTTTTTCTACAAAAAGCCCTGTGTGAAATGATGGTGGTGTCAGGGGGTGTGGCCTAATATGCAAATGAGTTCCTGCTGGGCTTTTTCTACCAAAAAAAGCCCTGGGAACACTAAAGTACAAGCGCTTCTTTCTGACATTATGTACGGGACTACTCAACCACATGCATTGGGTGCACACACTACTAAGTTTGGTGTAGTGGTAGTTTGGTGTAGACAGCCAGTTTGGTGTAGTGGTTAAGTGTGCGGACTCTTATCTGGGAGAACTGGGTTTGATCCCCCACTCTTCCACTTGCACCTGATGGAATGGCCTTGAGTCAGCCATAGCTCTGGCAGGAGTTGTCCTTGAAAGGGCAGCTGCTGTGAGAGCCCTCTCAGCCCCACCCACCTCACAGGGTGTCTGTTGTGGGGGAGGAAGATATAGGAGATTGTGAGCTGCTCTGAGACTCTGAGTGGAGGGCAGAATATAAATCCAATGTCGTCTCCTTCTTTTTCTTCTTTTTCTCCTTCTCCTCCTCCTCCTTCTGTTTTAATTGTTATTTAATGTAAGCCACTGTTAGTCTCTGATTCAGAGAGAAGGGCAGGGTATAAATCTGCAGTCTTCTTTTTCTACCCATGATTCTCCTGATGTGCGTAGTACCCTTTTTTGTCCACGTGTTTTTTCGGCTTCAGTATATGCTACATGAAAGCTGAAAACCGGCATGGCGTTCTTCTTGAGACAAAACAACAGGTTTATCATAAGTAATATGCTCTTCCAGAATGCCTGGTTGGATACCCTCAACTATAATTTCTAAAAAAAGTTGAAGAACAAACTGCATTCATTTCTCTCATTGTCCCAAACTCTCTTGTATTGTATTTAGAATACAAAAGTGATGCAAACTCGAGGGGAAAAGATTTAAGTGAAACACTTCAAAGCTAGAAAACACAGGCTTCCTTTAGATGGGCATTCGGTCGTGCCATTTAATTCAGCCCCATCGCAGGAGACGCTAAAGAAATCTGACAGCGCTACGGAATCATCAGAGCTCTTGAAAGGCACTCAGCAGTCTTCTCCAGCACACTTCCCATCTTCATTTTGCAAACGTTCATTGCTCTCTCTCATATCAGATGTCTCAGGGAAGAGATGGAACGGTCTCCCTGACTATTACCATTAAGATGAGCTGCTGTTTGCATTTCATGGCTCGGGAAGATGTAATTTCAGATAGTGCTCTGCCAAATTTTTACCATTTTTGTTGAAAATGGAGGCCCTTGGGGGGTTGCAAGGAAGCAATTATGTTTGAACCCCTCCTCCTCCACTCATTATCCACAAGAGATATGCAAAATCCCGCCTTCCGACAAATTGCAGTCAGATTACAGAATCTCTGTGAGGTTCCCACAAAAGTCTTTATGTGCTTTACTCAAAGCTAAACTATATGTTTGCTTTGAATTTCAGATAGGTACAGATCCCAGGAAAGAAACATAAGTTTTGCATGGCATGTCCAGTGTTGTGCATGTGGACTAATGATACCATTCTATTACACGTGTTTCCACCTGGCTCATTGGAGTCTGTAGGACTGAGCTTGGAGACTCAGGAACAATGGCCAATAGGATCCAAATCCCTGCTGCCCTGCTCCAATCACGGGTCCCCTGCTGGTTTGAATGACCCAGTGGTGTTCTAGTGTGGGAACCTGGATTTGTATATAGTTGCCCCTGTTGCCCCATTTAAGCAGTCTTATAATTTGCTCGTTACCGTGCTGTAACGAATAAAAAGAGCTGTGATCGCTGCAACTGCGTCTCTTCCTTGCATTGAACCCACTGTATCAGTGGTCGCCAACCTTTTTGGCCCCAGGGCTCGGCTCCAGGGCTGGCCCGCCGACTGCGGCCCCAGGGCCGGCAGGGTGGGGGCGCCCAATTCAACCTTCCCCCAGCCCCCGCGTCACCTTCTCCTCCCCCCCTTTTCCTCCTCCCTCCTTTGCCCCCCCACGCAGCCTTGCCGCCTCCTCCTCCCTCCGTTTTCACCATTTTAAGGCTGGGGAGGGGGCCATGATCTCCTCCCAGGCCAACAAGAGCAGCGTACCTCGCTGCTGCTGAGGTTTTCCTGGCTGATCAGCTGATTGGAGGGGGAAGGTCGACCTGGGATGCGCTTCACCGCCCCTTCCCCAGTCTTAAAATGGTGAAAGCGGGGGAGGAGGAGAAGGCACCACGGGGAAGCAGTGGGGCTGCAGGGGTGGACGAGGCTGCGTGGCCCATTGCAAACAGGCCGTTGCCCAGCAAGTCCCCGGCCCGGGGATTGGTGACCCCTGCACTATATTATATCCAGTAAAAGGAAAGACTTCTGCCAAGGAGAGCAATTGCCGGTAAGAGTATAGTCCAATGATCCCATACAGTAGGAGAAAGATTCCTATCTTTAGTAGGGTTGCCAGTTCTGACTCAAGAAATATCTGAGGACTTTGGGGGTGGATTCTATCTATATATGCACAGAGCACTTATCTGCCCTGGTAACTGGGACTATGTCCCAGATTTCTGCAAACCGGAGTTCAAGTGATGGTAAGGTGTTGGATTTCCATAGAGATACTATAGCCATTTTAGCAGCTGTAAGAAGACTTTCAATCGAATGGTGAGAAAGCTTTGGCAACTTCAGAGTTTACCGGTATTGCAAAAAAAAAAAAAAAAACCTTCAGGAGACTGTGGGATGTTGTAACCAGTACTGTGCTTATGTGTTCAAGAATCATTTGGCTTGGGATAGAGCAAGGCATTATTTCTAGCTTAAGAGTCAAACATTCTAGCCCAATTATCAGTTAACTTATCCTTAATAAGCTATTTATCTATTGATTGATTGGCGAACTGGACGTTATCTTAAACGTTAAATAAGATGTTCTGCAATGTTATATATACCATAGTACTTTATGCCATGTAGAATTTTGTTATATATGGAATTAATCTATTTGATACTCCATCCTTCCGAGATCAGTAAAATGAGTACCCTGCTTGCTGGGGAGCGGGGGGAGTGCAGATGACTGCGGAAGGCAAGGGCAAACCACACCGTAAAAAGTCTGCCATGAAAACATTGTGAAAGCAACATCACCCCAGAGTCGGAAACGACTGGTGCTTGCACAGGGGACTGCCTTTACCTTTTTACTACTTCATCCAACAAAGTTCTGTATAACTTGGAATTTTTAAAATAAACTTACCATATTTTTTTTAAAGGAGTGTGTGGCCTAATATGCAGAGGAGTTCCTGCTACCCAAAAAAGCCCTGCTGGTAACTAACTTTCATTTCCTTAAAACGCCCACAGCTGGTTTGCCCTTTACCAGAAGCTTCTAATTTGCTTTAAATGTTGCTTTAAGCCAAATTTCAGGGCCTGCTTCAGCTGAAGAAGCTCAGCCAGGACTCCAGCATCTTCTGGGAGGAGAGCACCTCCCTCTGCTGCGCTTGAGAGCAGTGAAAAGGTTAACTCGCCTTTTAGAGCGCTGGAGCAGCTCATTTGCTGCCTAATTAAACTCCTGTTTCCAATTAAGTTGAGGACCCCCAAAAGGAGTTAAAGTCAAATGCATGATTTATATATATTTAAAAAATGTGCTATGAAAAAGTTGTGAAAGCAATGTCACCCCAGAGTCGAAAAAGACTGGTGCTTGCACAGGGGACTACCTTGACCTTTTTAGCAGTGGCTTCCTGGTGGAATGCACAGTTAGGTAACTGAAGACTGAAATTCTTGACTTCCGTATCTATAGCCAGCCAGTATTGCTTGAAAGGTAGAAAAACAAAAACTAACCACAAAAAGGGACTATAGTGACAGGCAATTGTAGCAGAGAATATTTCCAACAGAATAGCAATTGTCTCCTAAAACCATTAGAACTAGACCTGCTGTTCTATAGCATATGATCTACAGTTCTAAAAAAAGAAGAAGACAGTAGATTGTCTTCTCCCCGCCCTTCTCTGAATCAGAGTCTCAGGGCGGTTTATAATCTTTTTTATCTTCTTCCCCCACAACAGACACCCTGTGAGGTGGGTGGGGCTGAAAGAGCTCTCCCAGAAGCTGCCCTCCTTTCAAGGACAATACTGCGAAAGTTATGGCTGACCCAAGGTCATTCCAGCAGCTGAAAGTGGAGGAGTCAGGAATCAAACGCGGTTCTCCCAGGTAAGAGTCCACACACCATAACCACTACACCAAACTGGCTCTCCTATAGAGTTATCTGTCACAATTTCTAGGGCTGCCACGCTACTGGGTGGGGCAGGGGTTCTCCCACCCCGGAGGTCCCCAACCCTCCACCCACAGTGGATCAGCAGGGGGATCCCCTCCTGACATCGCCGACATGATGATATCACTCACAAGTGACATCATTGCGCCGGTGACGTTGGGTGTTTTTACATTCAGTTTGAACCAGAGTTTTAGAGTCTTCAAATTGCCTGCCACCATTCTGCTTTAATTATTTTCCTTTTACATTTGTGGATTTGCTCTGCTCATTTTGTGAAGCCAACATTCTATATTGCCTGCTGAAAGCATTTCAGTTGGGGGGGGGGTACTCTGATCAGAAGGCAGCCAGAATACCAGTGCTTAGTTAAATGTATACGATTGCTTGGAAATTGTGTCAACACTGCAAAAACAATACAAATTTAAATTACAAGATGAGGCAAGCAATGATATGTAAAAATTGCAAGTGCTGTCAGTTCTCATGGAAATTACTGCACCTTGTGGCTTTTGGAGGAGTTTTTTAAAACACATGAAAACTTCTACAATACAAGTTTGAAACACCTGTAGAGAAATGACCGGATCAAAACTAGTTTTGAGAAAAACATTGCAGCAGCAGCGCCAGAACCCATCTCACCGAAACAAATGTAGATGCTTTGGGCAGCAACGATGCAAAACAGTTGTGAGAATGTTAGGTAATATAAAAGGTGAGTTTCCAATGCGGTGATAGAGAGTCACAAACTGTCAGTGTAAAAACACCCGTTGTGCGCCGGCCACTCTAGGAGCTCCTGGGAAAACTCTATGGTTTTCCTGGACACTAGCAATTTGGGAGGAAAACTCTGTGGTACCATAGAGTTTCCCTCCCAAATTGCTAGAGTGTCTGGGGAAACCATAGAGTTTTCCCAGAAGCTCTTAGAGCAGCCTGCGTGCAACGTTGCCGGTGCGATGAGATCACTTGTGAGTGACGTCATTGTGCATGCTGTGTGCTATGCATGTGCTAAAAAGTCCCCCATCGGAGACTGCGGGAAACTAACAATTTCACCCTCGCCTTCTTCAAAAAGCTCTAGGTGACATACATGGTTCTCCCCCAGCCTTTTTATCCTTATAATGACCTTGTGAGGAAGGCTATGCTGAGGGAAAGTGATTCTCAAAGCCAACCAACAAGCTTTGTGACAGAGTTGGGATCTAAAGCTGAGTCTCGGAGGTCCCAGACTAACTACTAGACTACACTGGCTTTTCAACGGGGCCAGTGGGTAGATCCAGGGGAGGAAGAATGAATGCAGAAGCTAACTGGGTAGAGGAACAGCCAAGACAGAATTTGGAAAGGCCAAGCCAGGGAAGAATCCGGTGGATCAAGAATGAAGCCAGGGAAAACCCTGACGGGGCGGGGCGGGGGGGACCTTGGCAGAACCAGAGAGACTCTAGAGGTGGGATGCTTATGAATTTCTTCCGAGCTGGATTTTGCCATTCCTAGTTACCTGAATCGTTTCCAGAGTGGCACCCAGGCATACACAATCCAGCCTGCTTCCATTTTGATCACTGGACTTTGATCAAAGTGTGCTGTGATTTTCAGTTAGACTCTTCCCACTTGTACGCACGCTGAAAGTTCACACTGAGAAACAGCACTGTGCAATCGGCATTGATCAAACGGGAGGAGAAGGGAGTAACACATTGTACAAACGGATCGAGATTCCCTTCGCACCATGTGACGCCGTGCCCTCTCGTCAAGCAGCTCTCGCTGACTGCGCTGGTTCTCAGGACTGTGAGGCGTGCTTCATTTTGGGCTCAGGAACAGCCTTCCAGAAGAGTTCAGGCAACGATGCTCCTGACTGTTCTTTAGAAGAGAATGTGGCTTACAAGGTAGTTTCACAGGGTAGCCTTATTGGCCTGCAGTACAGCAACTAGATTCAAGTCCAGTAGAGAGCCAGTATGGCATAGTGGTGAAGGGAGTGGACACTAATCAGGGATTCCCCACTCCTCCACAGGAACCTGCTGGTGTGACCTTCGGTCAGCCACAAGTTCTCAGCAGAGCTGTTCTCTCAAGAGCAGCTGAGAGCTCTCTCAGCCTCACCTACCTCACAGGGTGTCTGTTGTGCGGAGAGGAAGGGAAAGGAGATTGTGAACCACTCAGAGTGAAGGGCAGGGTAGAAATCTCCTAGCATCATAGAGCCCAACAAAATTTTTGGAATATAAGCTTTGACTCTCGAAAGCTTATACCCTGAAAATCTTGCTGGACTCCGAAGAGTTATTGAAATTTAACCTAGTGGGTTCACTTTTCAGTTTATTACAATTACGATCTGAGATCAGCATTCAAGACTGTCAGCAATGCATAATACATATTGGAAGCATAAAATAGACATTCTGTACAAAAAATATACAATTAGTAGAAGAACTGAAGAATAATTTATACCCAGATTTATACCCCGCCCTTCTCTCTGAATCAGAGACTCAGAGCGGCATACAATCTCCAACATCTTCTCCCCCCACAACAGACACCCTGTGAAGTGGGTGGGGCTGGAGAGGGCTCTCCCAGCAGCTGCCCTTTCAAGAGCTCTGGCCGACCCAAGGCCATCCCAGCAGCTGCAAGTGGAGGAGGGGGGAATCAAACCCGGTTCTCCCAGATAAGAGCCTGCCCTTTCAAGGACAACCTCTGCCAGAGCTATGGCTGACCCAAGGCCATTCCAGCAGCTGCAAGTGGAGGAGTGGGGAATCAAACCCGGTTCTCCCAGATAAGTGCCTGCCCTTTCAAGGACAACCTCTGCCAGAGCTATGGCTGACCCAAGGCCATTCCAGCAGCTGCAAGTGGAGGAGTGGGGAATCAAACCCGGTTCTCCCAGATAAGAGCCTGCCCTTTCAAGGACAACCTCTGCCAGAGCTATGGCTGACCCAAGGCCATTCCAGCAGCTGCAAGTGAAGGAGTGGGGAATCAAACCCGGTTCTTCCAGATAAGAGCCTGCCCTTTCAAGGACAACCTCTGCCAGAGCTATGGCTGACCCAAGGCCATTCCAGCAGGTGCAAGTGAAGGAGTGGGGAATCAAACCCGGTTCTTCCAGATAAGAGCCTGCCCTTTCAAGGACAACCTCTGCCAGAGCTATGGCTGACCCAAGGCCATTCCAGCAGGTGCAAGTGAAGGAGTGGGGAATCAAACCTGGTTCTCCCAGATAAGAGCCCACTACACTTAACCACTACACCAAACTGGCTCTGGTTATTAAAATACACATTCTTCTGCTTTGTTGAGCATGCCAGAGCACAGAATCTTGCCACCTTAGGGCTGTTAACAGATGGTCAGTTTGGGCCGACTCAGAGACATCTCAGAAACTGACTAGAAAAACCCGCCCAAAAGAGCACATCTACCTCCTGCCCTCATCCCATCCTCCGGCATCCTCAGCGAGGCTCAAAAAGCTACCACTTTCGAAGCGGTAGCAAATTGGTGAGCCGCATGCCAGTCGCCTCTTCGGCATCTGGACGCGCAAGCGCGCGAGTGGCCTCGGCAGTGTGAACAATGTGTAAAACAACGGTGACGTCAGGGGCGTAGCCTCATATGCAAATGAGTTCCTGCTGGGCTTTTTCTACTAAAAAAAGCCCTGTTTGTAACTATTGATGTTTTTAACCCTTGGGCCCTCAGTAGTCTAAACTTCTTTTGGAGGTTTCCACCCCAAAATCTCCAGGAATTTCCTGACTGGATCTGGCAACCCTAGTGACAATTGTTTCGTTAAAGCCATCCCTGAAAGCAACTCTGTTCTGTTCTTCGAGGCCCAAAAGGGCACGTGAACACAGCTGATGTTAGTGGGTCAACTTCATTCAGCATCCCAAATGATTTTGAGTAAAGTTGCTTTTCTCAATAACAACACCCATCTTATTTCCCTCTGGCAGGCCTGGTGATGCTCTAACCTTGCTTTTACACTTCATTAAGTTCCAGAAAGGTGTAGGATAGCTAGATAATTCTCTTTTATTTTATTTTGTTATAAAAAATCTAAAAAGAAGCACGGTTTCGTTTGTCAAGCAAAGAGCTATTCCAAACACAGGACACAGAAAGACAAACGGACAGCATTTGGGGGATTCTAACAGGAGGGAAAAGAGATGGTTTTCACCAGCTCCCTCCTCTGTACCGGATTCCTCGTCTGATGAAGTGTGCTTAGAGAGCACACGAAAGCTTACGTTCTGAATAAAACTTGGTTGGTCTTAAAGGTGCCATTTGACTCCTATTTCGTTCTACTACTTCAGACCAACACGGCTGCCTACTTGGACCCCTCCTCCCAGTTTCCTTCTGCGGCGTTCAGAATTCAAATCCACCGCTATAACATACCTCACGGACGTGCCGCTGGGGAATTCCACGCAGACTGCAGTAATAATAGAGATGTTCCCAGCCAGTTAGAAGGGCGTCCAGGGCATCTTGTTGCGGGCAGTAGCCGATCCGAACGCCTTGAGAGAGGGCAGATAAAATATCCAGTTCCGATCTATTTGGGAGGCGATAACAAGAAGAAAAGCATTATCAGAAGGTATCCATGCGGCGAATGCAGGTGTTTACAAGGAACGGTGTTTATAAGCAACTAAAATGATTAAGGGGAAGAAAGGTTAAAGAGGTTAAGGCTCTTTAGCTTGGAGGAATGATGGCTAAGGGGTGAAATAATAGAATTTATTTATTTATTTTTATTTCATTCGATTTATATCCCGCCCTAACCCACCAAAGCGGGCTCAGGGCGGCTCACAACATAAACATTCTAACAATAAAATTAAGAATTAAAACACATTAATAATTTACACAATAAAATAAATGTACTTCATCAGTGTGCTATCCCACAGTCTTCCTTAAACTATTCAGATGCCGGTCAGTTGTATGCCAACCGGAAGAGGACTGTCTTACAGGCCCTGCAGAACTGCCCAAGGTTCCGCAGGGCCCTCGCCTCTTCCGGCAGCTGGTTCCACCAGCAAGGGGCTGTGATCGAAAAAGCCCTGTCCCTAGTTGACTTCAGATGGGCCTCCTTTGGCCCGGGGATTGTAAGATTTTGAGAACCCGATCTCAGCACTCTCTGGGGAACATATGGGGAGAAACAGTCCCTAAGGTAGGCAGGTCGTAGGCCATATAGGGCTTTAAAGGTAATAACCAGCACCTTGTACCAAACTCGGTATATTATACAGAAGTGTATAAAATTATACATGGGATAGAGAAAGTAGAGAAAGAAGTAATTTTCTCCCTTTCTCACAAGCACTGGTGGGCATCCAATGAATTAATGAGTAGTAGGCTTAGAATAGAGAAAAGGAAGCGCTTCTTCACTCAAAGAGACATTAATATGTGGAATTCACAGTTGCAGGAAGTGGTGGCGGCTACAAGTCATCTTCAAGATGGGGTTGGATAAACATCCGGAGCAGAGGTCCATCGGTGGCTATTAGCCGAAAGGTACAGGTGGAACGCTATGCCCTGGGCTGCAATGCTCTATATTCTTGGTGCTTGGGGGCAACAGTAGGAGGGCTTCTGAAGTTCTGGCCATACTGGAGGACCTCCTGATGGCACCTGGGGTTTTGGCCACTGTGTGGCACAGAGTGTTGGGGTGGACGGCCACTGGCACGTTCCAACACATGGAGGCTGGCTCTCTAAGCTGTGGAGCCTCGTGAGCAGAAATTTCTGCTTCGTGAGCTATTAGCATAATTTGTGGGAGCTACTGCTGTGAGTTATTGCATACATTCGTTTCCTCCGGGGCCGTTTTTTCCTGAGCGAAGACAAAAAAAGGGTGAGCTGGAGGCTAAACAACTGTGAGCTTGCTCACACTAACTCAGCTTAGAGGGAACACCGCTGGCCACCCTGTCGTCTTCTTAGATCATTCTCTGAAGCTGCCTACGGAAGCTCAGATGCATAAGCAAGAAAAAAATCAGCCCATAGCAGGGGGGCTGCTGTTAGCCTACATGGAGATTATCCAAGGCGAGGCAAAATGCTTCTCCCTTCTCAGTTCCTCCTTCCTTGCATATTTTTTAATTCCGATTTTGTAGCTGTATAGAATTCCTTTAAATAGAACTCATTGCTATGAAGCAGACTTGATTGCAATGGCTGGTCATTACCCATAATGACACTAAACGCAGCCTATTTATTCCCGCTCCCCAATCCACCGTGTGGATTTACAGCAAAACGCAGCTCAAACCTTGTCACAATCAACTATATGTATAAAGGCTTGGGTGATTGGAGGGAAAACAGTTATCACGGTTCGTCCTAATGTTCTCCTCTCCTCCACTCACATTTGTGTATTCCTACAATATTGTTAATGCAGCGGCGTGTCTCATTTAGCATTCAGAAAGACAAATCTATTCTCCCACACCCATGGCAAAAAACGAAGGGAAAGAGAGAAATATCTACCAGGGCAAGATCTTGGGGGGGGGGGGGGGGGAGATGGGGCGCTTGCCCTGAGTGCTGATGGAGTGGGGGGGGGTGCCAAATTGGCTGTGGAGTCCATTCTATTCTATGGGCCCATAAGATAGAATGGGCCCATAAAGGGGCATCATTTTTTAATTTTGCCCCCCCCCTCAAAAAACATGTAGATCTGGTCCTGATATCTACTTGCAGGGCACTTTTTCTAGCAGGAGCTCCTCTGCATATTAGGCCACGCCCCCCCCCAATATAGCCAATCCTTCAAGAGCTTACAGGGCTCTTAGTACAGGGCCTACTGTAAGCTCCAGGAGGATTGGCTACATCGGGGGGGGGGGTGGTCTAAGATTATGCATGGGATGGAGGAAGTAGAGAAAGAAGTACTTTTCTCCCTTTCTCACAAATACAAGAATTTGTGGGCATTCGATGAAATTGCTGAGCAGTCGGGTTAGAACGGATAAAAGGAAGTCCTTCTTCACCCAAAGGGTGATTAACATGTGGAATTCACTGCCACAGGAGGTGGCAGTGGCTACAAGCATAGCCAGCTGCAAGAGGGGGTTAGATAAAAATATGGAGCAAAGGTCCATCAGTGGCTATTAGCCACAGTGTGTATATATATACTTTTGGCCACTGTGTGACACAGAGTGTTGGACTGGATGGGCCACTGGCCTGATCCAACAGGGCTTCTCTTATGTTCTTGTGTAACACAGAGTGTTGGACTGGATGGGCCATTGGCCTGATCCAACATGGCTTCTCTTATGTTCTTGTGTGACACAGAGTGTTGGACTGGATGGGCCATTGGCCTGATCCAACATGGCTCCTCTCATGTTCGGGAGGACTCGTCTCAAAGAGATGAAGGGTTGGCTGCTATTTTTCTACCGGGTAATGGACCAGAGTTATCCACTGTGATGGTGACAAACAGTATGGACTGTCTGCCTGAGTCTCGAGGCGGCAGGAGGAAGGTGGCGGGCCTAGCTTGCCTGGGAAATTACAGATGTTTGTATGCAAATGCTACAAGTGTTCGAAGTAAAATTGGTGAATTGGAATGTTTAGTGTTGGGAGAAAACATAGACATTGTGGGAATTTCAGAAACTTGGTGGAATGAGGAGAATCAGTGGGACACGGTGATTCCTGGATATAAGTTATATCGGAAGGATAGGGAGGGAAGGGTTGGAGGTGGGGTGGCTCTGTATGTCAGAGAGGATATACGGTCCAGTAAGACTGAGGTCAGAGAATTAGATTCCCTTTTAGAAATGCTTTGGGTTGAAATAGAGGGCCCAAAAGGAAATTTAACTATGGGAGTTTGTTATCGCCCACCAAATCAAAAGAGAGAGGATGATTATAATATGATGGAAGGCTTAAACATAAAAACTGTGTCGTAATAGGTGATTTTAACTACCCGCAGATTGATTGGGTCAATATGTGTTCCGGTAGAGAGAAAGAGATTGAGTTTCTTGATGCTCTCAACGACTGTGCTATGGAGCAGATGGTTTCAGAACCTACCAGGGGTGAGGTGATCCTGGATTTGGTCCTAAGTAATGCCCAAGACTTGGTGAGAGATGTAAAAGTGATTGCGCCGCTTGGGAGCAGTGACCATAATGTTATTGATTTCACCGTTTGTATAAATAGGGAGTTGCCCAAAAAGACCGCCACAACCACGTTTAACTTTAAAAGGGGTAAATACACTGAGATGAGGAGGCATGTGAGGAGGAAACTGAAAGGGAAGGTAAATACGGTCAAAACCCTTGGGGAAGCTTGGACACTATTTAAAACTATAATCCTAGAAGCTCAGATAAAATACATACCACAAGTTAGGAAAGGCACAAACAGTCATAAGAAAAGGCCTGCATGGTTAACAAACAAAGTAATGGAAGCTGTAAAAGGTAAGAAGGACTCCTTTAAGCGGTGGAAAACCAGTCCAAGTGAAATTAGTAAAAGGGAACACAGGCTGTGGCAAATCAAATGCAAGACTGTGATCAGGCAGGCAAAAAGGGACTATGAGGAGCATATTGCAAAAAACATAAAGACCAACAATAAAAATGTCTTCAAATATATTAGAAGTAGGAAACCAGCCAGGGAGGCAGTGGAGCCCTTGGATGACCATGGGGTAAAAGGACTACTGAAGGAGGATAGGGAAATGGCTGAGAAGCTAAATGAATTTTTTGCCTCCATCTTCACTGTGGAAGACGAGAACTTTTTGCCCGCCCCAGAACCACTAATTTTGGAAGAGGTGTTTAAAGGCCTGAGTCAGATTGAGGTGACAAAAGAGGAGGTCCTACAACTGATAGATAAATTAAAAACTAATAAGTCACCAGGTCCGGATGGCATACATCCGAGAGTTCTGAAAGAACTCAAAGTTGAACTTGTGGATCTTCTAACAAAGATCTGTAATCTTTCATTGAAATCTGCCTCCGTTCCTGAGGACTGGAAGGTAGCAAATGTCACCCCCATCTTTAAAAAGGGTTCCAGAAGAGATCTGGGAAATTACAGGCCTGTCAGTCTGACTTCAATACCGGGAAAGTTGGTAGAAACCATTATTAAGGACAGAATGAGTAGGCACATTGATAAACACGGGTTATTGAGGAAGACTCAGCATGGGTTCTGCAAGGGAAGATCTTGCCTCACTAACCTGTTACAGTTCTTTGAGGGGGTAAACAAACATGTGGACAAAGGAGACCCGATAGATGTTGTTTACCTTGACTTCCAGAAAGCTTTTGATAAAGTTCCTCATCAAAGGCTCCTTAGAAAGCTTGAGAGTCATGGAGTAAAAGGACAAGTCCTCTTGTGGATCAAAAACTGGCTAAGTAATAGGAAGCAGAGAGTGAGTATAAATGGGCAGTCTTCGCAGTGGAGGATGGTAAGCAGTGGGGTGCCGCAGGGCTCGGTACTGGGTCGCATGCTCTTTAACTTGTTCATAAATGATTTAGAGTTGGGAGTGAGCAGTGAAGTGGCCAAGTTTGCGGATGACACTAAATTGTTCAGGGTGGTGAGAACCAAAGAGGATTGTGAGGAACTCCAAAGGGATCTGTTGAGGCTGGGTGAGTGGGCATCAACATGGCAGATGCGGTTCAATGTGGCCAAGTGCAAAGTAATGCACATTGGGGCCAAGAATCCCAACTACCAATACAAGTTGATGGGGTGTGAACTGGCAGAGACTGACGAAGAGAGAGATCTCGGGGTCGTGGTAGATAACTCACTGAAAATGTCAAGACAGTGTGCGTTTGCAATAAAAAAGGCCAACGCCATGCTGGGAATTATTAGGAAGGGAATTGAAAACAAATCAGCCAGTATCATAATGCCCCTGTATAAATCGATGGTGCGGTCTCATTTGGGGTACTGTGTGCGGTTCTGGTCGCCGCACCTCAAAAAGGATATTATAGCATTGGAGAAAGTCCAGAAAAGGGCAACTAGAATGATTAAAGGGCTGGAGAAAGTAGAGAAAGAAGTACTTTTCTCCCTTTCTCACAATACAAGAACTCGTGGGCATTCAATGAAATTGCTGAGCAGACAGGTTAAAACAGATAAAAGGAAGTACTTCTTCACCCAAAGGGTGATTAACATGTGGAATTCACTGCCACAGGAGGTGGTGGCGGCCACAAGCATAGCCACCTTCAAGAGGGGTTTAGATAAAAATATGGAGCAGAGGTCCATCAGTGGCTATTAGCCACAGTGTGTGTGTATATATAAAAAATTTTGCCACTGTGTGACACAGAGTGTTGGACTGGATGGGCCATTGGCCTGATCCAACATGGCTTTTCTTATGTTCTTATGTTCATGTTCTTAATATGCAGAGGAGCGCCTTTTGGCTAAGATCAAGTGAAAAAGATCCCTGTTACTTGCTTCTTCCTCAGTGATTCTGGACGTGCGCACAGACTCATACATTATTTTTTTTTAAGGCAGTCATTGATACGACCAAAGGAAGATGAGTCTTGTCAGAAACACTTTACAAAGCACCTCCTCGCCTTCCTTGGGGACTCCGAATTGGGTGGAAAGGTGGTACAGAAATGCTGAATATATTAAAAAGAGAGGTAAAAATGGCATTTTAATATGTTATGAATGCCAAGGGAGAAAGGTATTAACTTTCAGTTCGTCTTCCAATGCACAGGAAGCTGTGATTGAGCTCTGGACTTGATGGCTGGCCCCAAGTCTGTCTTTTTTCTGAAAACAGTGGCTACAGCCAGATTTATTCTGGTCCTCATTTGAAGCACTCCCACCATCCAATTTAAGCATTCTTTAAAGGGCATCAGCACCTTAGGGAATGGATTGTTAATGTGGGCTCCATTTACCGGCAGATGCAATTAATGGACAATGATGATATGATGAACTGTTTATTTCGCTCGGAAATATCAAAGTACCACAGATATCAGAGACAGGGGGCTAGGCAAGAGAGCATCAGGATAACATAATGAGTGACTGTTCCCAATTTCATCTTTTTCAGTTTGCTCGGGGTTTTTTTCCTCTATTGAAAGTTTCAGCTTTCCACTCTGCACTGTTGATTTTGTAGATTAATTTGCATTGGGTGCCCATGGAGCGCTTTTGCAGCAATTTCGATGGCATTTATAGTTACTGCGCATGCAATTTCTACATATAATGCTTATTTATGCACAAATATTGCTGAAGTGCGCATACATTTGATGAGGGAGGGATTTGAACAAAGTAGTAGAAAGCATCACAAAAACAACAGATCGTTTAACAGTAGAGTTGCCAGACCGCTATCTATGGAGCAGGGGTGCCCAAACGGTGGCTTGGGAACAGAGGTTGTTTGGTAGAAATAGGTGGTGGAGCTCATTAGCATATGCTGCTGCCCCTCCCAACCAGCCAAAAGCAACCTGACACAAGAAAGGAGAGCCCCGGGTGAGCAAGGCCTGCATGGGCTGGCTAGAGATCCAGCCAGCCCAAGCAGGTCTCATTCACCTGGGACTCTCCTTGGTTGGCCGGCTCCCACATGCAAAGGCCAGCAAGCTACCTCCCGCTCAAAATCACATTCGAACTTATTTTCGAATTTATTTTCCTTCCTTCCCTTTCCTTCCTTCCTTCCTGTCTTGTTGATCTCAAACATCTGATATTCATGTCTTGCAGATCTCTGTCTTGTTGATCTCAAACATCTGATATTCATGTCTTGCAGATCTCTGATATTCATGTCTTGGAGAAAAAGGGTGGTGCGGGCTTCTCCAGGGGTTAATGAGGGCTGCTGGGGTTTTGGCATAGCCCCTGGTGGCTGGCTGGTTGCCCACACTCTTAATCCAGGGATTGTTATGCAGCTGCAGCTACTATTCAATGGACAAGGTAGGTGGGGAAGAGGAGGGGGGTCACCAGAAAGGTTCAGGAGCTGTGCTCCTGTGAGCTCCTGCTGAATTCCAAGTTTGCTTGGCCAGCCTGGAGAAGGCATTTCTCTCTTTAAATCATTTGTCCAAACCAAGCCAGCCAGTGCCTTGGAGAATGCATTTAAAGTTGCTTTCTTTCCACATTCCCTCCTTCCTTCCTCCCCATTTATTTTCCTTCCTTCCTTCCTGTCTTGTTGATCTCAAACATCTGATATTCACGTCTTGCAGATCTCAGACTTCTTTCTTTTGGTTCTTATGTTAAGCACGTTTGGCCACCCCTGCTATGGACAGAGTCTTCATGCTGACTGAAACTGTTCTTTGCCATAGCTCTGAGAAAAGGTAATAGTAGTCCCTTGTGGAAACACTGGTCGTTTCCGACTCTGGGGTGATGTCGCATCACAACGTTTTCATGGCAGACTTTTTACAGGGTGGTTTGCCATCGCCTTCCCCAGTCATCTACCCTTTCCCCACAGCGAGCTGGGGACTCATTTGACCGACCTCGGAAGGATGGAAGGCTGAGTCAACCTTGAGCCGGCTACCTGAACCCAGTTTCCACCAGGATTGAGCTCAGGCCGTGAGCAGAGCTTAGAATGCAGTACTGCAGCTTGACCACTCTGCGCCACGGGGCTCTGAGCAACCGCGGGGAAAAGATCAAAATTAGAATGTTGCTGGTCTCTTCCAAGTACAACCCTAAAGAGACAATGGGTAGCTCTAGGAATCACTGGAAACACTGGGGTCACACCCGGAAGTGATATCACACACATCCCCCCCATATCCCCACCTCTCAAGAGAGCCAGTTTGGTGTAGTGGTTAAGTGTGCGGACTCTTATCTGGGAGGACCGGGTTTGATTCCCCACTCCTCCACTTGCACCTGCTGGAATGGCCTTGGGTTAGCCATAGCTCCGGCAGAGGTTGTCCTTGAAAGGGCAGCTGCTGTGAGAGCCCTCTCCAGTCCCACCCACCTCACAGGGTGTCTGTTGTGGGGGAGGAAGGTAAAGGAGATTGTGAGCCGCTCTGAGACTCTTCGGAGTGGAGGGCGGGATATAAATCCAATATCTTCATCTACCTCACAGGGTGTCTGTTGTGGGGGAGGAAAGTAAAGGAGATTGTAGGCTGCTCTGAGCATCTGTCCTTGAAAGGGCAGCTGCTGTGAGAGCCCTCTCCAGCCCCACCTACCTCACAGGGTGTCTGTTGTGGGGGAGGAAGGGAAAGGAGATTGTGAGCCCCTCTGAGACTCTTCGGAGTGGAGGGCGGGATATAAATCCAATATCTTCATCTACCTCACAGGGTGTCTGTTGTGGGGGAGGAAGGGAAAGGAGATTGTGAGCCCCTCTGAGACTCTTCGGAGTGGAGGGCGGGATATAAATCCAATATCTTCTTCTTCTTCTTCTCTCACTTTGTCAGGCTTGGCCTGGCCACCCTATCCACGGGCACTAGTTTGTGCGAGGGAGACATCAGATTTTCAGGTTAAAAGCAGAAAGATGACACATTCTAAATCATGGCCAGCATTGTGGACTTCGCCAACCACAGTACCGGCCAACGTTGGTAGTGTCGCTGGGAGGTCCAGCTGCAGACTGCAACCAGGGAACAGCTAGTTTCAGTAAAGACTTTCAGAGGCTGGCAAAACAATGAAGGCTGTTCAGTTCATTACAGCCTTGAGGCAGCTCAGAGACAGATCTGGCTTCCATCAATAGATGAGAGGGATACGTTCATTCAGATCTAGGTGGAAGGAGTGTCAGGAAGATAACGAGTGTGACCCGGTTGAGGACTGGTGAAAAGCATATTTCAATGGTTTACCGGTTAGTAGCCAGCCGTCAATTATATACGCGTGGAATCTGTAGTCATTATTTTTTTATAGAGAGCTGTCATAAATGAAAGGAGTGAAAAAAGCATTAACAAGGGATTAACAAGGCATGTTTACAAAAGAGGAAAAAATAGTCTTCCTTTCAGATAA
This sequence comes from Heteronotia binoei, assembly GCF_032191835.1. Classification (NCBI taxonomy): domain Eukaryota; kingdom Metazoa; phylum Chordata; class Lepidosauria; order Squamata; family Gekkonidae; genus Heteronotia; species Heteronotia binoei. The sequence goes on along the minus strand of NC_083232.1, from coordinate 92,277,278 downwards.
AGAGAGAGGTGGAATTCTAGCAGGAGCTCCTCTGCATATTAGGCCACACCCCACCGATGTAGCCAATCCTCCAAGAGCTTACCGAAAAGAGCCTTGTAAGCTCTTGGAGGATTGGCTACATCAGGGGTGTGTGGCCTAATATGCAAAGTAGCTCCTGCTAGAATTCCACCCCTGGATAAGGAGGTATACAAATTTGCTGGATTTGTCTGAGACTATATGAATACAAGGTAGCCTCATAATGTTTTTACTCTGTAAGGAAAGCGATTAGTTAAGAATGTTAGCCCAATTAAGTGGGATGGATAGATGATGCTAGGGATGTTTTCCATTCAAAGTAATCATCATGAAAAGACAAGAGTCCCTGGAAAAGACAGTGATGCCAGGAAAAATTGCAGGCAACAGGAAAAGAGGAAGACCCAACCTAGACTCAGTCAAGGAAGCCATAGCCCTCGGCAGGGGTGGAATTCTAACAGGAGCTCCTTTGAATATTAGGCCACACACCCCTGATGCAGCCAATCCTCCAAGAGTTTACAAAAAGGAGCCTTGTAAGCTCTTGGAGGATTGGCTACATCAGGGGTGTGTGGCCTAATATGCAAAGCAGCTTCTGCTAGAATTCCACCCCTGGCCCTCGGTCACCAAGACCTGAGCAAGGCTATTAATGACAGGGTCCTTGGAGGTCATTCATTCATAGAGTCACATAACTCTGAAGTGACCTGACAGCACTGAATACACACAGAGCACTTTCACACACGCTGAACAGTGCACTATCAATCCACTTCTGATGCACTTTGCAACTGAATTTTGCTGTGTGAAATGGCAAAATCCTCCTGCAAAGCATTTCTAAAGTGCATTCCAAGTGGATTGAAAGTGCATTATTCAGGGTGTGTGAAAGTGCCTAATTATCTTTTTAAAACATACGAGAGGTCCAACTTTGGTTTCTTTGATATCATCACCATCATCATTTATTGATGCTCACAGACCAATCGATCATAAGCATATAAAGATACAAACTCAATCCAAAATACACACATTTAAGTTCATGGATCCATTAATGTCTGGCATTGATCTACCCATAGTAAGCAAGCTTCAATTTTTGCTTGGTGGTTCTGATCCAGTCATTACAATCCCAGTAGTAAAATTTCTTTGGGTTTCTTTGGTTATACGAGTTCCAAGGAAAAATTTAAGAAATTTTGTAACATGAAATACTTATCTTATATTAGCAAAACAATTAAATTGGGGAAAGAATGAACTATTACAAAATCTTTGATATCAAGGTTTAATTTTCCTTTTTACCTGCCAGTTCTAGATCCTCCAGTACCTAGAAGTTTGTTGTTAATTCCTGGACTAATCTCATCTTGGCAATTTTTTTTATTTCTAAACTGGGCAGTAAGGGAAGCAGAAAGCAAAGACAGCGAGATATATTGTTCATAGAATGGCTTTTGCAGAATTAATTTCGGTTAATTAGTGGAGAAATGAAATATGGAAAGACCACAAAAGCAATTATAAATTCCTTTGTCACTCTAGTTGTACATTTGGTTCACAGCATGCTTATAGGCAATTAGCGTTCTAAAAAAAAATTGAGGTTAAAATATAATTAACATTATTCCTCCTTCTTTAGAATTAAACTAATTGCCCTGATATATACAGCTTACCACCAGCCATCTCTATCACTTGGCTTAAACAGACACATTACTCTTGGAAAAGCCATCATTCAAATTAAGGGTCTTCGTTGCGGGTACAACTGAACGTGATACATGTTGCTGAATGCCACTGAACAAAAGAACCATTTGTGACTTCATAATCCAAAGCCTAGCAATGTCATGGAATTTAACCGCCTCCCAATATATTTCTGTGAGTGGGGGGGAAAGACAACGTGAAACATGGGGTTGGATCCCAAAATCTGCTACTACAAGGACTGTTTCAGGTCTAATAGAACCCTTCAATCAATTAGGTTAGTCCTCCAGAGAGAAGGCAACCTTTCCCTCACAGGTCAAATCCTTAGCCCCTTAATGCCAGAAAGGAAAGGTCCCCTGTGCAAGCACCAGTCGTTTCTGACTCTGGGGTGATGTTGATCTCACAATGTTTTCATGGCAGACTTTTTACGGGGTGGTTTGCCATTGCCTTTCCCAGTCATCTACACTTGCCCCCCAGCAAGCTGGGTACGCATTTTACTGACCTCAGAAGGAAGGCTGAGTCAACCTTGAGCTGGCTACCTGAACCCAGTTTCTACCAGGATTGAGCTCAGGCCATGAGCAGAGCTTAGAATGCAGTACTGCAGCTTTATCACTCTGCGCCACGGGCATCTATAAAAATAGAAGAGCTCTGCTGAATCAGACCAGTGGTCCATCTGTTATTAGTATTTATTCAATTTATTAATCATCCTAGCCCAGCTTGCACCAGCTGCTGGGTGATGTACAAAAGGAGGCATGATGCCATAAGACAAAGATACAAAACATTAAAACTTAGTATGCAAAGATAATAAAAATTGAAGAAAACCAGAATAAAAGAAGTCCAAGATGGCGTCCTATAAATTTCCATCCCAATTGCAAGATAGGGTGGGGTATAATTAAAAAAAATTAAAATTAAATTCTGGACTATCTGGCCACCTTCTAGGTTGGGGGAGAGGTAACAGAATATACAGGAGGTGGAAAGAGAAAGGGTATTAGTCAATAGAAAGCTGTTGCTGCCCTCAACCAAAAGCCTGGGGAAACATCGCAGCCTTACATGGGTTCCCAAGCTCCCCCCAATTTGGGGGTCTCCAACTTACTACCATGGAATTTGCCGGCAGGGAAGCCCCACCCCCAAAGAGCACCGGCATGTTGCAATGTGCCTGACACAATGACATCACCTGGAAGTGATGTAACCATGCCCGGCATGTTGCGGGAGGATGCTCTAGCATTTGGAAAGAACTCTATAATAACCATAGAGGTTTTTTTTCCCCAAGTGCTAGAGCGTGCCCCTTGTGAGGTGCCCAGCACGATTATGTCACTTCCGGGTTACATCACCGCGACATACGCATGAGGAAAGTAAGACCTGGCAACCCTAGCCTTACAGACCCCGCGGAATTGCATAAGGTCCCGCAGGGCCCTGGCGGTATTAGGCAGAAAGTTCCACCAGGTCGGGCCGGGACCGAAAAGGTCCAGCACTCTGTCTCACATAGTGCCCAGCCGGTTCCTTTGGAGGTTCAACAAGAGGGCATAGAGGCCTTGGCGCTCCCCTGAAGTTGCCTTCAGGCTAGGGTCGCCAAGCCCAATTCAAGAAATATCTGGGGATTTTGGGGGTGGAGCCAGGAGAAAAGTTGTGACGAGCGTAACTGAACTCCAAAGGGAGTTCTGGCCATCACATTTAAAGGGACCACACACCTTTTAAATGCCTTCCCTCCCTTAGAAATAATGAAGGATAGGGGCACCGTCTTTGGGGGCTCAAAGAATTGGACCCTCTCGTCCAAACTTTTTGAAACTTGGCGTGTTTTTTTTTAGGAGAGGCATTGGATGCCGTGCTGCAAATTCAGTGCCCCCCAGCAAGCTGGGTATGCATTTTACCAACCTCAGAAGGATGGAAGGCTGAGCCCCTGATACCCACAAATCATCAGCCCCCCGAGCCCCAGATACCCGCAAATCAATTCTCCATTATTCTCTATTGGAATTGGCTTCCACAGGAAACAGTGAGTGTCCAGCAGATATTTCTCTCCTTCCCCCTGCTTTCTGATGACCCTGAAGTGGGGGGAGGGCCTCCGAACCGGGGGATCCCCTGCCCCACCCGGGGATTGACAACCCTACTTCAGGCACTTTAACTCAGAGGTTCCCTTGAGTCACCATGGTGAGCAGCCACTGACAGACCGGTCCTTCATGAATAAGCCCAATCCTCTTTCAAAGTCATCTCTGCCTGTGACCATCACTTCATCTTCTGGCGGCGAATGCCACATTTGATATCATATAAAGAGGCATTTCCTTTTGTCCGCCCCGAATCTACTGCCCATCGACTTCGTCCCGGTCTTGTTTGGATTAAGGTTCAGTTGATTGGCCAATTACCATCTCTAAACATACACTGATCTGATGCAATGGGAAAAGAAAACTATGGCATATGCACGAGTCCCAATCCAGAAGAGATGGATGGAGTGACCGAGCGTTTCTATTATAGGATCTGCTGCAGCAGCGCATTTGGTGAGAAAGAGGAGAAGAAGGTTCGAGGGGAAGCCTTGTGGCTTGAGTTAAACATGGAGTCAGCAAACACCTGCACTGCCCAGATTAAAGAACAGCCATGAAATATTACAGGCTCAATCCAGTTCAAGGAATCGCCTGACTTTCTACGGAACAGTTTAGAACGAGAAAGGTGCTCAATCAAAAGGACCTAGATGCCCTTCATATTCTGACCTTTCTCCTAAATGTTGATATTTGAGAGTTGGAAAGGGTTATTGAGTGGTAAGGAAAATGTATTTAGGATGATATTAGTTATCTGTTCCAGAGATGAACTCATAAATTAAAAACATATAATAAGCCGATGGCTTAGATTTTATAATGTGATCCTCTCTAAGCATGCTCGTGGGGAGGGCGGAATACAAGCCTAAAGGACTGAAAAGAAGAAACAGATAGCAAGACAAAGCGTAGATCCATGTAAAATTTACTCTTGTGGTTCTGAATAAGAATTCAAGTCATTATGAAATGCTGAGAAAGTTGTACCAAAACCACCTGTTACCAGAAGGTTGTGTCCATTCGTTTGCTGTAGATTTTAGTGTTCATTTGTACTTGTGGCAGTGACTTCCCTGTTGAATGAATATTATCAGTTCTTATGGACTGTTTGATGGCTTGAAAAAGTTCACCATGGGAGCAAGGAAGAGTGGTTGCTGAAAGCTCCAATACGGAGAATAAGGGTGATTCCACACTCACGTTGGTCCGGGACGGGCTTCCGTTTTGGGGCGGAGCAAGCTGGAGATTTTGCAGCAGTTGCTCCCCGCCGGCATTTTGCGTGGGGCAAACCCACGATTTGCCCCGCCTCAGTGTAAACCTGAAAAAATAGGTTTACACTGCGGTGGGGCAAACCATGCAAAATGCCAGCGTGGAGCAACTAGTGCAAAATCATCAGCTTGCTCGACCCCAAAACGGAAGCCCACCCCGGACCAACGTGAATGCAGAATCACCCTAAGAGAGAAGTGACTACTGCTCTTTTCACAATTTTCAAGAAGAGGAAGTGAGGATTTCTCATGGGACTGTGTTCTATTATTGTATGGATGTGAATAATCGTCATAAATATAGTTACTATATGTTATAGATTAAAAAGAGTGTGAAATGTTCATGGAATGTTTGGGGGCTCAGTGTGGTCCTATATTTCAGCTGTTGTGTTTCTCGGGTTCAGGTAGGCGGCTCAAGGTTGACTCAGTCTTCCATCCTTCCGAGGTCAGTAAAATGAGGACCCAGCTTGCTGGGGGTAAAGGGTAGATGACTGGGGAAGACAATGGCAAACCACCCCGTAAAAAGTGTGCCAAGAAAATGTCATTATGTGATGTCATCCCATGGGTCGGTAATGACTCAGTGCTTCTACAGGGGACTACCGTTACCTTTTAAGAAGAAGAAGACTGCAGATTTATATCCCACCCTATACTCTGAATCTCAGAGAGGTCACAATCTCCTTTATCTTCGCTTCCCCCCCCCACTCTGTGAGATAGGTGGGGCTGAGAGAGCTCTTACAGCAGCTACCCTTTCCAGGACAACTCCTACAAGAGCTATGGCTGCCCCAAGGCCATTCCAGCAGCTGCAAGTGTAAGAGTGGGGAATCAAACCTGGTTGTCCCAGATAAGAGTCCGCACACTTAACCACTACATCAAACCGGCTCTTTACCTTTTACTGAGAAACAGTAGGCGCGGGTTATTTCTTGTCCTGTAACGCAGCGTAGTCATTACTTTGGGTATGTCATTCAGTCTTAATTTATTATTAGCAACCTAGCGTTATGCCTCTTTCTTTGCAAGCTTGTGATCGGTTGACAGAAACCAAAGTTCAACACCAACAACTAAAAAGTACTGAAACAAAATAAAGCTGAGCGAAAGAGAGACCTAAACGAATCAAATGAAACCTAATTCAATAAATGTTCTGTGTGATGTTTCCAGAGCACAAGCTGACATTTGTGCTCATCGTTAAATAATATTAGTGGATTGTTCAGCGCTACTAATGAGGTGCATAGAATTAAAAAGAACAAGTGGGACACAGATAATACTGCGGGGACTTTCTGTGGTAATTACAGCAAATTTGCTTTATTTCTCTTGCTGGAACATCATTGCTTCATCTCTTAATTAGAACTATAACATCATTAGAAAGGTTGTAACTTAGCTAACAGCCTTCTCATCTGAGGAGGCGTATTGCTGATTAAAAAGTTCACTTTTGCCAGACCAATCATGGGGTGTTTGGGGGATAACATGAAAAGCTACGACCGAAATTTCAATGAAACCCACTGAAACCACTTCATAGAAAGCGCCAGGGATGCAGAGAAATTTGCCGAAATTGCAGCCGACGTTCAAACATATAAGATATCTGGAGTTTTATTTTTATTTCATCTTTTTCAATTACTTCAAAGATTGGCTTGCAAACAGCATTAGGAACGATTCTACCTCAGGACGGTGGCTACCAGTGCTTCCTTCTAAGCTGAGTTAGAGTGAGCTAGCTCACAAGTTTTTAGCCTCCAGATCGCACAGTTTTGTCTTAGCTCTGGCAGGATGGCCCCAGAGCAAATGAATTTATGTAGGAGCTCACAACTTTAATGCCAGCGGCTCATGAAGTAGGATTTTTGCTCACAAGACTCAAAAGCTTAGAGGGCGTATTGGTGGCAACCTTTGGTATGGTGGCCAGATAAACTGCTTCTTTATTATGTCTGTTTGATTATTATTAAAAAGTTTAAAAAGTTAAAGAATTATTAAAAAGAGCCCCGTGGCGCAGAGTGTTAAAGCTGCAGTACTGCAGTCCTAAGCTCTGCGTTCAATGCCCAGCGGAAGCTGGATTTTCAGGTAGCCGGCTTGAGGTTGACTCAGCCTTCCATGCTTCCGAGATTGGTAAAATGAGGACCCAGTTTGCTGGGGGGAAAGTGTAGATGACTGGGGAAGGCAATGGCAAATAACCCTGTAAAAAGTCTGCCATGAAAACATTGTGAAAGCAACATCACCCCAGAGTCGGAAACGACTGGTGCTTGCACAGGGGACCTTTCCTTTCCCTTTATTATTATGCATAGCCAGGGCTCTTTATGTAGCAGGAGCTCCTCCTGGAGCTTACAGGAGGCCCTGTACTAAGAGCCCTCTAAGGTCTTGGAGGATTGGCTACATCAGGGGGCGTGGCCTAATATGCAAAGGAGTTCCTGCGACAAAAAGAGCACTGTGCATAGCACCTCTATGCATAGTACTACTACGACACTATAGGACCGTTTTAAAATAAACACACACACACAAACATATATATATAAACACCATGGCTAATAACCACTGATGGACCTCTGCTCCATATGCTTATCCAATCCCCTCTTAAAACTGGCTATGCTTGTAGCCGCCTCCTGTGGCAGTGAATTCCACAGGACATGTTCCTTGTGAAGAAAAGTTCATTCTTTGCAGCGGGTGAAAAGTACCTTTGGGTGGACTACTCCCCATTGTTCCAGCAGGCAAGGGGTATGCCAAGAGGCTCTTGGGGAGGCCCAGGCATTGCAAAAGACGTAGGAGCACCTGCAAAAATACTCGGCAGTGCCTAGAAAAAATATTGTTGACCGCGGGAACTAGCTGGCAAGAGGCAGAAGAGGATTGTCAGGATCCTGACAGAAAAAGACGACGACTGCAGATTTATACCCCACCCTTCTCGCCGAAGCAGAGACTCAGAGTGGCTCACAATCTCCTATATCTTCTCCCCCCACAAGAGACACCCTGTGAGGTGGGTGTGGCTGAGAGGGCTCTCGCAGCAACTGCCCTTTCAAGGACAATTCCTACAAGAGCTGTGGCTGACCCAAGGCCATTCCAGCAGGTGCAAGTGGAGGAGTGGGGAATCAAACGCGGTTCTCCCAGATAAGAGTCCGCACACTTAACCGCTACACCAAACTGGCTCTCCAGAGCATCCTGATTTCTCATGAAAGGCTGCTGTAGGCAGAAGTTCCTGGACAGGGCAGCTAACCCACGTGCCACCACCATTATGCCACCCCCTTTAGCCGGCTGCTAAAGAACCTTGTCTTCACTCCCTGACCAGGGGGCAAGCAGGGAGGATTCACCTCCTTCCGGCAACCTCAGCTCTGTTCGTCCTCCTCTGTCGAAAAATCAAGAGCTACCATCAGACTCTCATGGTCACAGTAATTGCATTTCTGCCGACACCACTTGTGTTTAATTGATCAGCTGATTCCCTTACTAATCGTGGCCAGTGGGGGGGACGGTCTGCTTCGTACTCAGCCCTAGACTGTCCGGCACACTAAGCAAGGCTTACTTCTGGTGCCCACCCCCCTCATTACTGAGTCACATGGGAGGGCACCCAATTTGGTGTCCCAGGGAGGCCGGCACCCTAGGCAATCACCTAGTTTGCCTAGTAGCAGGACCAGCCCTGCCTACTCTTAAGCCAGGGATGTCAAACATCTGACCCGGGGGCCGAATCAGGCCCCCAGAGGGTTCCTATCAGACCCCTGAGCAAATGGCTGTCATCTGCTTCCTTCTCCCTCTTTCTAGCTCCCTTCTCTGTAACAGCTGGTTTTGCAAGGCTTGCTCTATCGCACAGGAGCTACAGAGCAAAACCTCTATTTTCTCCTTTGGCTGAGGCTCCTCCCTTGGGGAGGAAGAAAGAGCTTGCTTTGCCAGGCTATAACAATCGCACACAGAGCTACTGAGTAAAGCCTTGTATTGGCTCTATTCCGCCCCCTTGTATTCCGCCCCCTCGTGGTCCCCTGGGGAAAGAAGGAAAGAGCCAAAGCTTCTTTTGCCCAGTTCCCTGGCTCCCATAGGAGAAATACAAAGAAAGCACCTTTAAGACCAACGAGTACTAATGTTTTAAACACGTTTTAAGTTTTTTTTTTTAATCTTGAATTGTGTTTGTTTGTGTCCTTGATAAAGTTTATATCTCTGCTATTAAAATAGGTACACACAAGGTCCAGCCCAACATGGCCTGGCCCGGCAAGGTCTCCTTTATGTCAGATCCGGCCCTCATAACAAATGAGTTTGACACCCTTGTCTTAAGCAGATGGCGCTCTCCAAAAGCTGAAATTGAAACAAGCCCCATCCCTCCAGGAGGATCTAGGCAAAAGCATATTTTCTTGTTGTGCAAGAGTAAGCGGGAGAAATAACACCGTTCGGGGAGGAAAGGGAAGGTATCACCTTCTCACCCACTGCAAAGCACCATTTTCCAGCCAGAGATCCCAAAAAATTGGTGCGGCGCTCCTTGAGCCGTAGAATCAACATCCTGTTTTTAGTCTAAGGGTGCAATTCTGCACTTGGGCTGTTTAAAGTAGCCCTATTAGATCCCTGGGACGTAAAGCAGCGTGCACGCCAAGGCTGTTCATTATGTTCCGCTGGTTGCCCTTATACAACTCTTCAAAACAAATGTGGAAATGCAACATTTCAGGTTCTGCTAAGTTTTCTTCAAGTTCTAACTGGCTTGCTTGATATAACGGAGCCTTCTGAGCTCACGCAGAATCCCCCAGAGAACAGCTTGTTCGGCACAACAGATTAGAAGAACAGAAACACAGCCACGACTCAGTGCACTTTCATGCTGATTCTTTTTTTGGCTTCTAAAGTGTGGATTAAATATGGTATCTCAAAAACCCAGAGCATAGTCACGTCTAGCATACTTCCTGTAATATGCTGGCGGGAGATATATTCACAAATTATCTTGAGCTTAAAACCATTGGTCAAAGAAGCTAACACATAAAAGGAAAGGTTATATTCACAAATAAAGATTGGCAGTTGTATATTCAGCTACTATTTATTCGGCTACTATTTATGCATCGGCTACCGTTTATAGTAGTAGTAGTATTCGGCTACTATTTATGCATTTGATTCTGCGTCAGTGGCTTCTGATGCGAGATGCTTTTTTCCCCCTTTTTCTTTTTTTGCCTCTTTGTTCCCTGTTCCTTTTCAGTCCATGCCATTTAATGCAGCAATTGCTCTTTGACGGAATAGCCGAAAGACCAGAGCGCACCCAAACTTTTAACACATGTTCGCTAAGAAGAGCAAGCCCTCAGATGTGATCCACTCTCCACAGACGAAAGAACGACATTTAACGATCTGATGACGGGAACCAATTAAACTGTTTTTCTCTTTTTAGGGGGAAAAAAAAGAGAGAGCGAGAGTCCTTGATCGTGTTTAATCTATTTTATGGCACTCCACCATGGTACTAGGAGCATTGCTGACAATCCCTCTGAGAAATCTTCTGCTTGTCTTCCTGTGCGATACAATACATTATTTAGGGAAAACAGCAGGTGTGAGGAATAGTTCCCAGAACTGCTTGTAACAAGCTCTTGTCATCTTTGTTATTCATACTTCAAGGAGGAGCTTCGGCTAACAAACCCTTGCACACCAGTGCTATCAGGCAGCCAGATGTTTAGTTCAGCAGGACAAGATCTATTACAGATGCCATTTGATGCGTATTAAGGATTGTTAGCCAGTTAATAGTGGTGATACCAAAGACAAGAAATTAGGGGGGGGGGGTTGTAGCTGGAACTCGTTTGCATGTTAGGCCGCACACACTCCTGACGTAGCCAATCCTCCAGGAGCTTACAGGGCTCTTAGTACAGGGCCTACTGTAAGCTCTAGGAGGATTGGCTACATCGGGGGCATGTGGTCTAATATGCAAAGGAATTCCAGTTTGGTGTGGTGGTTAAGTGTGCGGATTCTTATCTGGGAGAACCGGGTTTGATTCCCCCCGCCTCCACTTGCAGTTGCTGGAATGGCCTTGGGTCAGCCATCGCTCTCGCAGAGGTTGTCCTTGAAAGGGCAGCTGCTGTAAGAGCTCTCTCAGCCCCACCCGCCTCACAGGGTGTCTGTCATGGGGGAAGGTGATAAAGGAGATTCTAAGCCACTCTGGGACTCTGATTCAGAGAGAAGGGCGGGTATAATCTGCGGTCTTCTTCTTCTTCCTGCTACAAATAAAGCCCTGCAAGAAATAACTTGTGTCACTCAAGTAAGACAAGATTCTGTTTTGACGCAAATCAACAAGGGAAGACTGCAAATTTATACCCCACCCTCCCTCCCCCATCTTCCTTCCTTCCTTCCTTCCTTCCTTCCTTCCTTCCTTCCTTCCTTCCTTCCTTCCTTCCTTCCTTCCTTCCTTCCTTCCTTCCTTCCTTCCTTCCTTCCTTCCTTCCTTCCTTCCTTCCTTCCCTCAAACATCTGACATTTATTCTATGTGGCTCTTACTTTTAGCAAGTTTGGCCACCCCTGTGATAAACAATCACTGGCAGCAATTGTTAATGCTTGAAAACTTCCAGCAGTGAGGTTCCAAACACAGTTACACAGAGAAGTGGACATAGAAGGGTGTAACTCTGCTTAGGATGGCACTGTCCATTACTGAAGGCCTTAGGTGCTGAGCAACAAGAAGCCCTTTCTTTGCATTGGCTTGTTCCACTGATTGGCACCATCTTCATCTTGGAGAGAACCCTCTTGCCTTGTCTCTACTGTACAGCCAGATAACTTCAGCATCAAGCACTCATTCCAAAAAATGGGGCTGGTGACTAAGAAACCAAACCACCAAGCACAGTTGCTAGGGCAACGCCCAGGGCTCTGTCTCCATTAGATGGCCATGAAGATGTTAATCAGAGTAAGTTGCTACCATGGCATCTGAGATAGGAAGACTAGAAGACTTCCTTGCAGGTCTGGTAACATACATACTCTTCAGTAGGGCTTTTCTTGTAGCAGGAACTCCTTTGCATATCAGGCCACGCACCCCCTGATGTAGCCAATCCTCCAAGAGCTTACAGAGCTCTTCTTACAGGGCCTACCGTAAGCTCCAGGAGGACTGGCCACATCAAGGGGGTGTGGCCTATTATGCAAAGGAGTTCCTGCTACAAAATAGCCCTGCTCTTCAGGCTGAGACCAACGTGTGCTTGAACTAACAGCAGGGAGGGGTAACCAGGTGAGCTCTGGCCTCCGTTTCCCTGTTCCTCTTTAACCCACGCCATTTAATACAGCAATTAAACCAGGGGAACTCTTATCAGTCTCTTCTGAATCGGAGACACACAAATGAATGGAGGGGGGGGAAACCTCTGCACTGAGCTGATCCATGATAATAGATTTAGCAAACTGTACCTTAATTAACTTGTAACGGAGCCAAGACCTTGTATGGATCTATTTTAATCTTGCAGATGTTCAAGAACTTTTGGGATCGATGCAGCCTGCTCTGCGACGCAGCTGAGCTCTGTGGCAAACTGATTAACTTGCAGAAGAGACGGGCAAGCTATCAGTCAAGCTGTCAAGGGGCCGGGCTTGTATTGTAGAGCTACTTTGTTCAGAAGCTTTTAGAGACGGCAGAAATGGATGTACTTTCGATAAAATTAAGAGAAGGCAATATGCAAGATGATACGACTGGTTGGGTGCAACCACGATACGACTGGTTGGGTGTAGCATGGGTCTGGAATTTGAAGTAATTCTGCAACAACGTATGTGTATATAAGATAAGGGGTTAATACCGCATACTGTATTGAATAAGATAAAAACTTGTGAGGTGCATTTGTAAGTAATGCGTATTCGTGAGCCGAAAGAAAGAACTATAAAGTGACGGAACGATATAAGAGATACAATGGAAGATAGAAACTGTAAAGGACATCCAGACTGCGAGTTGATAGAAACAGATACTTTGCAAAAGAAAGGGAATGTAAATAAATGGATGCTCTCCCCCTCCAACCCTAGTTTTCCCATACCCCCTTTCATTGTTCATTCCTTTCCCCTCTCTTTTATATGAAACTTAATTAAACTTTTAATTTGGATTGTACAGCTACTTTGACTCACTGAGTTTAGTTCTTGAGCAGCTTACCGGAAAATTGTTATCACCACAGCCAGGGGTACCACCGAAGAACATCAGAAGAGTGCTGCTGGATCAGACCAATGGTCCATCTAGTCCAGCATCCTGTCTTACACAGTAGCCACTCAGTTCTTCTGGAGGTCCAACAACAGGGTATAGAAGGTATGTTGCCTCCCGGGCACTAGGATTCAGAGGTTTAGTGCCTCTGAACATGGAGGTTTTATATATATATATATATATATATATATATATATATATATATATATATATATATATATATATATTATATTTTATATAATATTATATATTTATTAGCTTTATATCCCGCCCTCCCCGCTGAAGCAGGCTCAGGGTGGCTCACAACAATGAAAACAATAAATTACAACAATCACAACAATTAAAACGTTATAAAACAGTAAAACAGTTTGGTGCTAGTATCAGATTTTCGAGGGCATGTCATGCTCTTAGGTGTCCTTTTCTATTACTATATTGGCAATTTAATTAGAGGCTACCCGGCAATTTAGTTAAAGGCTAGACGAAAAAAGTGTTGTCTTGCAGGGCTTGCGGAACTCGGCGAGATCCTGCAAGGCTCTGACCTCCTCCGTCAGTTGGTTTCACCAATAGGGGGCAGCGATTCCCCTCAGTCACCATGGCTAGTAGACACTGGTAGACCTATCCTCCACGAATCCAGGGCCTTTTTTTGTAGCAGGAACTCCTTTGTGTATTAGGCCACACCCCCTTGATGTAGCCAATCCTCCAAGAGCTTACTGGGCTCTTAGTACAGGGCCTCATGTAAGCTCTTGGAGGATGGGCTACATCAGGGAGGTGTAGCCTAATATGCAAAGGAGTTCCTGATACAAAAAAAAAAAGCCCTGCATGAATCCATCTAATCCCTTTTCAAAGCTGTCTGTGCCTGTGGTCATCACCCCACCCTCTGGCAGTGAATTCCACGTTTGAATCAGTTGTCATGTAAATGAACATTTCCTTTTGTCTGTCTTGAATCAAAGCCAAACCAGGAGAGATATCCATCCTAAACCTGGTTGTCTTGCAATATCCAGAAAGCAAAGAAGGAAGCAACATTTATCTATATCGAGGAACAATACATAAAAAGTGCTTCTCCCCCCACCCCACCCCTTTACCCACTTCTTCCAGTCTGTAGGCTGGATCCTTCCAGCTTTCTTCCTCAGTCTTCTCTAATTCCCCGCCCCTCACTATGTCCCGCTTCCTGCTTTTTAGTCCATACCGTTCCCATGAACGCCATGATTTTGGCGGTCAAAAGCGACCCCTTCCCCTCCTCCCTCTGTTATCACAAAAGCTATCAGGATCCAACTTCATAACCAGGACTTTTTTTTTTTTGTAGAAGAAGAAGAAAAAGACTGCAGATTTATACCTCACCCTTCTCTCTGAAGCAGAGTCTCAGAGCGGCTTCCAATCTCCTATATCTTCTCCCCCCACAACAGACACCCTGTGAGGTGGGGGCAGATTTATACCCCACCCTTCTCTCTGAATCAGCGACTCAGAGCGGCTTACAATCTCCTGTATCTTCTCCCCCCACAACAGACACCCTGTGAGGTGGGGGCAGATTTATACCCCGCCCTTCTCTCTGAATCAGAGACTCAGAGCGGCTTACAATCTCCTATATCTTCTCCCCCCACAACAGACACCCTGTGAGGTGGGGATAGGTTTATACCCCACCCTTCTCTCTGAATCAGAGACTCAGAGCGGTTTCCAATCTCCTATATCTTCTCCCCCCACAACAGACACCCTGTGAGGTGGGTGGGGCTGAGAGGGCTCTCACAGCAGCTGCCCTTTCAAGGGCCCAGCAAAAAGCCCAGCAGGAACTCATTTGCACATTAGACCACACCCCCTGGCATTACCATTGTTTCACACAGAGCTTTTTGGGTAGAAAAAGCCAAGCAGGAACTCATTTGCATATTAGGCCACACACCCAAGCCTGAACTGTGTTCCTGTGCGTTCCTGCTCAAAAAAAAAAAAAACACCCTGCCTATAACTTATGTTCCTGAGTAACAAACTTATTTGGAAAATTGCTTGTCCCCCACCAACACTCTGTCTAAGCTGTGGAGTCTTGTGAGCAAAAATTCTACTTTGTGAGCTACTGGCATTAAAAGTTGTGAACTACCGCCTAAATTAGTTTGCTCTGGATCCATGTTTCCCGAGCTAAGACAAAAATGTGTGAGCTGGAGGCTAAAAAGCTGTGAGCTAGCTCACACTCGCTCAGCTTAGAGGGAACATTGGTCCCCATCCATACCTGCATATGCAGCTCGCCAACCTTTTCCAATGACTTCATTGCCTATGCGAGTGTTTTTGTGCTGAGATAGAATCATAGAGTTGGGACCTCCAGAGTCACCTAGTCCAACCCCCCTGCACAATGCAAGAAACTCACAAATACCTCCCCCTAAATTCACAGGCTCCTCATTGCTGTCAGATGGCCATCTAGCCTCTGTTTAAAAACCTCCGAGGAAGGAGAGCCCACCACCTCCTGAGGAACCTTGCTCCACAAGGAACCCCTCTAACGGTCAGGAAGTTCTTCCTAATGTTGAGCCGGAAACTCTTTTGATTTAATTTCAACCCGCTGGTTCTGGTCCAACCTTCTGGGTAACAGAAAATAACTCTGCACCATCCTCTATATGACAGCCCTTCAAGTACTTGCAGATGGTTATCATGTCACCTAGAATCACAGAATCATAGAGTTGGAAGGGATCTCCAGAGTCACCTAGTCCAACCCCCTGCACAATGCAAGGAACTCACAGATACCTCCCCCTAAATTCACAGGATCTTCATTGCTGTCAGATGGCCATCTAGCCTCTGTTTAAAAACCTCCAAGGAAGGAGAGCCCACCATCTCTTGAGGAAGCCTTTTCCACTGATGAACCACTCTAATGGTCAGGGAGTTCTTCCTAATGTTGAGCCGGAAATTCTTTTGATTCAATTTCAACCCACTGGTTCTGGTCCTACCTCCTGGGGCCACAGAAAACAATTCCACTCCAAAGGAAGATGGTCTTCCTCCTTCTTTATTTACACTGCAGAAGCATATTCCCAATTAAACTGAACTGCTGGGGATTTAACAATGTTCAACGATAGCACAAAATCTTTTCTTTCCTCCCCCATCGACAAAGACATTGCGATAATAACTGTGCCATTTACAGTGGGAAAGTATAGGTAGCACGCTGTGTCTTTTCTCGGCGCTGATCATTAGTTTTATTGAGCCAACGCTCTTCCAAAGAAAACTTGAAGCTCGTTTACCCGGTAGGAGTCTGGATAACTGCACGTCCTGCCGACGGAATAACATCTCCAGTCAACATCTTGAACGTGGTGCTCTTCCCTGCTCCGTTCGCTCCAAGGAGGCCAAAACACTAGGAGGAACAAGCAAACGTGGTCGTTATCCCCTCAGAAAAGCACATCTCAGAAGCAGGGCTTTCTGGGTAGCAGGAACTTCTTTGCGTATTAGGCCACGCCCCCCTGCTGTAGCCAATCCTTCAAGAGCTTACAGGGCTCTTCTTACAGGGCCTACTGTAAGGTTCAGGAGGATTGGCTACATCAGAAGGGTGTGGCCCAGGGCTCTTTTTTTCTAGCGGGAGCTCTTCTGCATATTAGGCCATGCCCCCCTGATGTAGCCAATCCTCCAAGAGCTTAGAGGGCTCTTAGTACAGGGCCTACTGTAAGCTCTAGGAGGATTGGCTACATCAGGGGGGCGTGGCCTATTTTGCAGAAGAGCTCCTGCTACAAAAAGAGCCCTGGTGTGGCCTAATATGCAAAGGAGTTCCTGCTACAAAAAAAAGCCCTGCTGAGAAGCATTCGTTTTCTGTTTAAGTTCTTCTGAACCATGGGTTGCGTAGCAATGATAGCACAGGCGAGAGGAAGTCCAAGGTCGTCTCGGAAGTCTAGGGAAGCCCACTGCTTCCTCACAAGGCATGCAAACCTGGGATGGGAGGGTCTGGTCTATGGTTTTCAAATGTCCTGCTCAGGAAAGTTTGGCGTTTCCCCAACACTGGCAGTTGCAGGCATTTAAATGGATAATATAGTGGGTTCGATGCATAGAAGAGGTGCGGCGGTACAGCATAAGGTAGACTGCGCTAACAAGACTGAGGAACTGGGCCAATGGGGCCAACTATATACAACTCAGGGTTCCCGCCCAAGCATGCTATTGGGTCATTCAAACCAGCAGGGGGCTCATGATTGGCGCAGGGCAGTCGGGATTTGGATCCTACTGGCCATTGTTCCCGAGTCCCCGAGCTCTAGGGTCGCCAAGTCCAATTCAAGAAATATCTGGGGACTTTGGGGGTGGAGCCAGGAGACTTTGGGGGTGGAGCCAAGATCAAGGCTGTGACAAGCATCATTGAACTCCAAAGGGAGTTCTGGCCATCACATTTAAAGGGACGGCACACCTTTTCAATGCCTTCCTTCCATAGGGAATAATGAAGGATAGGGGCACCTTCTTTTGGGGCTCATAGAATTGAGCCCCCTGGTCCAATCTTTTTGAAACTTGGGAGGTATTTTGGGGAGAGGCACTAGATGCTCTACTGAAATTTGGTGCCTCTACCCCCAAAAACAGCCCCTCCCAGAGCCCCAGATACCCGCGGATCAATTCTCCATGATTTTTTATGGGAATAAATCTCCATAGAGAATAATAGAGTTCCCAGCAGGCATTTCCCTCCCCTCCCCCCCCCCGCTTTCTGACGACCCTGAAGCGGGGGGAGGGTCTCCAAACCGGGGGATCCCCTGCCCCCACCTGGGGATTGGCAACCCTACCAAGCTCAGTCCTACAGGCTCCAGTGGGCCAGGCAGGAACACCCAATTCAGTCCACACTAGAGTCCGCATACACAACAAAATGAAAGGGGCTTCATCCTGATTTTACCAGCCTGGCTCTTCCCCCAGTCCTAAGATCCTGCTCCTTGCCTCCTCCGGCTCCACCCAGACAGCCAGTAGCTTTGAGAGCAAACGTTAGGTGGACTACAACTAGGAAATGCACGTCCTTTTGCGATTCACCTAGATTTACAGAAACACCAATTGGCAGAAGACTTTATTACCTTTTATGGCTATCCAGACCAAATGGCCAAGCCACACCGGTTTACCATGTGATCAGTCTCCATACTTAATCAACAAACCGCTTGTATTTCAGCCCACAATACCCGATCCCCTCGTCTGATGAAGTGTGCTTAGAGAGCACACGAAAGCTGACGTTCTGAATAAAAATTGGTTGGTCTTAGAGGTGCCACTTGACTCCTGCTTTGTTCAACTACTTCAGACCAACACGGCTGCCCACTTGGATCTAATAATAATCTCATGCCATCGAGTCGCCACTGACTCACAGTGACCCCCAGGATCGTAGGGTTTTCAAGGCAAGAGATGAGCAAAGGTGGTTTGCCATCGCCTTCCTCTGCACGGTGCAAAGCCACGTGGCGCAGAGTGTTGAAGCTGCAGTCCTGCAGTCCTAAGCTCTGCTCACAACCTGAGTTCGATCCCTGACGGAAGCTGGGTTTTCAGGTAGCCGGCTCGAGGTTGAAGTCGGTCAAATGAGGAACCAGCTTGCTGGGGGGAAAGTGGAGATGACTGGGGAAGGCAATGGCAAACCACCCCGTCAAAAGTCTGCCGTGAAAACGCTGTGAAAGCAACGTCACCCCAGAGTCGGAAACAACTGGTGCTTTCACAGAGGACCTTTCCTTTCTTTTCCTCCTCTGCATGCAGAAGAAGGTGATGGCAAACCACCTCTGCAGAGGAACCCCAGTCTTCCTTGGTAGACTCCAGGGCTTTTTTTTTTTGTAGCAGGAGCTCTTTTGCATATAAGGCCACACCCCCTGATGTAGCCAATCCTCCAAGAGCTTACAGGGCTGTTAGTACAGGGTCTATTGTAAGCTCCAGGAGGATTGGCCACCTCAGGGGGTGTGCGGCCTAATATACAAAGGAGTTCCTGCAACAAAAAAAGCCCTGCTAGTCTTTCTTCCATTTGTCCCTTGCTTAGTTTCCGAGCTCTGACAAGATCAGGATAGAAAAGACTAAGAGCCCAGTAGCCCCTTAAAGATTAACAAAATGTGTCCAGGTGGGCAGCCGTGCATACAATAGCTCATACCTTGAATAAAACTTTGTTGGTCTTTAAAGTTGCCACTGGGCTCTAAACTTTGTTCTAACAAAATATATGGTAGGGTATGAGCTTCCATGAGTCACTGCTCTCATCTTCAGATACAGCCGTAAGCAGCGATTCAGCGACTGAACAGCGACTCACAAACACCACTACAAATGTTGTAAGTCTTTCAGGTGCTGCTGGTGTTAGTCTTTCAGGTTTTCTGCTGCCGCAGACAGACTAACAGGGCTACCCATCTGGATCTAAAATCAGGCTCGTTAGGGCTACTACTCAAAAGTGGCCTATCCAAAGTCACAGCTTGTCTTTCCTCGAACGTGGGATCAAAACGACCAAACATTCTTGCACAAACCTGTCCTTACAACTCGTCAAACAAACAACTCAATGTATTATGAATCACGGAGGACACTTTTTAAAAGTGAGCGGCGCAAATGGGAGAGAGTCGGTCCTTTTACCTCTCCTCTCTGTATCCCCAGCGTGATGCCTTTCACAGCGGTGTTCCTCTTGCTGAAACCCGGATAACTCTTTTGGAGGTTGTACAACAGAAGGAGATCGTTACCATTTCCTCCTCCAAAAAGCCTTTTACGCTCCAGCTCGACATCTTTATCTTCTGAAGATGGGACGAAGGTATTGGTGATACAGCGATGGTCCCTAACCATTGAAAAAAACCAACTGTGAAGACACATGGCTAATATAACGCAAGCTCCCGTTGGGGATGGGGGATCCCCCAGTTTGCGGGGCTCCAACTCGCTGGGACAGAGCAGGCTGCTGGGGGGATCTCCACCCCCAAAGAGCCCCATTGTTGCGTGACGTACCCTGCATGATGACATCACCTGGAAGTGACATCATTGCAATGGGAACACTCTAGGATTCATGATAAAACTCTATGGTACCATAGAGTTTTTACAGAAAATCCTAGAGCATCGTGCTAGGGATGCTCTAGGATCTGCAATAAAACTATAGTACCATAGAGTTTTTATCGTGAATCCTCAAGTGTCCCCGATGCAACGTGCCTGTCGCGATGACATCACTTCCAGGTGATGTCATCATGCCACACATGCTTCTCACACAGGAGAGGAGTTCCCCACCACAGTGGCGGAAGGACTTGGCAACCATAATCACATTTGCGTTTCATTATACAGCCATTTGGCAAAGTCATGCAAACTGGGTGAAGTGAGATTATTAAGTTCCCTCCTCCATCTGCATGGGGATATTGAGAAGCAAGGTACTGAGTTTCATGTAACACAATCCCACCCCCCCCCCAGAAGTGTGACTGTACAACTCCCACTAAAATGAACAGCTTAAACATGCCATGGGTTGGAGTATGGGAAATCAAGTTCCAGGGATTACTGGATGTCTGTGCATCACCATGCAACCCCTGTAGACCAATAAGGGGATAGGAGAGATCCATTTCAGACTGGCCCTGAATCCTTAAATGTGGCAAAAAAATGCCCAAAGTTTAAATCAGGTTGGCAAAGTCTGCTGCCATTTCTAGCCATCTTCCAATACGCATGGGCTTCTCAAAAAACAGATAAGACTTACAGCTGGTAGGCATGAGGGAAGACTGGTGGGGGGAGGAGATACAAGGATGGGGAACCAAAAGTTAATGTGGGGCAGGCTCTCTCCTCCACAAGCCTTCGCAGGTTCCCCTCTTATAGCTTTGTGTGCGCCCCCTGCTGTGAGGTTGCCTCCACCACCTTCTGTCGACATGACCTCCACACTGGAGTTCCTTCGGCCTCAGAACTGGGGGAGGTAGGATGCAGGCCAAGCATTGCAAGTTCCTCCTTTTCCTCTCTGGAACAACACTCTGCCTTCTTTTCTAGCATTGTGCTCGGGCTGCCAAGCTCCCATCAGAGGTGGGGGGTACCCCGGTATGGGGACCTCAGCCCACTGGCATGGAGCAGGCCTCGGGGGAATGACTGCCCCCAAAGAGTCCTGCTGTCCCACGGCATGTCCTGCACATTGACGTCACCCAGAAGTGACATCATCACGAAGGGCATGTTGTGCCAGGGACACTCTAGGAATCATGTGAAACTCTATGGTACCATAAAAGTTTTTACCACAAATCCTAGAGCATCCCCGCAACAATGTGCCCTGGGTGACGACGTCACTTCTGGGTGAAGAAGAAGAAGATATTGGATTTATATCCCACCCTCCACTCCGAAGTGTCTCAGAGCGGCTCACAATCTTCTTTACCTTCCTCCCCCACAATAGACACCCTGTGAGGTGGGTGGGGCTGGAGAGGGCTCTCACAGCAGCTGCCCTTTCAAGGACAACCTCTGCCAGAGCCATGGCTGACCCAAGGCCATTCCAGCAGGTGCAAGTGGAAGAGAGGGGAATCAAACCCGGTTCTCCCAGATAAGAGTCCACACACTTAACCACTACACCAAACTGGCTCTCCAGTTTGGGTGATGTCATCGCACCGCATGTGCAAAGTGGGTGAAAGGAGTCCCCCGCTGCAGCAGTCCCCCTACATTGTGCTGTTGTCTTCCTCTCTGTCTATGAAGCCTGCCTTTTATTTCCTTCTTCCCACCCGCTCTATCCTTGAGGAGTCAATCACTTTCCCCTCCCCATTCACCCAATGGCCCCTGCATTCCCTGGCCCAGGTGTCCCTCTTCAATCATCTACCGGTTGACTCCTGTTGCTTCTCTTGTCTGTCCTAGGCAGGTAGCCTATGCCCTGGCACCCTCCCTTCCCTCTTATGAGCGCAGGCCAGATAAGGATCCTGGCTGTGGAGCCTTAGGCAGTCCAGACCACTCTAACCTGATTGAGTGTGAGCTAGCTCACAGATTTTTGGCCTTGGGCTCACACGTTTTCGTCTTAGCTCAGGAAAAACAGCCCCAGAGCAAACGAACTGATGCAGTAGCTCACAACTTTGTGGCATGTGGCTGTGAGGCATTTGCGAAATATTTTGCAGATAAAATCTCATTGCTCCGCCAAGACCTGCCTACCACCTTGGATACAGTGAGCGAAATTGAGGCTCCGGGCCTGTCTTCGGATTTGGTGCTGGACCATTTCGACCCACTCAACCTGGAGGAAGTCGATAGGATCCTCTCTGCTGCTCGCCCAACAACATGCGATCTGGATCCTTGCCCCTCTTGGCTGATTAAATCCTGCCAGAGGGAGCTTAGATGTCCTTTACGGGACATCATAAATAGATCCCTCACCGAGGGGCACTTTCCAACGCCCTTGAAAGAGGCGCTGGTTCGCCCTCTTTTAAAAAAATGTACAGCAGACCCGGCCGAATTGGCGAATTACCGGCCGGTGTCCAATTTACCATTTTTAGGTAAAATCATTGAGAGGGCAGTGGCGTTGCAGCTTCAGAGGTTCCTAGATGACGCTTCCATCCTTGACCCGTGCCAGTCTGGGTTCCGACCGGGCCATGGGACGGAGACGGTGCTGGTCGCCTTGGTAGATGACCTCCAGCGACATCTGGATCGGGGCGGCACTGCGGTACTGATGCTACTAGACCTGTCGGCGGCATTTGATACAGTCGACCATCAGTTGCTAAAGTGCCGCCTCGCCGACATAGGGGTTGGGGGGTTGGCCTTGCAATGGCTTTCCTCCTTCCTCTCCGGTCGGGGACAAAGGGTGGCTATTGGGGGGGAGCGATCCCAGAGGCGCACACTTGATTGTGGGGTGCCTCAGGGGGCAGTTCTCTCCCCAATGTTATTTAACATTTATATGCGCCCCCTTGCCCAGATTGTCCGGAGGTTTGGGCTGGGTTGCCATCAATATGCTGATGACACCCAGCTCTATCTGCTAATGGACGGCCGGCCCGACTCCGCCCCGGGGAATCTGGATCGGGCTTTACAGGCTGTAGCGACGTGGCTCAGGTTGAGTGGGCTGAAGTTGAATCCAGCGAAGACAGAGGTCCTTTGCGTGGATCGCGGCGCTCTAGGAGGGGAAATAGCTCTCCCAACCTTCGACGGCGCGCTATTGAAACCCGCGCGCCAGGTAAAGAGTTTGGGCATTTTACCGGAGCCTTCATTGTCAATGGAGGCCCAGATAGCAGCCACTGCCAAGTCAGCATTCTTCCATCTGAAGCGGGCAAGGCAGTTGGCCCCCTTCCTGGAGCGTCGCGACCTCGCAACAGTGATCCATGCAACGGTCACCTCAAGACTGGACTACTGTAATGCCCTCTACTTGGGGCTACCTCTGTGCCGGACTCGGAAGCTGCAGCTGGTGCAGAACGCGTCGGCCAGGCTATTATTGGGGCTCCCAAAATGGGAGCACATACGGCCGGGACTGCGCGAACTGCACTGGCTGCCAATTACCTACCGAGTCCAGTACAAAGTGTTGGTTATTACCTTTAAAGCCCTATATGGCCGAGGACCAGCCTACCTTAGGGACCGTCTCTCCCCATATGAACCCCAGAGGGCACTGAGGTCGATGGGCAAAAATAAATTGACTATCCCTGGGCCGAGAGAGGTCAAACTTCAAAATATCAGAACTCGGGCCTTCTCAGCCGCGGCTCCTGTACTGTGGAATCAGCTCCCGGAGGAAGTGCGGGCCCTGCGGAACCTTGACCAGTTCCGCGGGGCCTGCAAGACTGCTCTTTTTAGGCAAGCCTATGCTGATATCTGCTGAGTTGCTAAGAATAAGGAGCCGCCATCTACTATACGATTATGGAACCATCTAAACTGGCAGAACCAGCGCCAAACAAGTTTACTGCTGCCAGATTTATTCTATGTAATGAATTATGTATTTTAAATATTTTAACTTAATTAACTGGTTTTTATTTTTAATTTCTTTAATTGTTAAATTTTAAAGTTTTATCCTTTGTTAAATATGTGAAATGTTGTTAGCCGCCCTGAGCCGCCTAGGCGGGGAGGGCGGGATATAAATGTAAATATAAATAAATAAATAAAAACTTTAATGCCAGTAGCTCACAAAGTGGGATTTTTGCTCACAAGACTCCATGACTTAGAAGGAACATTGGTCCCATCCAGTGTTCCCTCTAAGCTGAGTTAGCATGAGCCAGCTCACAGTTTTTTAGCCTCCAGCTCACACCTTTTTGTCTTAGCTCAGGAAGGAGGACTCCAGAGCACACTAATTGATGCAGCAGCTCCCAACTTTAAGGCCGGTAGCTCACAAAGTAGAATTTTTGCTCACAAGACCCTGCAGCTTAGAGGGAACCTCGGTCCCATCCCCTGGGAAGCCGGCAGGCTCCTCTCCCCGCCCCCCACCCACTGTTCCCTCTAAGCTGAGTTAGTGTGAGCTAGCTCACAGTTTTTTAGCCTCCAGCCCACATCTTTTTGTCTTAGTTCAGGAAGGATGATCCCTGAGCACCAGAACTGATGCAGGAGCTCCCAACTTTCATGCCAGTCGCTCACAAAGTAGAATTTTTGCTCACGAGACTCCACAGCTTAGAGGGAACATTGGTCCCATCCAGTGTTCCCTCTAAGCTGAGTCAGCGTGAGCTAGCTCACAGATTTTTAGCCTCCAGCTCACACCTTTTTGTCTTAGCTCAGGAAAAATGGCCCCAGAGCACACTAATTTATGCAGCAGCTCACAACTTTAAGGCCAGTAGCTCACAAAGTGGGATTTTTGCTCACAAGACTCCATGACTTAGAGGGAACATTGGCCCAAACAACCTTTAACCATTCTCCACACCCCTAGGAATCGTCACAGTCATCCATTTTAACAATTGCGTTCTCCATCCAGCTATCTAAACACAGAAAAAGGACACAGAATAACAAACTCCAAAACTAAAGAGGACTGCGGTTTGATCTAATTACTATCCAGTAAAGAAAGCTATTTCGAAAAGAAAACACTCCCTTTGCACGAAGACAAATGCGATGTTTGCTTATAAGGACAGTGCAAAAAATAACCAGTCACAAACCTGGGTTTTTGGAGCAGGTCCCAATTCAGTAGGACACGCAGGAGGAGGAGAAGTGTGCCCTGCAGGGCCATTTCGGTAAAGATCCAGCCCAAGAAATCCATCTCGAAAGGAGTCACGTAAGAATTGATCCCAAAGTTGCTCGTCAGATCAAACTTAATTTGGTTATAGGCAAGTTCTATTAAGCCCTGGCCTAGGCAGAACTGTGGGAAAATGATGAAGGTCCATTTGAGGACGTTGTAGATATTCTGAAAGCTCTGTAAAGGGGAGGGGGGACAGAAACACCAAAGGATGGCAGTGAAGTCTTGCGACATTAGAAAAACCACACAAGAAGACCTAGAGCCAGAAAAATAAAAAATGGAGTCAACGCTACATAATGAACAAAGGCCACAACCTACACCTTACTCCAAGGTTCTTTAGTAGTGCATCTATAATATACTGGAAGAGAAAATGCTTCGGCTTCATTGATTTTACTTTTTATGAAAAATTAATGTGGCTTTAGGTCCTAAAACCCAGACCCTCCCAAGGCTACTTGACAGACATTCTAGATGAAAGGCAATAGCGCCTCTTTCCTTTTGTTAGTTATTCTAAGACACGTTTTATCTTCACATCTCTCCCCCCCCCCTGCCCCGCCCGAGTCTCCTTTTGCAGTTCTGCTCTACGGGAACATCAAGAAGCTGCTTTGATAGGGTTTTCTCTTTTTTTGGACTGTAATACAACAAAAGCTTGTAAATAACCATGAATAAAAGTGGGGGGGGGGGGGAAACTAAATACCAACATGTGTTCATGGTCAATGAAGGCGTCACTTTTGTTTTCTTTGCTTTTAATGGTGACCCCCATAGGGCAGGGGTGACCAAACTGTGGTTTGTGAGTCACATGTGGCTCTTTCACATATATTGTGTGGCTTTTGAAGCCCCCAAGAGCCCCGTGGCGCAGAGTGTTAAAGCTGCAGTACTGCCGTCCTAAGCTCTGCTCACGACCTGAGTTCGATCCCCAGCGGAAGCTGGGTTTTCAGGTAGCCGGCTTGAGGTTGACTCAGCCTTCCATCCTTCCGAGGTCGGTCAAATGAGGACCCAGCTTGCTGGGGGAAAGTGTAGAGGACTGGGGAAGACAAGGGCAAACCACCCCGTAGAAAGTCTGCCATGAAAACATTGTGAAAGCAACGTCACCCCAGAGTCGGAAACGACTGGTGCTTGCACAGGGGACCTTTCCTTTTCCTTTGAAGCCCCCACGGCCCCATCGGCCAGCTTGGAGAAGGCATTCGTCTCTTTAAATCACTTCTCCAAACAAGCCAGCTGGTGGCTTGGAGAATGCCTTTAAAGTTAAAGTTGCTTTCTTTGCGCCTCTCCCTCCCCACATTTTCCTTCCTTCCTTCCTTCCTTGTGGCTCTCAAAACATCTGACGTTCATGTCTTGTGACAAATGACATGTGACATTTATTCTATGTGGCTCTTACATTATGCAAGTTTGGCCACCCCTGCCATAGGTGTTTTCAAGGCAAGAGATGTTCAGAGGTGGTTTGTGGTTGCCTGCGTCTGTATAGCAGCCCAGGCGTCTCTTGCTGGTCTCCCATCCAAGTATTAATCAGAGCTGACCCTGCTTAGCTTTTGAAATCTGATGAGATCAGGCTGTCTTGGGCTATCCAGGTCAGATGTCACTACTGATAAGAAAATAAGGACATTTGTTCTGGTGCTCTCGCTTGATTCCCCCCCACCCCTGCCTTCTGTTCAAAGGCACAGCCCGCTTCTACATAGTGATGATTCTCTGGAGGATACCAGACGGCTGGATTGGAGCGGCTTGAAGCTGCCCCCAATAAAGTTGGCCGGAAATAGAGCGACCGGAGCTTCCGGATGGCCCTTGGAAAAGGGGCGGGTCGTGGGCACCTGGGGAGTGTCTGTTTGTGGCTCCCTGGGCACTCTTCAGGCACTTCCCAGCCTTCCAAACGGCCCGGGAGGTGCCTCAGAGGCTCCCCAGTGAAAAGGCACCACTTTTGACGTGGTGACTTTTTGTGCCGGGTGGATTGGCCTGGAGGATGGGGTGAGGACGGGATAGGGGCGGGTGGCAGATGCTGGCATTTGGAGGATCCTTTTGGGTCGATCTCGGAGGTGTCTCTGAGTCGACCCAAAGTGCTGATCTGTTAGCAGCCCTGTGTAGCTTTTATAGCCAGTGCAAACACAGATGTATTTGCAGCAGCAATAACATGTCAAAAGGGCAGTTTTCCCAGGAATTCCCTCGCTTTGGCTCTCTCTAGTCGTGATTCCTCTACACACTCTGGAGAGTCCACCCCTCTCCCCCCCCCATTTTGGTTTTCTAAAATGACCAACCAACATATTGTTTAAAATTGTGATGATCTATCCAGGACCATTTTTTGGTAGAAAAAGCCCAGCAGGACCTCATTTGCATATTTGGCCACACCCCCTGACATCACCATTGTTTCACACAGAGGTTTTTTGGGTGGAAAAAGCCCAGCAGGAACTTATTTGCATATTAGGCCACACCCATGCCAAGCCAACCAGAACTGCGTTCTTGCTCAAAAAAGGCCCTGAATCTTTCTATTAGCTCTTCTGAATTCCCCGTTTTCTTTTTTTAAAAGAAAAGAAACAAAGTAAGTCTCTCGCCCCTGTCGTTGCAGGGATATGTCCATAACAAAAAGAGCGAGAGTCTTATTTTCACTAGGCAATTTCCCAGGGACATGGAACGGTATGATATGGTGTGGTGTGGCGTGGCGTGGTATGGTATGGTGTGGTGTGGTATGGTATGGTGTTGTGTGGTATGGCGTGGTATGGTATGGTATGGTGTGGTGTGGTGTAGTATGGTGTGATGTGGTGTGGTATGGTGTGGTGTGGTGTGGTATGGTGTGGTGTGGTGTGGTATGGTGTGATGTGGTGTGGTATGGTGTGGTGTGGTGTGGTATGGTATGGTGTGGTGTGGTGTGGTATGGTGTGGTGTGGTGTGGTATGGTGTGGTGTGGTGTGGTGTGGTGTGGTGTGGTATGGTGTGGTGTGGTGTGGTGTGGTGTGGTATGGTGTGGTGTGGTGTGGTGTAGCTTGATCTCATCAGATCTCAGAAGCTAAGCAGGGTCAGAACTTGAATGGGAGGCCACCAGGAAGACTCTGCAGAGGAAAGCCATGGCCAACCACCTCTGCTTATCACTTGCCTTGAAAACCATTATGTGGTCACTGTAAATCAGCTGGAACTTGAGGGCACTTTACACACACATGCAATTCCCCATACTTCATATCCAGAAAGCTTTCCTGTGTATCATCAACTTAAACCAGGGGTGTCACACATGTGGCCCAGGGGCCAAATAAGGCCCCCAGGGGGCTTCTATCAGGCCCCCGAGCAACTGGCTCTTTTCTGCTTCCTTCTCCCTCTGTCTTGCTTCCTTCTGCATCTCAGCTTGCTTTACAAGGTTTGATCAATCACACAGAAGCTACAGAGCAAAACCTCGGTTTCTTCCATTGGTTGAGGCTCCTCCCCCTCCTGGTCCCCTGGGGAGGGAGGGGAAAAGCCAGCACTTCTTTTGCCCGGTCTCCTGGATCCCACGGGAGAAATACAAAGAAAGCACCTTTATGACCAACCACGGTTAATGTTTTAAACATGTTTTAAGTTTTAAAAAAAAAAAATCTTTAGTTGTGTTTGTCTGCGTCCTTTAAAAAGTTTATATCTCTGCTACCGAATCTTAAATAGGTATACACATGGCCCGGCCTGACATAGCCCGGCTTGGCCCAACAAGGTCTCATTTCTGTCAGATCCGGCCCTCATAACAAATGAATTTGACACCCCTAACTTAAACAGTCACCATGCTCTCGGTAGTGGTCAGTCACCAGAGGTTGCCATGACTTCCAGGTGCACTTGCCCCCCCCCCCCCAATACAAAAACACACACACAAAGAAACCCCTTATGCAGTCACCTGATGTCCACGGTCAAAGATAAAGCCCTGGTAAATCTGTATGCCAGATGACTCTGTTTAGGCATAAGTTAAAATCGGATCTATTCCAAGAGTATTCTCCAGTAAGACTAATGAGAAGCCTAGATCTCTTTCTATTTTGCCAGGAAAACAGATCTCACAAATTATTAGGACTCACGAATCACATTACATGCTTTCCACTAATGAGCCTATCGTGTATACCAACACAGTCTGCGATACGCGTTATACATTCGGTAGACCGCAAGAGCTCCCATTATGTGGCAATAAAAAAATTAATGGGCAAGAAAATGTCAAGGTTTCAATTAAAGCTGTTTTCAGATGTACTAAAATTGCTAGCAAATTTTGTTGGGAGAAAATAAACAAAATAAAGATCCCCTCTAGGGGTTTTTTTTAGAACAGTATGGTTACGAATGAGACATTCATTTGACACAGGAACGGGTGATGGGGGAGTGAGAGACAATTCACTCGTATTTGAGAAGGAATTACGAATGCCCCTAAAACTCTGGAGAGGCAAGTCAATCACAGGAAGACGAACGAGGCAATTCAGACTCACCTTTCCTTTAGAAATCACCGCTAGCAAACGAGGCAAGAGGGTCACCAGCATCGTGCAGAGGCCGCATACGAAATTTAAGGACACGTAGGAAATGAACGCGATATCCGAGCTGGCGAAAAAGCGTGACATAAGATACATCCACGGAAGAGTTGTGTAACTGAAACGAGACCCAAGGATGAAATTAATTCATTCATTGTTCATAGCGGCTAGTCTTATACTTTAGATTGCCCATCCTCTGGTGATTGATCACTACTGGGGACCTAGAAGATATTCAGGGAGGTGGCTGAATAAAGCCTGCCTCTGTCCTACTGGTATTCCAATACCAACTACTGGTATTCCAAAGACATCTCCCATCCAAGTAGCCAGTTTGGTGTAGTGGTGAAGTGTGCGGACTCTTATCTGGGAGAACCGGGTTTGATTCCCCACTCCTCCACTGGCACCTGCTGGAATGGCCTTGGGTCAGCCATAGCTCTGGCAGAGGTTGTCCTTGAAAGGGCAGCTGCTGTGAGAGCCCTCTCCAGCCCCACCCACATCACAGAGTGACTGTTCTGGGGGAGGAAGGTAAAGGAGATTGTGAGCCACTCTGAGACTCTTTGGAGTGGAGGGCGGGATATAAATCCAATATCTTCTTCCAAGTACTTGCCAGTTTTGACCCTGCTTCACTTTCTAGAACCTATGAGATTGGCTCCCCTGGGCTCTCAAGGTCAAAGCTATAGGCAAAGGTCTTTAATTGCTATGAAGTGCTACATAAATAACAAGGATTTTCACTGTTGACTTTATACTTAATTTTGATGATGATGACATTGGATTTATATCCCGCCCTCCACTCCAAATCTCAGAGTCTCAAAGCGGCTCACAATCTCCTTTATCTTCCTCCCCCACAACAGACATCTTGTGAGGTGGGTGGGGCTGAGAGGATTTTCACAGCAGCTGCCCTTTCAAGGACAACCTCTGCCAGAACTATGGCTGACCCAAGGCCATTCCAGCAGGTGCAAGTGGAGGAGTGGGGAAATCAAGCCCGGTTCTCCCAGTGAAGGATTCACACACTTTTTGTTCCTTCCTTAAATTATTTGGGGAGGAAAGGAAATTAAATATTATCCGCTATGAAATGTAAAGCAATGAGGATGCATGGTTTTAGACAGCAGCACGCAAAGGGGAAGGACTGTAAAACAGACATGCTACATTGGAAGAAAGAACACTTCACAAAAACCTTTAGATGCTTTACAATCCACGGCCATCTGGACTAAATGAAATGGAATTCATAGGATTTTTTTTTTCAAAGAACCGGCTATCCGAATTGTAAAGGTTTTGTACAGACTTTTTTAATGCACTGTATTTTATTAAACTTTATTATATTGAAGAGCTCTCTGAAAAAGGGCATTATACTTCAGAGGAATGTAGCAGAGCAGTAAAGAATCCAATCTCATTTATAAAGGGTCAACGAACAATGTAAGGAACAAAGTAGGGATATGCCAGGGGACTGCGGAAATTGGCAAAAATCGCCCACCCTTCCATCCCTTAAAAAATGTGCTGTTATGAGCGATGCCTTTGGCAATAATCATGGAAGGTGCCATCAACTGGTGTTCCCCCTAAGCTCAGTTAGTGTGAGCTAGCTCACAAGTTTTTAGCCTCCAGCTCACATGTTTTGTCTTAGCTCAGGAAAAATGGCCCCCACAGAAAAAGAAGAAGATATTGGATTTATATCCCGCCCTCCACTCTGAAGAGTCTCAGAGAGGCTCACAATCTCCTTTACCTTCCTCCCCCACAACAGACACCCTGTGAGGTAGATGAAGATATTGGATTTATATCCTGCCCTCCACTCCGAAGAGTCTCAGAGCGGCTCACAATCTTCTTTACTCCCCCCCCCCCCACAACAGACACCCTGTGAGGCAGATGAAGATATTGGATTTATATCCTGCCCTCCACTCCAAAGAGTCTCAGAGCGGCTCACAATCTCCTTTACCTTCCTCCCCCACAACAGACACCCTGTGAGGTAGATGAAGATATTGGATTTATATCCCGCCCTCCACTCCGAAGAGTCTCAGAGAGGCTCACAATCTCCTTTACCTTCCTCCCCCACAACAGACACCCTGTGAGGTAGATGAAGATATTGGATTTATATCCCGCCCTCCACTCCGAAGAGTCTCAGAGCGGTTCACAATCTCCTTTCCCTTCCTCCCCCACAACAGACACCCTGTGAGGTGGGTGGGGCTGGAGAGGGCTCTCCCAGCAGCCGCCCTTTCAAGAACAACTCTGCGAGAGCTATGGCTGACCCGAGGCCATTCCAGCAGCTGCAAGTGGAGGAGTGGGGAATCAGACCCAGTTCTCCCAGATAAGAGTCCACACACTTCACCACTACACCAAACTGGCTCTCCACAGCAAAGAATTTATGCAGCGGCTCACCACTTTCATGCCAGAAGCTCACGAAGCACAATTTTTGCTCACAAGACTCCACAGCTGAGAGAGAACATTGTCTCCAGATTTTGACGCCATAATTCAAAGCAAGAGGTGTCGGTTATCAGAAACTGTTCAATAAACAAAATATTGCAAGAGTGCTAAACTTTTAAGCATGATTTAAGTTTCTAAAATATCTTTTAATTGTTTTTGTCTGTTCCTTTTACAAAGTTTACGTATCTACTACCCGGCGATACATTTTACGGCACGCATGGCCCGGCCTGAAAAGGTCTCATTTATGTTGAATCTGGCCCTCATAACAAATGAGTTGAACACACCTGCAGCTCTCTAGAAGGGAGAGAAAAAATGTGCTTTTCGCTTTTTCCAAAGCCCCCAGTAAAAAGCCCTGTGTGCTGTTTCTGAACAATTAATTCCCAGCATTGTTGGTACAAAGACTACCAGGTTCGTCTTCTGGTTCTCAGACTTTAAAGAGACCTTTGTGTTCCTTCAGGTCTTAGACGTTCATTTGATCAACAGCCGGTTTTTGAATCTTCAATAGGATGCTTCCATTTTTTTTGTTCTGTTTCTGTATGCCGGAGGCACTCTCTGCTACAAGCTAGCCATACACCTTGTACTCACTGAACTCAGCTACACACCCTACAAAAATCTCACAGCATGCAGATAAAGGGCCTCTAAACCATGGTCTGAGAGATGTTTTACTCCCCTCCCTCACCCCCTTTTTTGCTTTGTTTTTAACACCCAGCCTTATGAAGAGTTCTGAAGACTTTGCACATAGTTTTCTGAGTCATTTCGGTAGGAAAAGGAAAGGAAAGGTCCCCTGCGCAAGTACCAGTCGTTTCCGACTCTGGGGTGACCTTGCTTTCACGACGTTTTCACATCAGACTTTTTATGGGGTGGTTTGCCTTTGCCTTCCCCAGTCATCTACACTTTCCCCCCAGCAAGCTGGATCCTCATTTTACCAACCTTGGAACGATGGAAGGCGGAGTCAACCTGAGCCGGCTACCCGAACCAGCTTCTGCCAGGGATCAAACTCAGGTCGTGAGCAGAGCTTAGGACTGCAGTACTGCAGCTTTAACACTCTGCGCCACGGGGCTCATTTCGGTAGGTGCCCCCCCCAAAAAAAGTATCAAGAGGCTTCTTGCTCCCGCTTGCTTTTGCCTTTTGCTTTGGAGCTATGCTGCAACCCCCTTCTGAGCCATTAACTTTGCAAAGGCAGGACGACACTATCACCAATCACAAAAAAAGATGGTTGGTTTGCGTCCCTGAGAAAACCCTCTGGTGAGGGAGGGTCACAGCAACAACCCAGGTCACAAATACAGGAACAAAAATGAATGAAGGTATGTAAAGGAAGGAGAAAAGAAAAAAGAGAGAGACTACTGTATACTTCAAAATAGACAAAAACTGATCATAGCAATCTCCAGTCTCCTCTCAGGCTTTTGTTTGAGCCCCAGATATGTCTAATCAAGGCTCGTTTCGTAGCAGGAGCTTCATTGCATATTAGGCCACACCTTTCTGATGCAGCCAATCCTTCAAGAGCTTACAAGGCTCTTCTTACAGGGCCTACTGTAAGCTCCAGGAGGATTGGATACAGCAGGGGTGTGTGGCCTAATATGCAAAGGAGCTCCTGCTACAAAATGAGCCCTGTGTCTAATCATTCATTTCATGGCTTAATTTTTTTTTTATTTTAAAGCTTAAGAATTCACTTTGCATCCCTAAAAGAAGGAAGAAGAAGAAGGAAGAAGAAGAATTGGGGATTTATACCCCGCCCTTCTCTCTGAATCAGAGACTCAGAGCAGCTTACAATCTCCTATATCTTCTCCCCCTACAACAGACATCCTGTGAGGTGGGTGAGACTGAGAGGACTCTCACAGCAGCCGCCCTTTCAACAACAACCTCTGCCAGAACTATGGCTAACCCAAGGCCATTCCAGCAGCTGCAAATGGAGGAGTGGGGAATCAAACCTGGTTCTCCCAGATAAGAGTCCGCATACTTAACCACGACACCAAACTGGTTACCTTCACTTTGAATATCAGAGTGGCTCACAATCTCCTTTACCTTCCTCCCCTACAACAAACACCCTGTGAGGTAGGTGGGGCTGAGAGAGCTCCCCCAGAAGCTGCCCTTTCAAGGACAAGCTCTGTGAGAACTATGGCTGACCCAGGGCCATTCCAGCAGGTGCAAGTGGAGGAGTGGGGAATCAAACCCGGTTCTCCCAGATAAGAGTCCACACACTTAACCACTACACCAAACTGGTGGTTAGGGTTTGGGAATACATGTGACTTGGTTGTGGTGCGTACTCCTGCTCTGTGTATTGCCCTCTTTAGAAGCTTGCTTCCAGGTTGACTCTCAGTTCAACAAAACATGTCTTGCCACAGTGGTTGGATGACCATGAGTTTCTTGGGAAATCCCTTCTGCACTCGTGATGCATTTCAGTCATGAGCCACAGAGGCTGGGAATCTTTACGATTTTCATTTTCTGAAGTAAAAATTGTCCTGACTGAAATACCAAGCTGCTGAACAGTGGTCAAAGGTTTGCCAATACAGGGGTGGGGGAAGAAGTGATGATTTGTCCAAGTGGTTGCTCATTTATGCAATAAGGAGGACCAATGAAGAAAATAATAATAATAACAACAACAACAACAACAACAACAACAAATTTATTTTTACATCCCGCCCTCCCCCGCCAAGGCAGGCTCAGGGCGGCTCACAGGACATGGTGTATACCATGATTACAGTAAAATACAATCATTACTATAAAAGACAGTTAAAATATGGTTAAGTTACATTCATAAGTTAAGTTAAAAGTTAAATAAAACAGTTAAAACCATTATAGATTATCAATTAAGGTGCTACAGTTCAAAATATGTATAGGATGGCTAGATGTCATTACCCGGCTTCCATCTTAAAAGCGAGTTGAAAGAGGGCGGTTTTGCAAGCCCTGCCAAACTGATTTAGGTCTCGCAGGGCTTGCACCTCCTCTGGTAGCTGATTCCACCATTGGGGAGCCATTGTTGAGAAGGCCTGCTCCCTCGTTGTTTTCAGTCTGGCCTCCCTTGGTCCAGGGATTTTTAAAAGATTTTGAGAACTAGATCTCAGTGCTCTCTGAGGAACATATGGAGAGAGGCAGTCCCTAAGGTAGGCAGGTCCTCGGCCCTATAGGGTTTTAAAGGTAATAACCAGCACCTTATAACAAACTTGGTACACAATTGGCAGCCAGTGCAGCTCCCGCAGCCTAGGCTGTACATGTTCCCACCGAGGTAGTCCCACTAACAGCCTGGCTGCTGCATTCTGCACTAGCTGCAGTTTCCGTGTTCGGTATAAGGGCAGCCCCATGTAGAGGGCGTTACAGTAGTCTAGCCTTGAGGTGACCGTTGCATGGATCACAGTTGCCAGGTCGCTGCGTTCCAAGAAGGGGGCCAACTGCCTCGCCCTCCTAAGGTGGAAAAAGACGGATTTAGCAGTGGCAGCTATCTGGGCCTCCATTGTCAAGGAAGGCTCCAGTAGCACTCCCAAGCTCTTGACCCTGCGCACTGGTATCAGTGACACACCGTCAAAGGTTGGTAGGGAGATCTCCTCTCCTGGCCCGCCGCGACCCACGTAAAGGACCTCAGTCTTCGCTGGATTCAGCTTTAGCCCACTCAGCCTGAGCCAACCTGCCACGGCTTGCAGCGCCCAGTCCAGATTATCAGGGACATCGTCAGTCCAGCCATCCATCAATAGATAGAGCACCAATTATGCAGGTTCTAGCAATAGGGGACTATGATTAAGCAATGAGAACAGTTGATGAGAAGAACTAAGTACAGCGCGAGAGATGACATTTGCAAAAAGAGGCCCAACACATGCCCTGTTGTTTTTCCCCCCTCCCCAGCAAATTGAAAACCCCCATGGAAATAGGGAAGGTTTTGTACCTCTCTAGTGCAAATTTTTCAGCAGAGAGCCAGTTTGGTGTTGTGGTTAAGTGTGCAGACTCTGATCTGGGAGAACCGGGTTTGATTCCCCACTCCTCCACTTGCAGCGGCTGGGATGACCTTGGGTCAGCCATAGCCCTCACAGAGTTGTCCTTGAAAGGGCAGCTTCTGGGAGAGCTCTCTCAGTCCCACCTGCCTCACAGGCAGTGTTCCCTATAAGCTGAGTTAGCATGAGCTAGATCACAGATTTTTAGCCTCTGGCTCACACATTTTTGTCTTCGCTCAGGAAAGATGGCCGCAGAGCACAATAATTGATGCTGTAGCTCACAACTTTCATGCCAGTAGCTCACTGAAATATAGTGGGTTCAATGCATGGAAGAGGCAAAGTTGCAGTGATCAATGCTTTTTATTGTGATAACAGCATTGCAACGGTTAAACTAAAGACTCCTGAACTGGGCCAACTATATACAGTCCGAAGTACCCATGCTAGGATGCCATTGGCTCATTTGAACCAGCAGGAGGCCGGTGATTGGACCAGAGAATCAGGGATTTGGATCCTGCTTCCCATTGGTTCCCAAACCCCAAGCTCAGTCCTCAAGGCTCCAATGAGCCAGGCAGGAACTCCCAACATATTGAGGGTAAAGTCTCGCATACACAACACTCACAAAGTAGAATTTTTGCTCACAAGACTGCAGCTTAGAAGGAACATTGCTCACAGGGTGCCTGTTGTGAGGGAGGGAGGCAAAGGAGATTGTAAGCCACTCTGAGTCTCTGAAATTCGGAGTGGAGGGCGGGATATAAATCCCCTATCCTCTTCTTCAAATCCGAGATCATTAATGGCTCGCTGCTCACCACAGCAAAAAGCAAGATCAACTGATGACAGCATTGGGAAATGTTTGCCTTCCGCTGCAAAATAGAAACGGTTCATCTGCATGAAGCATCAGAGTATCAATCCTCCCATTAACCGCATGCCACTCGGGTGGCATCCTGCATTCAAGTGTCTCGTTCCTATTTAGTCTCTGGCAATTAACAGCCACAGCTATGGCGAACCTGGGCAGTGTAATAAAAACTAGAGACATCACCCTGCCAACAAAAGTCCGTATAGTCAAAGCAATGGTATTCCCAGAAGTAATGTATGGCTGTGAGAGCTGGACCATAAGGAAGGCCAAGCGCAGAAGATTAGATGCTTTTGAGCTGTGGTGCTGGAGAAGAATCTTGAGAGTCCCTTGGACTGCAAGAAGATCCAATCAGTCAATCCTAAGGGAAACCAACCCTGACTGTTCCCTGGAAGGTCAGATGCTGAAGCTGAAGCTCAAATCCTTTGGCCACCCAATGAGAAGGGAGCACTCACTGGAGAAGACCCTGATGCTGGGAAAGACAGAAGGCAAAAGAAGAAGGGGACGGCAAAAGATGAAATGGCTGGACAGCGTTACTGATGTGACAAACACGAATTTGAGCAGACTTCGGAGGATGGTGGAAGGCAGGAGGGCTTGGCGTGGCTTTTTCCATGGTGTCACAAAGAGTTGGACTCGACTGGGCGACTGAACAGCAACAAATTTACAGCCCAATCCCAAGTCAATCTCACTCAGTTCCAAAGCACAGGCCCTGCAGGCTCTGTTTCTCTAAGGACGGCCACCATATCTATTTAACAAATCAGGCTTGCTACATGTGGGTGATACAGCAGGTGCCTAAGGCAGCCCATGGCAAGCACATGTTGGTCCTACGGAAAAAAAAATCAATAGGACTTTAGTTCTGAATAAATGTACTTTGGATCAGGATAGAAGAGTTATGTGGAAGAAATCAGGTTCAAAGCCCAAGGCATATTTTCTAATCCAGGTTCTTCTGAAATATATCAAAAACACACCTCTGAACTACATAAAACACACCGTCTAGCCTTCACACTTGACAATATCAAGAGAAATCTGTATCTGACTGCCACAGATTTAGAGCGGACAAAAACAAGATTGAATTTTCGAGGCAGGTGAAGGTTTGAAACAGCCGAAATTTTCTGTGTTAGGGAAGCAAACCTGCGTCACATCCCTGGGCTTGTTTAGCCTACAACTGCACAACTTGTGACTCACCCTGCTACAAAGAGACCACTCACCAGGGTGGATACCTGGGTGGGCATACACAAAGGGGGGTCTGTTGAACACTGATAAGCCATGTAACTTGGAGATAAGATGCTAATCAAAACAATCTCACTGGTTTGGTTAAAAGCTGAACTAAGGAGACACATACCGTTTTCGCAACAGCTTACCACGTGCTCACGTTCCTGTTCTCTCCGCAGCGTCCGTCGGATTTCCCCCTATCTGCGCCAGAGTTATAGGAAGTGACGTGGCTTTTGCGTAGCAAGTGTAAACTGGGTTTTAGCAGTTTACGTTTGCTATGCAAAAGCCGCGGCACTTCCTGTATCTTTGGCGCAGATAGTGGGAAATCCGATGGACGCTGCGGAGAGAACAGGAATGTGACTGCGTGGTAAGCTGTGTGTGAAAACGGTCACAGTGAAATCCACATTAATTGACTTTGGTGGCTTTCAGTAACATGAATTGAGGAATAAAATTCTGTTTCCTTTTATAAGGAATGTTTTTTTTGTGTGCGTGTTTAAAACAATTTTATTGATCTGCAATATATTGTTATATTATTTCCAAGGAAAACAAAGAATAATACCAATTAACAACAATACATCACACTTTTCTCCCCTCCTCCTCTGCCCCCCCTTTTTTTTGACTTCCGCCGGTGTAAAATTATAGAAAAAAAAATACAGGGTAATTTAATCTAATCAAGAATCTCCAATTTGAATCTTTATAACTACAAAAAAGAAATAAAAACAACAAAATAAGAAAGTTAAAATCTGTAAGTCCATCTTCACTTTTTTTTACACCTTAAGCCCACGAAAATTATTCCTTTAAAAAATTTTGTCCATTGATCTGCCACATTTCAACTATTGTCAAAAATCACTAAGTGTCCCTTTACCTTCCAATGTTTTTCAACATAATTTTGAAATTTCTGCCATTCTTTTCTGAACTTCTCTAAATAGTCTTTTAAGATTCGCTTGTCCATTTCACTCCAAGACATAACTTTTAAAATCCAATCCCATTTCTCTGGTGTTTTATCTTGCTTCCATAACTGTGCATATAGAAAGAGCACAATAAAATTTAGAGGTTCTGGAGCTGTGCTCCTATGAGTTTCTGCCCAAAATTAGGCCTGGTTATCAGTAAGATAACAGTGAGGAGTTGTAGCTCTGTCATAGAACACATATAGCATACAAAAGATCCTAAATTCAGTCACTGGTATACAATACTCCCTCGAAGCTGTGGAGTCTTGTGAGGAAAAATTCTACTTTGTGAGCAACTGGCATTCAAGTTGTGAGCTACCACATAAATTAGTTTGGTCTGGGGCCATTTTTTTTCTGAGCTAAGACAAAAATGTGTGAACCAGAGGCTAAAAAACTGAATTAGCTCACACGAACTCAGCTTACAGGGGACACTGTTGGTATCTCCAATTAAAGGCTCAAGCGATAGGTGATATGAGAGGCCTCCATTTCAGACTCTGGAGAGTTGCTGCCATTAAAAGTAGATAACATTCAGCTCAACAGCTCAGTCATGCTTGTCTTGTCTCATCCTAAGCTACTGGCCATCAATATGTACCTTTCAGTAGTGACTGCCTCTTTCACCTTTCTCTTCCTAACAGGAGAGAGCAGGGCTTTTTTGTAGCAGGAACTCCTTTGCATATTAGGCCACACCTCTTTTATGTAGCCAATCCTCTAAGACAGGGATGTCAAACTCATTTGCTATGAGGGTCGGATCTTGACCTTGTCGGGCCGGGCCATGTGTTTCATAAAATGTAATGCCAGATCAGGGAGATATAAACTTTATAAAGGACACACACAAACACAACCTAATCCACCTCACTGGCTTGCTCAGCCTCAGTCAACAGAAGGAAGAGAGGCTTGGCTCAGTAGCTCCGCTGTGCAATTGAGATAATCTGGCAAAGCTAGCTCTCCTTCCCCCACTTCCCTACTTTGCTCTGTAGCTCCTATGTGATTGAGCAAGCCTGAAAAAGCAAGTGGTGATGCAGATGGAAGCAAGAGAGGGAGAAGGAAGCAGACAACAGTGAGTTGCTCATGGGTCTGATAAGAGCCCTCTGGGGGCCTGATTTGGCCCTCAGGCTGCACGTTTGACACCCCTGCTCTAAGAGCTTACAGGGCTCTTAGTACAGAGCCTACTGTAAGCTCCAGGAGGATTGGCTACATCAGGGGTGGGTGGCCTAATATGCAAAGGAGTTCCTGCTACAAAAAAAAAGCCCTGGGAGAGCTATTCTATAAAAGATCAGACCACTCAACTGTTTAAATCCCTTAATGGACAGGACATTTACGGGACAAGATCTGAAATCTTCAGAAAACAAAACACTGATTGATAGCATTTTGGCCACTTCTTAAAATAATTTCTGACATCCTGAAGAGTACTTTAGGAAAGGCAAGACACAATACTTTTTAATAGTCAGAGATTCTCCAATGGGGTCACAATCTTCTTGGCAACTTTTCTCCTTGCGAGTGTAGAAAATCTCTCCCACCCAGCAAATTCAGCTGCCTGTCGCAGCTTGTTCCCTCCATCGGCTTTGTGAAATCGTAATCATCCCACTGAGCACAAACCTCACGCGTCCGAGCAGCAGGGGCAGAGCGAAGCCTCCCAGATTTCTGCTTCTGAGACATCAGACGCAGTGGTGGAGCAGGCTCTTCCAATCACTTACCCAAAGAGAATCAGCAGGAGAGCCGTGGCGGCCAAGTTCTCGCGGAAAGTGAAAGCTGATAGCTGGAAGACGGTAATGACACCAATGCACAGGCTAACTGGAACCAGATACAGCAGCTGTGGGGGGAGGGAAAGCAGGACATTCATGATGGTGGCTATCAGTTTATACACCCACGCTTCTGCAAGCATACATACATTCCTAGCTGCTACTGGAAACTCTCCTTTTCTCAGTCCATGTCAGCCAGTAAATGTGCGAGTCACTTGTTCCCTTTGCAGACTTCAAGGATGTCCCTGCAAATTCCTCTCCCCCAAAGCCAGATGTGACAAGCAGTACCAGCCCGACATTGAATGACGCCCTAGGCAGACTCGCTGTCTGCTGCCCCCCTCCACAGCACCCCCATGCACCTCCCCCCATGGTTCTGCGCCCCCCATGACTCCCCCCTCCCCGCTGCGCCTCCTCCTCCTCTCTGCCTTCTCCACCCCATGTCTATTTCAATGCCAAGAACAAGGCTCTAGTGCCGCGTTCTCAGCTATCTAAAGACACGCCCCCCACGATCAGCTGATTGGTGGGTAAAACTGCATCGTGGGGCCGTGCTCACTGTCTGTCAGGACCAGCATCCTGAAAGGGCAGCCCCGCTGCCACTGACTCCTCCCCACTTCCTGAATGGGAAGAAAGTAGAGAGGAGTCAGGGGCTGTGGGGCCACCCTTTCAAAATGCTGGTCCTGACAGACAGTGAGCACAGCCACATGGCACAGTTTTACTCGCTGATCAGCTGATCGGCCGGGGGGGGCGCCTTTAGATAGCTGGGAACATGGCGCCAGAGTTCCATTCCGGCATTGAAATAGACATGGGGAGGGGAAGGGAGGGAGGAGGAGACTGAGGAGCGGGCAAACTAGGCATTTGCCTAGGGAGGAGGGGGAGGCCAAATATGGTGACCCCCGCCGGCGCCCTAGGCAACCGCCTAGTTTGCCTAGTGGACGATCCAGCTCTGGTGTCAAGGAAGAAACAACTCCCTTCAACCTATTTTCTGTCTTTTATATGGACTGGAACAGAAGAGATGGCTTCTGTTCAGGTAACCATGGGATGGGTCCCGCTGATCATGGAGAGGCGGGGGGCATGGTTTTCAACTATTCTCCCTCCTGTAGAAATGAAGCTCTTTCCTTGGGTAGGTTCTGGAGGTTCCCAGTTTCTCTGGAACTGTACAGAGGGGGTGGGTGACACTCCCAGCCAAACAGGCT
This sequence comes from Heteronotia binoei, assembly GCF_032191835.1. Lineage (NCBI taxonomy): Eukaryota > Metazoa > Chordata > Lepidosauria > Squamata > Gekkonidae > Heteronotia > Heteronotia binoei. The sequence goes on along the minus strand of NC_083232.1, from coordinate 92,235,597 downwards.
GCCCAGCCCAGCTGGAGAAAGGGCCGTTCAGGCTGGGTGAGTGTGGAAAGTGGGAGGGTTTGCAAGTGGGTACAGGAAAGATGCACAGGTGAGGGGTCACATGAGGAGTGGATGGGAAGGGAGGCATGAGCAGGGAGCCTGCTGGGCAGAGGAGGGGTGGGGGTCCTGGGCAGTCTCTACTTAGGAACCCCCAAAACGTGGGACTGGCCCTGATTCCATTCATCACAAGGGGTGTGCAAGTTAATCCTGGACACAAGGGATACAAAAAGAAAAAAATAGGGGAAAAGGAAAAAGCATATATTAAGTAAGCTTTGTTATCATTACACAATATATGGGCAACTTAACAAATGCTAAGAATATTTTTTAATCAATGTATGAATATGTAAGAGGAATATATAGCAATTAGATTAACGAATACATGACATAACATAATGTAGTAGCATATTAACATATGAGTGTGGAGAGAGAGAGAGAGAGAGATCTACAGGCCTTGGATTCAGTACGAGCTCAAGGGGGGGGGGGACTCCTCAACCTTTCTGAGGGTTCCCCCTCCTCCTCTCCACCTTGTCCATTGAATAATAGGTACAGCTGCATAACAATCCCTGGATGAGCTCCACCACCTATTTTTCTTCAAAACGACCCCTGTCTGTCTGTCTATCTATCTATTCAGGAAGGCTCTTCTTATGTTCTTAAACAAAAAGAAGACTATTAAACAATTATGCTATTCATATCCATCCATCCATCCATCCATCCATCCATCCATCCATCCATCCATCCATCCATCTATCCATCTATCTATCCATCTATCTATCCATCCATCCATCCATCCATCCATCCATCCATCCATCCATCCAACCATCCATCCATCCATCCATCCATCCATCCATCCATCCATCCATCCATCCATCCATCCATCTATACACACACACACACATATGAATAGCATAATGTACATGATTGTTTAGTAGTCTTCTTTATTCTTTTTGTTTAAGAACATAAGAAGAGCCTTGCTGGATCAGATCAATGGTCCACTTGGTCCAGCATCCGGTCTCGCACAGTGGCCAACCAGTTCCTCCACTGTGGGACCAACAAACAGGACACAGATGCCAAGACCTTCCCCATTGTTGCCTCCTGGCTCTGGGATGCAGAGGCTTAGTGCCTCTGAATGTGAAGATTCCCCTCAGTCACCACGGCTAGTAGACCTCTCCTCCGTGAATCTATCAAATCCCCCTTTAAAGCTGTTTATTATTCACGGCATCCTCCGGCAGCGAATTCCACGTTTTAACCACTCGCTCTGTAAAGTAGTCCCTTAAAATTCCTGGCATGTTTTGCCCAATTAGGAATCTCTAAATTCCCTGTGAACCACTATTTATCTATCAAGTACATTTTCTATCATATCCAACCTTAGAGCAGGGCAGTTCTCCCTTTCTCCTTTCCTTGTCAGAACAAACCTGCAGGCTGCGATTGGCTAAGCGCGGACCAAGATCACCCAAAAGGCTGTACTTGGAATGTTTACTGGTTTTTAAGGTTTTAACTGTTTTAAACGTTCAATTGTTTATATATTTAAAATTGTTTAATTTTTATGTTTGACCAATTTCTGGAAGCCGCCCTGAGCCACTTGTGGGAAGGGCGGGATATAAATCACGAATAAATAAATAAATAATTCACAGAAGAACGGGCATTCTAATCCAAGTCTCCCAAATCCTAATTCAGCGTTCTCATCACTACCCCACACAGGCCATGGTCCGCTTTTAATAAAGACCTAGGCTTTCTGAAAGTACAAGGCCGCTAAGATTATGCATAGAGAAGATATCATACGCACCACTTACCATGTCATAAAGGAAGTTAGCGATCCAGTATGTCTTGTAGCCCAGTCCAGAGATATGTTGCAGTCGCTTTGCCCCAGATGTCCTGTCGTTAACAATTGAGCTTCCGATGGAGGCGGTAAGTATGGAGAACCCCAACACGATGCAGAGTGCGACTCCACACTGACGGACATTCTCCATTCTGGGATTCAAAAGAAATCGGCATGAGGAGAACAGCTCTGCAGAGATGTCTCCTCTTTCTTCTTTTCTGTTTCTGAAATCCCAACTTCCACAAACTCTTTTTCCCCATCAATTCCCAGCCGACTTCTGGCAGCCCCGTAAGGTTTTCAAGGCAAGAGCTATTCAAAGGTAATTAGCTATAAATTGCTTTGGAAGAAGATGAAGAAGAAGAAGAAGAAGAAGAAGATGAAGAAGAAGAAGAAGATGATGAAGAAGAAGATGATGAAGAAGAAGAAGAAGAAGAGGGTGATGAAGAAGAAGAAGAAGATGATGATGAAGAAGAAGAAGGTGATGAAGAAGAAGAAGATGATGATGAAGAAGAAGAAGAAGAAGAAGAAGATGATGAAGAAGAAGATGATGATGATGATGAAGAAGAAGATGATGATGAAGAAGAAGATGAAGAAGATGAAGATGATGAAGAAGATGAAGATGATGATGAGGAAGAAGAAGAAGATGAAGATGAAGATGAAGAAGAAGAAGATGAAGATGAAGAAGATGAAGATGAAGATGAAGAAGATGAAGATGATGATGATGATGATGATGATGATGATGATGATGATGATGATGATGATGATATTGGATTTATATCCCACCCTACACTCGGAATCTCAGAGTGGCTTACAATCTCCTTTACCTTCCTCCCCTACAACAAACACCCTATGAGGTAGGTGGGGCTGAGAGAGCTCTCACAGAAGTTGCCCGTTCAAGAACAGCTCTGCAAGAGCTATGGCTGACCCAAGGCCATTCCAGCAGCTGCAAGTGGAGGAGTAGGGAATCAAACCCAGTTCTCTCATATAAGAGTCCGTGCACTTAACTACTACACCGAACTAGCAACCTTGGACTTCCTTGGTAGTTTCCCATCCAAATACTAACCAGGCCTGATCCTGCTGACACTCCAAGACGTGACAAGATAGAACTAGCCTGGGATATCCAGGTCCATTAACTACTCCCATTAGCATATGCATTTAACATTGCACTTACATCTTATCTTCATCGAGCAAGGCTCCTCCATACGGACAACTGTGGAGAGTGATCCCTACGAAGATAAAGAAGATCACAGTACATTTGACACTATGAAGCCACAAAGCAAACTGATTTCTATAGAAAGTTTCGGTTGGGGTGGAAGGAAGGGTTAAATTCACACCAAAGACGCGTTATCCATCAAAACATGGCTGCAAAGGCACTTGCTCAGCATAGAGTTTCAAAACTTGGCTTTATACATTCTGGAGGTTTTAGGAGGTTTACTGGTGACCATCTACCATGGTTGTTAGTTCTCACAATGCATACCCCACCCCATAAATGGATGGGCGCAGGGCTCTTTTTCTAGCAGGAGCTCCTCTGCATATTAGGCCACACAACCCCAATGTAGCCAATCCTCCAAGAGCAGACAGGGCTCTTCTTACAGGGCCTACTGTAAGCTCAAAGAGGATTGGCTACATCAGGGGTGTGTGGCCTAATATGCAGAGGAGCTCCTGCTAGAAAAAGAGCCCTGGAACTTGGGCATTAGCTCCTTGAGGAGCATCCCATCGAACAGGCTGAATTCCTGCAACAAGCACTAGAAGGAAGATAACTCCTTTGGGAGAACTGAGACTTGCCAGGATCAATATTGGGCAGTACTCTTTTAGAAAGGGAGGGGGACTTAATTGCAACCGCTTCAGTGGAGATCTGGCCTACCAGGCTGCAAAGGTCTTTAGGTCATGAGAGCAGCCAAAGCCATGAGGTCTACAGAGGTAATGTTGAAAATGGCTTTGATGGGATATGGCAGCTTGTCAAACCCATCCTGGAGGAGGAAAATTCTGGCTAAACATCTATGATAATCTATGATAGAAGTCTTGTGAGAAGGAATGAGGAAGCTTTTGCTGTTGTTCACCTGAAATCCATTTAATAGTCCTCCTGATAGAGAATGGGACCAATTGCGTACTAGGCTTTTAATCCTGGTTTAGCCCTGTCCCCAAACTGACATTCTACAGTAGAATCAGAGAATCAGATAAACCGACTCTATGATGTCCGTATAGAATGTCAGTTTAGGGACAGGGCTAAACCAGGATTAAAGGTCTAGTGCGAAACTGGTGTAGATGAGCCACTTGTCCAGTTCTCTCCCCTCTCAGCAACGATATTCAAAGACTGAATGTGCCCAACTGTGTAAAACTGTGGTTATGGAGCCAATGAGAAGCTGCAAATACTGTCGTTGCACCTGGCCTCCTGGCCTCCTTATACCTCTGAGTCAGCCAATGTCTGTTTTTCATTTTCCGGTGTGAAAACATGTCAAAAAATTACAAACAACAATGACAAAGTACATAAGAGAAGCCATGTTGGATCAGGTCAATGACCCATCCAGTCCAATACTGTGTCACACAGTGGCCAAAAAAACCAGGTGCCATCAGGAGGTCAGTCAGTGGGGCCAGGACACTAGAAACCCTCCCACTGCCCCCCCCAAGCACCAAGAATACAGAGCATCACTGCCCCAGAAAGAGAGTTCCATCAGTATCCTGTGGCGAATGCCACTGATGAACCTCTGCTCCATATGCTTATCCATTCCCCTCTTGAAGCTGTCTATGCATGTAGCTGCCACCATCACCTGTGGCAGTGAATTCCGTGTATTAATCACCTTTTGGGTGAAGAAGTACTTCCATTCTAACCCGACTGCTCGGCAATTTCTTTGCATGTCCACAAATTTCTTGTATTGTGAGAAAGGGAGAAAAGGACTTCTTTCTCCACCTCTATCCCATGCATAATCTTGTAAAACTCTATCATGTCACCCCTCAGTCATCATTTCTCCAAACTAAAGAGCCCCCACCACTTTAACCTTTCCTCATAGGGAAAGCGTTCCAACATGTGGCACAATTTACATAACGTGACATAATCAGATGATTTTCAATGCCTATACTGTGCCCCTGTCCACTTTTCACCCATTGTCCTATCCTGGTTGAGGGAGCTGTGGGTCCGAGACTCCTCAACCTGATGAAGGGCCCAGGTTCAGTGTCCAGCTTCTTCAGCTGAAAGGATTAGGTTGGAGGTGATTTGAAGGACCTGAGACCCTGGAGAGCTGCTGCCAGTAGACAACGCCGACCTTGATAAACCAGTGGCCTGATTCGTTATGAGGTTGTTTTGTGTTCTCGTGTGCACTGCTGAATCCATCACTAATAGCTTTTTCAAGGTGGGGGGGGGGCATCCAAAACGGGACATCTGTTTCTCAGCGTTTGAAGAGGACAAGAGAGACACATTATTGCAATGCATTGTCAGTGGGTTTGTGTAATGCGGTTGATAATAAGGCGTACATAAGAAGTTTAGTGTATATGATCTCCGCCCCCCTCTTTGGTTTGCCATCCAAGTTGCCATGGCAACCCGCATCGACTGATATCTAATCAGGTTTTTAGAGCACACCTGTGGATTTTCCATGGCATAGATTTTCAGTACGGAAAAAGGCCCGGACTGAAATACTATCCTTTCTCGCATAGCATACAAATATGTGTAGAATAGCCTCAGTGAGAGTTTTAAAAAGTGAAGGATTTTATATTAAAAAGAAAAATGCCTCTCTTTGATGAGCAATTAGAGCTGCTGGAGGTATTAGGCGCAACTGTGTTATTTTTTTAACACACGTTCTTGGCGACGCAGCCTTAGAAACTGTACAAAACTGCTAATAAAACCATTGAATTTGAGGCAACATTGATCAGAAAGAAAACTTACACCCTACCTTATTTCATGTCTGCAGCTCTGTAAAATCTAGGTGAGCTCTCATTTCTGCTGGGGATGTGTGTCTATTTCTCGTGAATGTGCTCAATGTCTGGAGAACTGCCGGCAATAGCGAGGATGGCTAATTAATTGTTTGGGGTCCTTATCTTGCCCCCCAAAGATACTCAGTCCTACATTTTTAGGATGTCTATTAAATTTGAAATCCGGCTGTGGAGTGAGGAAAAAAAATGTTTTACACTGTTTCACTTGCAGGGCTGGCCCTGCCACGAGGCAAACGAGGCGATTGTCTAGGGTGCCAGGCTTCCGGTGACCAATAGGGTGCCTCCCCATGTGACTCGGTGACATTTTCAGTGCAGGGGCCAGAAGTTAACATAAGAACATAAGAGAAGCCATGTTGGATCAGGCCAATGGCCCATCCAGTCCAACACTCAGTGTCACAGAAGAACATAAGAGAAGCCCTGTTGGAGCAGGCCAATGGCCCATCCAGTCCAACACTCTGTGTCACAGAAGAACATAAGAGAAGCCCTGTTGGATCAGGCCAATGGTCCATCCAGTCCAATACTCTGTGTCACACAGTGGCCAAAAAAACTAAGTGCCATCAGAAGTCCATCAGCGGGGCTAGAAGTCCTCCCATAGTGCCCCCCGCCCAAGCACCAAGAATACAGAGCATCACTGCCTCAGACAGAAAGTTCCAACATTAGGCTGTGGCTAATAGCCACTGATGGACCTCTGCTCCAAGTTTGCCTTGCCTAGGATGCCGGACAGTCTAGGACCGGCCCTGTTCACTTGGAAGGGGAGAAAGGTACTTGTCTATGGGTACATTTTTGGGACAATACAAGAGCGGTAGCCATGTTGGTCTACTGTAGCAAAAAAATACAGAACTCCAAGTGGCAAGTCCAAACGAACAACATTTATTCCAGCATGAGAGCTTTCATGAGTCAGACCTCGCTTCTAAGTCTTTCTCTGACAATCTGCCCCTTGAAGGTATCCTCTTGGAAGGACATTGATTCATGGACTCCTGAAGCTGCCTTCTACTGAACTGAATCAAACCTCCTGGTCTATCATGCTCAGTGCTCTCAACTCAGGCTGGCAGTGGTTCTCCAAGGTCTCAGGCAGAGGTACTTTCACATCACCTCCTCCCTGACTCTTTGAACAAGAGATACCAGTACACAAATGATCACTAAATAGGGCTTTTTTCAACAGAAAAAGCCCAGCAGGAACTCATTTGCATATTAGGTCACACCCCCTGACATCATCATTGTCTTGCTCAAGGCTTTTTTGTAGGAAAAGCCCAGAAGGGACTCATTTGCATATTAGGCCACACCTCCTGACATCATCATTGTCTCACACAAGGCTTTTTTGTAGGAAAAGCCCAGAAAGGACTCATTTGCATATTAGGCCACACCTCCTGACATCAGCATTGTCTCGCGCAAGGCTTTTTTGTGGGGAAAGCCCAGAAGGGACTCATTTGCATATCAGGCCACACTCCCTGACATCGTCGTTGTCTCACATGAGGCTTTTTTGTAGGAAAAGCCCAGGAGGAACTCATTTGCATATTAAGCCATGCCCCCTGATGTCACCATCGTTTTGCGCAAGGCTTTTTTTGTAGGAAAAGCCCAGAAGGAACTCCTTTGAATATTAGGCCACACCTCCTGATCAGTGTTCCCTCTAAGCTGTTAGCGTGAGCTAGCTCACATATTTTTAGCCTCCAGCTCACACATTTTCGTCTTAGCTCAGGAAAAATGGCCCCAGAGCACAATAATCTATGCAGGAGCTCACAACTTTCATGCCAGTAGCTCACAAAATAGAATTTTTGCTCACAAGACGCTGCAGCGTAGAGGGAACCTTGCTCCTGATGCCAAGCCAGCCGGAACTGTGTTCCTGTGCATACCTGCTCAAAAAAAGCCCTGAGCACAATAGCAAGATTCCAGTCAGTATATTAAAATACCGGAATTCAAAATTCAGATGCAAATCATAATAATTAGGTAACCCTCAATGATTTCTGGAATAAGATAATCCAGGCTGCTGTCCACCAGAAGACACTCTTCTCACGCCCTGTCCATGGAGGAAAGTGGAGGCCACAATCAGAGCTTTTTCAGTGGTGGTGCCTCCCTTTGGAACGCGTATCTTTCTTTAGCCCAACTGAACGGAAGGGTGGCATTTTTAGAGCGGTTTTAATAGCTTGCATCTAGCTTGAAAATGGTTTTGTCAATATAATTTTAGGCCGCTTGACCTTTGTTTCATGCAATTTAATGCCCCTGGTTTGTTTTTAACGGCATGTTTAATTTTGTTGTGCTGAGTTACCTCAAGCATGTCTCTGAATAGGCCACAGACACATTTATTTAAAATAAAGGGGGGGAAATGGAGTCAAATTAACCTTCCCCAGGAGGGAATGCCACAAGCATGGGGAATGCCCTTGTCCGGAACAGTAACCTAGAGAACCTCCAACAATGAACGGAATTTTGAGTCAGGTAGCATCAAAATTTTCCAGGGTATAAGCTTTTGTGAGTCAAAACTCACTTCATCAGGTAAAAAGACAATAGACGGACACAGAGGAGAGCCTCTGCTTCTAACCAGAATACGTACAGAAAGGAAGAAGAAGAAGAAGAAGAAGAAGAAGAAGAAGAAGAAGAAGAAGAAGAAGAAGAAGAAGAAGAAGAAAGAAGAAGAAGAATTGCAGATTTATACCCCGCCCTTCTCCCTGAATCGGAGACTCAGAGAGGCTTACAATCTCCTATATCTTCTCCCCCCACCATAGACACCCTGTGAGGTGGGCGGGGCTGAGAGGGCTCTTACATCAGCTTACCTTTCAAGGACAACTCTTACGAGAGCTATGGCTGACCCAAGGCCATTCCAGCAGGTGCAAGTGGAGGAGGGGAATCAAAGTCCTACCAGATAAGAGTCCATGCACTTAACCACTACCCCGAACTGGCTCTCTAGAGAGTTGATTCTTAGGACTCCTTGGTCCACATCATCCAGGCTTTTACAGGTCAAAGATTTCAGGTGATACAAGAGCAGATGTCCCAGCTTTGTGTAGCCCTTTCTGCTAGGTGAGAATATAAAGGGTTCTGAGAGAAATGGAAGTCTGCCACCTTAAGCTACAGTGGGACTTTTTTTTTGGTAGCAGGAACTCCTCTGCACATTAGGCCACATACTCCCTGCGTGCCTCTAGCCTGGGCCAAGGGACAGCTTCCCTGACAGCAAGGGAAGGACAGGAGGGCCGCGCAAAGGGACAGACCTAAAAGAGAGACTTAAAATCACGGCAGTCCAGCAGGGAGACTCCCTCCCACACGTGGAGCCAACCCCAGCACTGTTGCCACTGCCAACCCAGTGCCAGAGGAGGCAGCAATGGCCCAGCAGTAGGAAGAGGCACTGCTGGCTCCTAGGCCCATGTAGCCTTCCCAATCACCAGGTCCCAGTGGGGGATCCCCCGATTTTACAGGCTTCCCCCTGCCCCCAGCCAGCTGGCCAGCAGGGGGAAGCTTCGCCCCCACAGCCACCATGTACCTCTAGATTTCCTGCAGGTCCCGTTTTAAAATGTGTGTGTGTGCGTGCCTTTAAAGTTGAGCAGGAAGTACTTCATGGGGAAGGGTCAGCAGCACAGCCTCTGGGAAAACAGTCCCTCCATTTGTTTTGCTTTCATTTCAGAACAAGTAAGAGTTGATGTGAGTGTGTGTGTGTGTGTGTGTGTGAGAGAGAGAGAGAGAGAGAGAGAGAGAGTGAGCAGCATAGCCACTGTACTTTTTCAATGTCGTTGTGGAGGAACCAGACCCAGTGTGAGAGAGAGAGAGAGAGAGTGTGTGTGTGTACTTTTCAGAAGTCTTTGTAGGGGAGGCAGTAATAGTGTGTGTCTGTCTCTGTGCTTGTTTTGCATTGGTTTCAGAGTCTTTGTTTAGGAGCCTGTTTATGGGATGGAGGAAAGCTCCACCTCTCTCTCTTTTTATTTGCCAGTTGTTAGCCTGAAGAACAGCAGTTCCTGTGAGTAAAGCCCCAGTGAGATTACAAAGATGTGAGCTTGCAAACTGCATTTTGGCTGCTTTTTGTGTGTTTACACTTTCATTTACTAGAATTGCAGCTCTTGGGGGATGAGGAAATGATGACTATTCAGGTGAACTGCACTGCTGTATTTTTATGCATTTATTTTGGAAATGGGAAAGTCTGGCTCCGCCCCCCAAAATATCCTGGCCCCACCCCCAAAGTCCCTGGATCTTTTCTGAATTAGACTTGGCAACCCTAGGCCCATCCACAGCGCCATCTTGCCACCCTTGCAGCAACAGGGGTGGACGGCTCCCTGGGAATTGTAGTCCATGTTGCCGCTGCCGCCACCCCTACTGCTGCATCTGCAATGGAGGGGGCAGCAAAGGGAGGCCCCGTGTGGGGAGAGAACACCCAGCACCCTGTAGACCAGGTGGCACAGTAGACAGCTGCCTACCTGGCCTATTCAGTAGCATGGAGCCTGCATGGTTAGTACATAGATGGGAGGCCGTCCAGGAAGTCCAGGTAGGGTTGCCAACTCCAACTCCAGAAATATCTGTGGAGCCAGGAGACTTTGGGGGTGGAGCCAGGAGACACTGGGGTGGAGCTAGGGGGAGGGGGGAACGGCTCTGGGGAGTGTGGCGAGCCGCCCCATCTCGGAGCGGGCAACGCCGCTGCGCAGCTGCCGCCTCTTCTCCGCTCGCCGTGGCTGCTCCTCCGAGATGGGCTCAGGCTGGGCCCATCTCGGAGGAGCAGCTGCGATGGAATCAGAGAAGGGGGGTGGAGGCGGGCCGGGGGCATGGCGAGCCATGAGTCCGGGTCCTAGAAGGGCCCGGATTCGCGGCTCGCCATGCTCCTGGCCTGCCTCCGCCCTCCCCTTCTCTGGTTTTGCCTCAGAGGCGGGGCGGGCGATGCCGCTGCGCATCTCCGCTCGCCGTGGCTGCTCCTCCGAGATGGGCTCAGCCTGGGTCCATCTCGGAGGAGCAGCTGCGGTGGGCGGGGAGGGGGCAGCAGCGGCGCGGTGGCGTCACCCGCTCCGGGATGGGGCGGCTCGCCATGCTCCTTGGCGCCGTTTCCCCCTCCCCCCGCTTCCATTTTTTGGGGGAGCGGGGGAAGAGGCTGGAAATCCTGGGGTCCTCCGCCAGGGTGGGAGGGTTGGGAAGCCTAAGTCCAGGGGTGCTACATAGGAACAGGCAATGGTAAAACACCTCTGAACATCTCCTGCCTCAAAAAGCTTAAGGGCTTCCCATCAGCTGAATAATATAGAGGGTTCAACACATGGAAGAGGCGAGGTGGTAGTGAAACATCAGCTCTTTATTAGATACAGCATTAGGCAGGCTGTACTTTGATACTGAGGAACTGGGCCGACGGGGCCAACTATATACAACCCAGGGTTCCCGCACAAGCAGGCTATTGGGTCATTCAAATCAGCAGGGGGCCCCATGATTGGTGCAGAGCAGTCGGGGTTTGGACATAAGAACATAAGAGAAGCCATGTTGGATCAGGCCAATGGGCCATCCAGTCCAACACTATGTGTCACATAAGAACATAAGAGAAGCCATGTTGGATCAGGCCAATGGCCCATCCAGGCCAACACTATGTGTCACATAAGAACATAAGAGAACCCATGTTGGATCAGGCTAATGGCCCATCCAGTCCAACACTCTGTGTCACACAGTGGCCAAAAAACCCCAAGTGCCATCAGGAGGTCCACCAGTGGAACTAGAAGCCCTCCCACTGTGCCCCTCCCAAGCACCAAGAATACAGAGCATCACTGCCTCAGACAGAGAATTCCAACAATACGCTGTGGATTCTGGATTTGGATCCTGCTGCCCATTGTTCCCAAGTCCCCAAGCTCCAATGAGCCTGGCAGGAACACTCAATTAAGTCCACACTCGAGTCCACATACACAACAAGCTGACTGCAACTTGACAGCGCTTTACACACACACACACACACAAAATTTACAGCAATTCTCGAGAATTCTCTCTATTCTTTTCCCTCAATTGTTTGCCACGAGGACATTGGTCCCATAGAGAGAAAAAAATCTGAAGAATTCACTGTTCCATTCTATGGACCAATTGCAATCAGGTTCTGAAGATAAGCGTGCATGTGTGTAGAAATGACAAATGCGATGTGGCTGTTCACTGAAACAAAGGAGCCTTGTATGTACCCCAGCTAGGGTTAAAATGATGCCACCATGGAAATGATCTTAAAAAATAAAGCAAATGCCACAGAGATGTTTCACCGAAGGAGGTACGTTTTAACTAATTTAAATCTTTCAGCAGATTAATCATCAGAACCGCAGAGAAAGTGCAATTATAGCCCTACAAGGGAAAAGAAGAAGCGCACTGTGCAGCCAGAACGTTACCAAAAATAACATCACACTCGGAGGATCAAGGTGGGTTTGCCACAGGTGGTCCCATGATGCGTGCCTCCTATAGCGTGCGGCGGTAGTAAACGCTTTCCCAGACAGCAATTTCCAAAAACAAACATTCCCTTTTATGCCAGGGAACTAGAGGGAGGGATAGCACCCCTTCTTTGAAGTGCAAATATGCCCTGCTGCACCAATCAGAGAAAAAGCTTTTGGAGAGGAGGAGGAGGAGGAAGAAGAAGAAGAAGAAGAAGAAGAAGAAGAAGAAGAAGAAGAAGAAGAAGAAGAAGAAGAAGAAGAAGAAGAAGAAGAAGAAGAAGAAGAAGAAGAAGAAGAAGAAGAAGAAGATGATGATGATGATGATGATATTGGATTTATATTCCGCCCTCTACTCCGAAGAGTCTCAGAGCGGCTCACAATCTCCTTTACCTTCCTCCCCCACAACAAATACCCTGTGAGGTGGGTGGGGCTGAGAGGGCTCTCACAGCAGCTGCCCTTTCAAGGACAACCTCTGCCAGAGCTATGGCTGACCCAAGGCCATGCCAGCAGGTGCAAGTGGAGGAGTGGTGAATCAAGCCCGGTTCTCCCAGATAAGAGTCCGCACACTTAACCACTACACCAAACTGGCTCTCAGGAACCCATGTCTTCCACACTGATGCAACGTGGCCCTTTTGTACGACACAGAACCTCCATAATGTTGCCTGCAAGAGATCTACGATCTTGTTCCATTTATGCTGAAAAGTCCCACCAGCATTTCCCAGATGGTAATATTTAACAGGGCATTATTATTCAGAGCACGCCACAATGTATTTTATAAAGCATTTTACAAGAATAAGGCCATTAATGTCTTGACATTTTTATCTTTTCACAATGTAACAAGGCCTTCCACCATAATGTATCATTTATGGCTCGAATTTTAGAATTACAGTCCCCCAAACACTGAGGCCATCACATCTGTTAAATTCCACCTGAACTAAAGTGAACTGAGTAGGCTGGTACAACTATTGAAAGCTGTCAAGAGTTTTCACTCGTTTCTGGCTTTTCAGGGCCAAATGACATGATACTTTTTTTTAATGAGTTGGGTCCAAGTTCTCTCAATATTTTTTTAGGTGTTTGTTTAGAATGTAAAAAATACATGGTCAATGGGGGGAAATGTCACATCAGATTAAATAACGATGACATCAATATGATAGATACACACGAATTGGGGATAGATGGATGGATAGATGGATAGGATGACAGAGGATAGATAGAAGATGGATAGGATGATAGAGGATAGATAGAGGATGGATGGATGGATGGATAGATAGATAGATAGATAGATAGATAGATAGATAGATAGATAGATAGATAGATAGATAGATAGATAGATAGATAGAGGATGGATGGATAGATAGATAGATAGACAGACAGACAGACAGACAGACAGACAGACAGACAGACAGACAGACAGACAGACAGACAGACAGACAGATAGATAGATAGATAGATAGATAGATAGATAGATAGATAGATAGATAGATAGATAGATAGATAGATAGATAGATAGATGGATAAATGGATGGATGGATGGATGGATGGATGGATGGATGGATGGATGGATAGATGATAGATAGATAGATAGATAGATAGATAGATAGATAGATAGATAGATAGATAGATAGATAGATAGATAGATAGATTCTTAATAGCTGAAAATGTTAATGTACAGCAAGGATGCCTAATGTAGTGCCAAAAGAGAAAGGTAGCAGTCTAGCAATTTGGATTCATTAAATGCTAATATATTGTTTTATCCAAAAAATGGGGTCCGCTTTTCTAAAAGATCTGAGCAAGGGTTAGAAACCTCAGCATTAGCTACAGTGTCCGAGATCTTGTCAAGAATGAAATACTCCCAACGTTTAACATATCAAAATTGCACCGCTGGGGGAATCTTCATTTTTCCACTTGAGCGCTATGATATTCTTAGCTGCTGTCAGCATGATCGTTATCAGTTCCCTACGCATTTTAGGTATTTTTAATTCCCCCCATAAATTTAAGAGGATTTGTTCTGGGCTTGCAGGGATTAAGTAATCTGTTAGCAAATTGATTTCAGCCGTCAACTTTGTTTTTAAAGCCTGCATAGACCCAATTTTGGCTTGGAAAAATAGTGCATGGGGGAAGCAGGTTCCATGCCACGGCCCCAAGATGAATTAGAGCCCTACAGGCTTTAAAATTGAGTGACTGAACTAACTTACTTTATAAACATTGCATGTAGTTGGGCCAGGCCTCTTTTTGTAACAGGAACTCCTATGCAAATTAGGCCACACACACCCGATATAGCCAATCCTCCAAGAGCTTACAGAAGGCTCTGGAATAAGAGCCCTATAAGCTCTTGAAGGATTGGCTACATAAGAGGGGTGCGGCCTAATATGCAAAGAAGTTCCTGCCAGTGTTTCCTCTAAACTGTTACTGTGAGCTAGCTCACAATTTTTTGGCCCCCAGCTCACACACTTTTGTCTCAGCTTAGGTAAAATGGCTTCAGAGAAAACTAAGTTGTGCCGTAGCTCACGGCTTACGATGCCAATAGCTCACAACTGTAATGCCAGTAGCTCACAGAGTAGAATTTTTGCTCACATTTTTGCTCACAAGACTCCACAGCTTAGAGGGAACAAAGAAAATGTACTGGAATGTTTGTTATTGTTGAATTTCAAAATGCCTCAAGTACTATTTAAGTTGTTTAAGTTAAAGCAGGTTCCTGATCCTTCCTGGGCTGAGCCAACAGTCAAAATATACAGTAGTACTATGATAGGTTGGGACAGTCAGAGTTCTTCAGCAAAGAAGAAAACACATTACCAGGGTGGCTCAGTCAGTAAAGGGCAAGAAAAATGGAGGGAAAATCTTGCCTCTGAGGGACGGAAGTGGATGGGGGCTATCATAACGTGAAACGTTGCGTTTTCAGGTATTTCAGTCTTCACATGTCGCTATTATATATTTGGGACATTTATCTGCCAAAAAAAGATTTGGGATTTTGGCCAAAGGAATTCACATAACAGTTGCGTCTTTCATATATGTTTTTACCTGCAACTGCTAATTCAAAATTACCAACAGTGGTACATATCTAAATAACTGTCCATCCCATGCACAGTTGGCTTAATTAGATGAAGATGAAGAAGATATTGGATTTATATCCCGCCCTCCACTCCGAAGAGTCTCAGAACGGCTCACAATCTCCTTTACCTTCCTCCCCCACAACAGACACCCTGTGAGGTGGGTGGGGCTGGAGAGGGCTTTCCCAGCAGCTGCCCTTTCAAGGACAGAGTCTCAGAGCGGCCTACAATCTCCTTTAACTTCCTCCCCCACAACAGACACCCTGTGAGGTGGGTAGGGCTGGAGAGGGCTCTCACAGCAGCTACCCTTACAAGGACAGAGTCTCCAAGTGGCTCACAATCTCCTTTCTCTTCCTCCCCCACAACAAGCACCCTGTAAGGTGGGTGGGGCTGAGAGGACTCTCACAGCAGCTGCCCTTTCAAGGACAACCTCTGCCAGAGCTATGGCTGACCCAAGGCCATGCTAGCGGGTGCAAATGGAGGAGTGAGGAATCAAACCCGGTTCTCCCAGATAAGAGTCCCCACACTTCACTACTACACCAAACTGGCTCTCACATTATCCGTTCAAAAACACAGCAGTCCAAATGAATGCAGACCTAAATTATGGTTGCAAATTGTCTAGCAACGTGACTTAATTGTATTAGAACGTGTGCATTTAGGCTGCCACTTCCCCTCCCTCCAAGGATTTGACAACAGTATTCCAAAACATGCTGCCTTGTTCAAGACCCATAATTGCAAAAAGGGGATATGTCGTTTTTGCTTCAGGAATGGAAAATCTTATGTATTTGCAGCATCACAACAACCACACACTGTTCCTGCAGAATGCCCATGTCTTTACTATAACTTGGAAGGGAGCAGTGCTGCCTGGATTCTGCCCATTGTATTTATGTTGCTCCCAGACGTTAGGAAATTCCTGGCTAGTGTGGTACTGGGGATACAATGACGGATAGACTATGATGACCTGCATTCAAATCCAAGCTTAGATGTCAACTGTATGGGCGTTTTCGCACAGGGCTTACCCCGGAGCAACGTCCCTCTTCACCGCGCAGCGTCTGCGCGGATTTCGCACCAACTGCTCCGCAGAACCTGGAAGAGCTGTGAAGAGCCGCAGCTTTTGCATCGCAAATGTAAAGTTGGGTTTTGGCGGTTTACATTTGCGACACAAAAGCCACGGCACTACGCGGCTCTTCCGGGTTCTGCGGAGCAGTTGGTGCGAAATCCGCGCAGACGCTGCGCGGTGAAGAGGGACGTCGCTCTGGGGTAAGCCCTGTGCAAAAACGCCCTATGTTAAGGTTAAAGAGTGTCCCCACCACCACCATTTGCAAATTTAACTGCCAGGATTGTGTTTGTTTGTGTGCACTTGTGTGTATGTGCACTTGCAGATTCAACCTTGTGAATGGTTCCTCATCCTCTTGGAGAGGAGTGACAAGTGGAGTGCCTTCAGGGATCTGTCCTGGGACCTGTTTTGTTCAACGTCTTTATCAATGATCTGGATGAAGGAAGAGAGGGAATGCTTATTAAATTTGCAGATGATACTGAATTGGGAGGGGTTGCAAACACAGAAGAAGGCAGAAACAGGCTACAGGATGACCTTGACAGGCTGGAAAACTGGGCTAAAATCAATAAAATGAATTTTAACGGGGATGAATGTAAAGTTCTGCATTTAGGTAGGAAAAATCCAATGCATGGTTATAGGATGGGGGAGACTTGTCTTAGCAGTAGTATGCGCAAAAAGGATCTAGGGGTCTTAGTGGACCATACGTTGAACATGGGTCAACAGTGTGATGGGGTGGCTAAAAAGACAAATGCAATTTTGGGCTGTATCAACAGAAGTATAGTGTCCAGATCACGTGATGTGATGGTATCGCTTTACTCTGCTCTGGTAAGACCTCACCTGGAGTATTGTGTTCAGTTTTGGGCACCACATTTTAAGAAGGATATAGACAAGCTGGAACGGGTCCAGAGGAGGGCGACAAAGATGGTGAGGGGTCTGGAGACCAAGTCCTCTGAGGAAAGGTTGAAGGAGCTGAGGTTGTTCAGCCTGGAGATGAGGCAGCTGAGAGGTGATATGATCACCATCTTCAAGTACTTGAAGGGTTGTCATACCGAGGATGGTGTGGAATTGTTTTCTGTGGCCCTGGAAGGTAGGACCAGAACCAATGGGTTGAAATTAAATCAAAAGAGTTTCCGGCTCAACATTAGGAAGAACTTCCTGACCTTTAGAGCGGTTCCTCAGTGGAACAGGCTTCCTCGGGAGGTGGTGGGCTCTCCTTCCTTGGAGGTTTTTAAACAGAGGCTAAATGGCCATCTGACAGCAATGAAGAGCCTGTGAATTTAGGGGGAAGTGTTTGTGAGTTTCCTGCATTGTGCAGGGGGTTGGACTAGATGACCCTAGAGGTCCCTTCCAACTCTATGATATCTTGGAGGAGAATAGTGTGAAGAAAGGGTGAGAAACTTCAACGCGTTCTTCCCTTGCTGTTTTCCCACTGGGAAAAGCCACCTCCTAGCTGTCCTCATGCTGCTGAAGAAAATGTATGGATATCAATTCCCTCCTCCCCCCCCCCCACAAAGTAGGATAAAATCTGCTCAAGGGTGGCTTTTTCCAGTGAGAAAACAGAAAGTGGAAGAAAAAGTTAAAAGTGTCCATCTCAACCTATACGTGGAAACTAGGGGTGGGCACGAACCAGAAAAATGGAGGTTTGTGCTTTGAGGTTCTCACGAACCCCAAATTTCCACAAACTTCTCCATTGCACAAACCACTTTGTGCTTCAGGAAGTTCATGGGCCACAGCCCCACCTGGGAGTGAGTTCCAAAAGCATTTAAATGCCTTCAGAATTCACTTCCAGATGGGGGCACAGCTGCTAAAAGGTATTTAAATACCTTTGGAGTTTGCACAAACCCTCCCACAAACTGCATAAACCTCCATAAAAAACATGGAGGCTCATGGGCAAATCATGGGGGACACATTCTCCTGTACACCTGATTTGTGAACCATTAACCAGCCTGGTTCATGCCCAAACCTGGGTTCATTTATTGGTTTGTGCCCATCCCTAATGGAAACTTTAACCCTTTTCTCCCCTTGTTGTTTTTGGTCATGGCTTTTACAACTGATCTCCAGCTGGCAGAGATCAGCTCCCTTGCGGCTGCTTTGAAGGACAAACTGTATGCACTGTACCATGCTGAGGCCCCTCCCCTCCCCAAACCCCACCCTCTCCTTGATCAACCCCCCCCCCCAGAGTCTCCAGGTATTTCCCAGTACAGACCTGGCAACCCTAGGCTCATGAACTCACTGGAACTTGATACAGGAAGTGGCAAGTGTAGCTCTAGGAATCACCAGAAACTCTGTGGTTGAACTGTAAGAGTTTCTGGAAATTCCTAGAGCAACCTCAAAAGCCATCTCAAGGAATCACCAGAAACTGTATGTAAAAACCTTTACCATTCCCTGCTTTTCCTAGAGCTACCCTTTTAACTTCCTGCAGCAACTTCTGGTGTACAATACCGGATTAAACCCCTAGGCAGTCAATATCTCAGGGCCCCCCTTCCAAATTATCTCAGAGTCTGAGCACCCACTCTGCCACCTGTGGCCCCCATTGCAGCCTGCAGGCACCTTCTCAAAAGTCCCTTTGACAAAGCTGCAGGGGAGAGGCACAGAGAGGTCAACTTGGTGATGACGCTAGCAGAGACCTCAGCAGGCAAATCGGGCAAAGAGTGCCTCAGTTGCTGGCTGCATGTGCAGGCTCTGAGGGCTGCAAGCAGGGGGGAAACTGAGGGGAAAAGCCGGTCCAGGGCCCCAAAGGTGTGGGGCCCATGGGTCAGTGCCTACTTGGCCTAATTGTTAATCCGGCCCTGTCTGCTGAGTACATGAGGCTGCTTCTTCCCCCCTTAATTTTTCACCCACCACCTCTTGGAGCAGTGGTGGGCAAGGGGATCTGGAGGTTGGGAATCCCCCACCTCTGCCAGAAGCTTGGCAAATCTACGAACAGAAGGAAGATGACTGAGGACCTCTTCTCGGGTTTTTCTAAAAAGACTGCTCCGTGACATGAATCTAATTCAGACACTGCATTCACTTTGATGCCTTAAGACTGAACCTTCTCAGAGAACAACATCTCTGGTTTATTGTTTATTCCCATCCCCCTTTCCTTCCCAATTCCTATAATCTCAGTTTGTGGCTGTATTTAACTGAAGATGCAGTTTACTTGTTGAGAGTTTTCAAAGGAAATTGAACCATTATACGAAGAGTCAAAGACATCTCTAAAGATAATCTATGTGGAATTCTACCACATCTTCCCCCTGTGTTGTTGAATTGTTTCCAGCTCAGAGTCATAAATGATCTTCAATACTTTATGTCTTCTTCTTTAATACCGTCTTACTGGATTTATGACCCCAGCCAATTATTGATCAGTATTATCATTTCGGCTAGGAAAGAAATTACTCTCTCTCATTCTAGTTTCAAATACATCTCTCGGCATATAAGAAAAGCAATTCTTGGTAAATTGGCAATGACGTTTCCAGCTGAAACTTTAAAACAGCAATATATAATACCCATGGCCCTTCCCACACAAAACTTAGCCTGTCATAGAAGCACATTTGGTTTTCTTCATAATTCCTCAATGTATAAGCAGTCTGTCAACTTTCCAAATTTTATGTACAGGCAGGGCTTTTTTTAGTAGCAGGAACTCCTTTGCATATTAGGCCACCCCCCCCCCCCAATGTAGCTAATCCTCCAAGAGCTTACAGGGCTCTTAGTACAGGGCCTACTGTAAACTCTTGGAGGACTGGCCACATCAGGGGTGTGTGGCCTAATATGCAAATGAGTTCCTGCTACAAAAAAGCCTTGCATACAGGTTAGTAGGTGGGGCTATGACTGAGTGGTAGAGCAGCTCCTTTGTAGGATTTTCTTGCCACTAAGTCACGGCTGACTTATGGTGACCCCGTAGGGTATTCAATGCAAGAAACGTTCAGAGGTGGTTTGCAATTGGCTGCCTCTGCATAATGACTCTGGACTTCCTTGGTGGTTTCCCATCCAAGCACTAAACAAAGCACACCAAAAGCAGGGAACGTGGTCTGTAGAAGATGAAGAAGAAGATATTGGATTTATATCCCGCCCTCCACTCCGAAGAGTCTCAGAGTGGCTCACAATCTCCTTTACCTTCCTCCCCCACAACAGTCACCCTGTGAGGTAGATGAAGATGTTGGATTTATATCCCGCCCTCCACTCCGAAGAGTCTCAGAGCGGCTCACAATCTCCTTTACCTTCCTCCCCCACAACAGACACCCTGTGAGGTGGGTGGGGCTGGAGAGGGCTCTCACAGCAGCTGCCCTTTCAAGGACAGCCTCTGCCAGGAAGCAGGAAGGCATCTGCCTCTGTACAGCACAAAGCCAGCAAAAAATCCCCCACCCACCTCACAGGGTGTCTGTTGTGGGGGAGGAAGGTAAAGGAGATTGTGAGCCACTCTGAGACTCTGAAATTCGGAGTGGAGGGTGGGATATAAATCCAGTATCTTCTTCTCCTTCTATTCCACCTTCCCACCCAATTCAGGGATGTCTAGGCAGGATTTGGTAACTCCCAGAATGAGTCTGAGTTTAAAATGGCTAATTGGTATCAGTTCTAAGCCAAACCTTAACCAGGTTGTTTGAGGTGAACAAATTCCAAATGTCTTCTGCAGGAACCAGGTACTCACTTGAATGTATGAAACCACCTAGTAGTGTATCAAATCCGGTTCCATTTAAAACAACCATTACAACAGCATTAAAAGTGCTGTCATCGAGATGGCACAGGGCTTTTTTGAAGAAAAAGACCAGCAGGAACTCATTTGCATATTAGGCCACACCCCCGACGTTAAGCCAGCCAGAACTCCCTTCCTGTGTATTCCGGCTCCAAAAAAAAAGCCCTTTTTCCACTATGGTGATCACAATGCAACCTAATGAAGGGTACAGTGGCAGCATCATTGCCAACAGGCAATGGGAAAAGGAAAAGGGAAGCCAAGGTGATAAGGAGTGGTAAATGTCAGCAGGTTCCAATGTAAGTGAATAATTAAATGACCTCCAGCGGCATCTGGATCGGGGCGGCGCTGCGGTACTGATGTTATTAGACCTGTCGGCGGCATTTGACACAGTCGACCACCAGTTGCTAAAGCGCCGCCTCGCCGACATAGGGGTTGGGGGGTTGGCCCTACAATGGCTTTCCTCCTTCCTCTCTGATCGGGGACAAAGGGTGGCCATTGGGGGTGAGCGATCCCAGAGGCGCACACTTGATTGTGGGGTGCCTCAGGGAGCTGTTCTCTCCCCAATGCTGTTTAACATTTATATGCGCCCCCTTGCCCAGATTGTCCGGAGGTTTGGGCTGGGTTGCCATCAATATGCAGATGACACCCAGCTCTATCTACTAATGGATGGCCGGCCTGGCTCCACCCCAGGGAACCTGGATCGGGCCTTACAGGCTGTGGCGACGTGGCTCAGATTGAGTGGGTTGAAGTTGAATCCAGCGAAGACAGAGGTCCTTTGTGTGGGTCGTGGCGCTCTGGGAGGGGAAATAGCTCTCCCAACCTTCGACGGCGCGCCATTGGAACCAGCGCGCCAGGTAAAAAGTCTGGGTGTTCTACTGGAGCCTTCGTTATCAATGGAGGCCCAGATAGCAGCCACTGCCAAGTCAGCATTCTTCCACCTGAAACGGGCAAGGCAGTTGGCCCCCTTCCTAGAGCGCCGCGACCTCGCAACAGTGATCCATGCAACGGTCACCTCAAGATTGGACTACTGTAATGCCCTCTACTTGGGGCTACCTCTGTGCCGGACCCGGAAGTTACAGCTGGTGCAGAACGCGTCGGCCAGGCTACTATTGGGGCTCTCGAAATGGGAGCACATACGGCCGGGGCTGCGCGGACTGCACTGGCTACCAATTATCTACCGAGTCCAGTACAAAGTGTTGGTTATCACCTTTAAAGCCCTATATGGCCGAGGACCAGCCTACCTAAGGGACCGTCTCTCCCCATATGAACCCCAGAGGGCACTGAGGTCAGTGGGTAAAAACAAAATGACTATCCCTAGGCCGAGAGAGGTCAAACTCCAAAACACCAGAGTACGGGCCTTTTCAGCTGCGGCACCTGCACTGTGGAACCAGCTTCCGGAGGAAGTGCGGGCCCTGCGGAACCTCGACCAGTTCCGCAGGGCCTGCAAGACCGCCCTTTTTAGACAAGCCTATGGTGACACTGACTGCTGAGTTGCATGGTACAAAGAACCGCCATCTATTAAATATAAGAACATTCATATAAGATTATTTAAACTGGCAGAACCAGCGCCATAATAGTTTTATTACTGCCAGATATATTTATTTATATATAGATAGTGTAGCGTAAATTATGTATTTTAATTTAACTGACTGGTTTTTATATGTTTAATTTTAATCGTTAAATTCAAAGTTTTATTATTTATGTTAACGTGTAAGTTGTTGTTAGCCGCCCTGAGCCGCCTAGGCGGGGAGGGCGGGATAGAAATAAAAGCTATTATTATTATTATTATTAAAGCCAAAAATCACTGGAATAGCAATAACACTTTTACACAATGAGTGTATATGCAACCTACATTTATCCAAAAAAAAAGTACAGTTCCTCAGAGGCAGATGCTCTTCAACAGAAAGAGCAATTAACATGCATTGATCCAAGTGGTTAAATGTTGTACTGAGTCTCCAGGATAAAATATTGAGAGAAAAAGGCTGATGAAGGACTGAAACCATGAGGAATCTTGGGCTGGCGGTCCCTTACTCTCTCAGAGACAAGCTTTGCTGGAAATCTGAACTCCACCCAAGTTGCTGAACATAAACTTGAACACAAGCTGGAACAGCAGGAAGGCATCTGCCTCTGAGGAACTGTACTTTTTTTATCTTTATACAGCAGACGGTGTGGGGGAGTGAATGGAACTCCATTTCCAGTCACGTTGGTTGAATCATGTATTATGATCGTTTGTTGAATTAAGCATTATGAGTGGTTAACAAGTTACTATTGATGATCAGCACTACACACGCATTTTGATAAACGTAGGTTGCATATATGCTCATTGTGCAAAAGTATTAAGGTGATAAGGAGAGTTGGCAAAAAGCTAATGATAAGCTGTGTCGCGGGCTTCCAAGAGGTTTCAGCCCACCTTCCAGTTAGCCTGAATGTTCCAAACTGTGACAGTTCATCCAAACGACTCACCAAATGCAGACCGCCAGCTGCATCACCAGTCGGGACATAACAGATCAGTCTTTCCGCAGATTTACCATACCTGCTCATCCCTTCTCCTCCATGCCTGTCACCAGAGGCATCAACGTTTTATTCAGCCGTATTTCCAAAGAATTCCCTTGCAGAAAGCCATCAGCAGCATCTTTTACGACAGGGTATAAACTTGCCTCTCTCTCTCTCTTTTGATGTGGCCAGCTGTACCCTTGACTCTCTAAAATGCTGTATTAATCTTTACAAGAAAACGTCCACTCTTCCAAAAGGGGGAAAATCAGACTAACGCGTGGGAGTCCTCGTGAACTATCCTGTTGAAAGTTCTCATCAAGGCTCTTGCAAAAGATTCGCCAGTAGAATGTTACAAACGGTAAAGGTATAAGTAGTCCCCTGAAAGCACCAGTCATTTCTGACTCTGCGGTGACGTTGCGTCATGACATTATCATGGCAGACTTTTTACGGGGTGGTTTGCCATTGCCTTCCCCAGTCATCTACACCTTCCCCCCAGCAAGCTGGGTCCTCATTTTACTGACCTCGGAAGGATGGAAGGCTGAGTCAACCTTGAGCCAGCTACCTGAACCCGGCTTCTGCCGGGATAGAACTTAGGTTGTAAGCAGAGAGCTTGGACTGCAGTACTGCAGCTTTACCACTGTGCGCCATGGGGTTCCACAATGTTATAACCAGGGCTCCTTTTTTAGCAGGAACGCAGTTCTGGCTGGCTTGATTTTTTATTATTTTTATTTTATTTTATTTATATCCCGCCCTCCCCGCCGAAGCAGGCTCAGGGCGGCTCACAATATAAAATCACAAGAAACAATGAAAATCAATACATATTATAAAATGACACGTTCTGTGGTTAAAACAGTCAAAATTAATTTGGTGCTAATCTCTTTGATGTTATATGTTTTCAGTGGCAATGGTATTTCTTCAGTTTCCTACGATATAGGCTCCACGTCAATTGAAAGCCAACCGGAAGAGAGCAGTCTTGCAGGCCCTGCAGAACTGGGCAAGGTTCCGCAAGGCCCTCACTTCCGCTGGCAGTTGATTCCACCAGTAGGGGGCTGCGATCGAGAAGGCCCTCTCTCGGGTGATCTTTAGTTTGGCCTCCTTCGGCCTGGGGATTACTAATTGATTTTGAGATCCAGATTGAAATACCCTCTGGGGAACATGTGGGGAGAGATGGTCCCTAAGGTAGGCAGGTCCTAGGCCATATAGGGCTTTAAAGATAATAACCAGCACCTTGTAACGAATCTGGTATACTACTGACAGCCAGTGCAGTTCCCGCAGTCCCAGCTGTATATGCTCCCACTTGGGAAGCCCCAATAGCAGCCTGGCCGCCATGTTCTGCACTAGCTGTAGTTTCCAGGTTCAGCACAAGGGCAGCCCCAAGTAGAGGGCATTACAGTAGTCCAACCATGAGGTGACCGTTGCATGGATCACTGCTGCCAGGTCACCACGCTCCAGGAAGGGGACCAACCGCTTCACCCTTAAGATGGAAAAAGATGGATTTAGCAGTGGCTGCTATTATCTGGGCCTCCATTGTCAAGGCAGGCTCCAGCAGCATCCCCAAGCTTGTGACCTTGTGCGCCATTGTCGGTGTACCATCAAATACTGGTAAGGGGATTTCCCTGCCCAGACCTCCACGACTCAGGTAAAGGACCTCTACAAACCCTAATGGTTCTACAAACCCTAATGATGATGCCAGCTGTGAAAACCTGAAATCTTTGACAAAGGACCTCTGTCTTCGCTGGATTCAACTTCAATCGACTCAGCCTAAGCCATCCTGCCATGGCTTGCAATGCCAGATCCAGATTTTCTGGAACACAATCAGGCCAGCTGTCCATCAGTAGATAGAGCTGGGTGTCATCAGCGTACTGATGGCAACCCAACCTATACCTCTGGGCAAGGGAGCGAATGTAGATGTTAAACAACATCGGGGAGAGCACCGCCCCCTGAGGCACCCCACAATTAAGCGCATGCCTCCGGGACAGTTCTCCTCCAATCACCACCCTTTGTCCCCGACCATCTAGGAAAGAGGAAGCCATTGCAAGGCCAACCCCTGAATCCCCGCGTTGGTGAAGCGGTGGGTCAGTAACTGATGGTCGACTGTATCAAATGCAGCTGACAGGTCTAACAACATCAGTACCGCTGAGCCGCCTAGATCCAGATGCCGCTGGTGGTCATTCACCAGGCGACCAGCACTGTCTCCGTCCCATGACCTGGGCGAAAGCTGGACTGGTGGGGGTATAGAATGTAAGTGTCATCCAGAAAACTCTGTAACTGTAGCACTACTGGCCTCTCAATAATTTTACCCCAAAAGGGTAAATTTGAGACCGGCCAGTAGTGTGCCAATTCGGCTGGGTCTAATGTAGGGTTTTTTTTCAAGAAGTGTGTCAGGGGGTGTGGCCTAATATGCAAATGAAGTTTTGCTGGGCTTTTTCTACCAAAAAAGCCCTGGCTATCACATACAAAGCCCTTTGTGGCCTTGGACCCTCGTAGATGTCTCTTCCCCTATGCGCCACCACAACAGCTTCTCTCGTGTAAGAAAGGTCAATTCCAATTTCAATTTATTACGAGCAATAACAATATACAAAATCTCATAGTAACAGACCATAATTTCTGACTACATAAAAACATTCTCATATTCAAATTCCACCAATGTTAAACCTTAAAAATGGCATTATTAACCATCTCTACTTTGTTAAAAACTTCTGCTTATTAATGACTAAAAACAATATTTTCCTTCTGCCTGAGTTACAGACTTCTTAGTATCTTTCAATAAGTATTTCAGTAGCACAACATCTGCAAATTTCAGATAATTACCTATAGGTTTAAATTTAGAGAGTAATGGATTGGGCAGCTCATGCAGTGCTATCCTTCCGTAAACATATGGTCTTATGCCTAAATCTATACTTACGACCTCAATCATCTCAAGGGAAAACTCAAAAAATATGGAAGGAAGAGTAAGAAAGGTCTTCTGAAGGTGCCAACCTGCAAATGTGCAATACCAACGACTGCCCATGAGCATGCCTTCTCTGTGGTAGCCCCCACCTCGCAGAATGGCCTGAGGGAGTCAGGAAGCTTCCGACTCTCCTGGCTTTCCATAAAGTATGCAAAACTGAATGATTCAAGAGGGCTTTTCTACACAGACAACACAGTTGCACTGAACTAAATCATTCACAAAGTCACTTAGATAAATTTTAGCAACTGCGGCCTATACTGCTGTGTTTAGGTTACTGACTAGGGTTCTACTATGCAATTTTTGTATCATTTAGTGTGTCATGTTAAGACATGCTTTGCTTGTTTTTAGATTTATGATTGGTTCTACACTCCTAATCCCACCGTATTGTTTCTTGAATACCCAACCCTATTGATTGTATTGACTCAGTCTTTGTAATCTACCTTGAGACTAAGTGAGAAATGCAGACTATAGATGATGATGAACAGGGCTTTTTTTGTAGCAGGAACTCCTTTGCATATTAGGCTGCACCCCCCTGATGTAGCCAACCCTTCAAGAGCTTACAAGGCTCTTCTTACAGGGCCTACTGTAAGAAGAAGAAGAACTGCAGATATATACCCTGCCCTTCTCTCTGAATCAGAGACTCAGAGCGGCTTACAATCTCCTATATCTTCTTCCTATATCTTCTATCCCCACAACAGACACCCTATGGGGCTGAGAGAGCTTTCACAGAAGCTGCCCTTTCAAGGACAACTCCTACTAGAGTTATGGCTGACCTAAGGTCATTCCAGTGCTGCAAGCGGAGGAGTGGGGAATCAAACCTGGTTCTCCCAGATAAGAGTCCACACACTTAACCACTACATCAAACTGGCTCTTGGCTACATCAGGGGGGGGGGGGGTAGTCTAATATGCAAAGGAGCTCCTGCTACAAAAAAGCCCTGATAATGACAATGAGATGATGACAATGAGATGATGACAATGAGATGATGATGACGACGATGGCAAATGTTGACTTTGCAATACAAAGGACGAAACAGTTGACCACAAGGTCAGTGCTTGCAAACAAATTGCTCAAACAGACGACAAAGAACATCACAATCTAGTTGCAGCAATATGGTGGGTCTTGTGTGTTCTAGTGAAACAGAGGGCATTGCTATTGGCAGAACAGCAGCTGGCGGGGTCTCCTGTGATAGACAGGCCAAGGGGTTA
Source organism: Heteronotia binoei (assembly GCF_032191835.1). NCBI lineage: Eukaryota > Metazoa > Chordata > Lepidosauria > Squamata > Gekkonidae > Heteronotia > Heteronotia binoei. The sequence goes on along the minus strand of NC_083232.1, from coordinate 92,208,049 downwards.
GACTAAATGCAACCCAAAGCCCCCATTCAATATGGAGAGAAAATCAACTATGAAAAACTATACTGGCTCAGTAGTCACCTGGGATAACGAAGAGACCTTCAGAGATAGGTGTTCCTGGATCTTTTACAAAAAATGGGCTACAGAACACAGGTCCTTCTTTGAGCAACAAGGGCAGAAGCCTGGTGTGCTGCTGGAAGCAGGAGAAGACAACGAGCAGGGCTTTTTTTTGTAGCAGGAACTCCTTTGTATATTAGGCCACACACCCCTGACGTAGCCAGTCCTCCTGGAGTTTATAGTAGGCCCTGTACTGAGAGCCCTGTAAGCTCTTGGAGGATTGGCTACATCATCAGGGGTATGTGGCCTAATATGCAAAGGAGTTCCTGCTACAAAAAAAAAAAGCCCTGACAACCAGTGAAGCAACAAGAACGGGGAGCTGATCAGCTACTGAAAAACCAGCAACATAAAAAGGTCCTGAGAACAAAACAGAATCATCATGCGGTATTATTTTGAATCAAGGCAGGGTATTAGAAACGAACGTTCGAAATATGGAAAGAAAAGCGTCCCAATTCTACCATCGCTGAATAGCAACTAGCAGATCAGCGCCGTTTGATCAGGCGACACGTTTTCACAGGAACGGGGCTCGATGAGATAAGGGACAACGGCCGCTCCAAGGATGAACACGAAATAAATGAAACCGACAAAGAAGCCGGCCACAGAAATGAAGTCGCTGCTGAAAGGCCGCTAATTAATAATGAGATATTGACAACTCATCATCGGCTCACCTCTCTACAAGAAGAACTGAAGGCAAAGATCTGAGGGCATATTAAGAGCAAAGCAGGCAGGCAAAGATTACCTGGTGCTCAGAACAACATCAAAGGCAGAATAGGCAGGCCTAATTGAAAATATCAATGCAGCGACTGAAGAGCGAGAATCCTGAGAAGATGCTTTTCTGCAATTCCCAAGAACTTGGCTAGATCACAAATCGTAGAATCCTATCTACCCGTCAAACATCTGACAATTCATCACCATCATTATCACCATCATCATCATTTAATTTATGATAATACTAAGAAATGAGAAAAGCAAACAAAAGCTTCTAGTTGAAGAATACCGGGCAAACTTATTTGTTGCAGAAACCAAAAGAAGATTACAAAAGATTGCAATTCAAAACTCATTTCGGCACTGGAAACAAAAGCACTTGCATGGGCAACAGGGCTTTTTTTGTAGCAGGAACTCTTTGCATATTAGGCGACACCCCCATCCCTGATGTAGCCATTCCTCCTGGAGCTTACAGGGCTCTTCTTACAGGGCCCCCTGTAAGCTCCAGGAGGATTGGCTACATCGGGGGGGGGGGGGGGCTGTAGCCTAATATATAAAGGAGTTCCTGCTACAAAAAAAAGCCCTGATAGGAAGTATTTGTAAGATATAAAGAACAAAGTTGAGAACAAAAACCCCTAGAGGTGGCTCCAAAATGCACTTGAAGAAAGAAACAGAAGGACTTATCCAGGGGTGGAATTCTAGCAGGAGCTCCTTTGCATATTAGGCCACCCTCCCCCCCCCCCATGTAGCCAATCCTCCAAGAGCTTACAAGGCTCTTTTTTGTAAGCTCTTGGAGGATTGGCTGCATCAGGGGTGTGTGGCCCGATATGCAAATGAGATCCTGCTAGAATTCCACCCCTGGATTTAACCTACCTTGCCCACTTGGACTTGGGTTTAAGTCAGCATTTCAACTGTAAGCACATCTTGTACATCTCTTGAACTTAATCCCTGGATGCAATTTTAAAGGCTGGGCTTCACTCTCTTGGCCATACGGCTATAGTCTGTTATTTTGGACTGTCACTTCCAGGTTACACTGCAATGCTATGCGCTTATCTTACTAAAGCATACTGAAATCTACGCCCCAGCATCATTTCCAAAGGCACCAGAGAACGTCAGTCATTCAATTCTCAATGATTTTCTCCTCATGGGCCCTGCCAAGCCATCCTTTATGCTGATGCAGAGCTTCATCTGTTATATTTCCCCCCCTTTCTCTTTCTAGGAAGGCACTCTACAATTATTTTGCTCCGTTTAGTTGGACCAGTCCACCCCATGGGTCTCCTGTGTTGTAATAATAGCATCTGTCCATTGATACGCTGCTGGCAATCTTCCACCTACTTAATTGATGGACATAACTTGCATTTTGATTGTTCCGAAACCTTACCGCCCAATCTTTTGCACGTTCATTCATAAATCATACTGAGGTAAGGGAAGGAAAAGGAAGGAAGGAAAGGTTCCCTGTGCAAGCGCCAGTCGTTTCCGACTCTGGGGTGACGTTGCTTTCACAACGTTTTCACAGCACACTTTTTATGGGGTGGTTTGCCATTGCCTTCCCCAGTCATCTACACTTTCCCCCCAGCAAGCTGGGGACTCATTTTACCGACCTCAGAAGAATGGAAGGCTGAGTCAATTTCTAGTTGGCTACCTGAAAACCCAGCTTCCACCGGGGATCGAACTCAGGTTGTGAGCAGAGCTTAGGACTGCAGTACTGCAGCTTTAACACTCTGCGCCACGGGGCTCTTCATCACTCAAAAGTAAATGACCACAGGACTGCAGTAAGCATAGGATTGCCAAGTCCAATTCAAGTATTATCTGGGGACTTTGGGGGTGGAGCCAGGAGACTTTGGGGGTGGAGCCAGCAGACTTTGGGGATGGAGCCAGGAGCAAGGTTTACAAGCATAACTGAACTCCAAAGGGCGTTCTGGCCATCACATTTAAAGGGACTGCACAACCTTTTAAATGCCTTCCCTCCACTGGAAATAATGGATAGGGGCACCTTCTTTGGGGGCTCATAGAATAGGACCCCTTGGTCCAATCTTTTTGAAACTTGGAGGGTGTTTTTGGGGAGAGGCATTGAATGCTATACTGCAGATTTGGTGCCCCTACCTAAAAAAAAAAAACAGCTCCCCCCCTGAGCCCCAGATACCTGCAGATCAATTCTCCATGGTACCCTATGGGGATCGGTCTCCATAGGGAATAATGGAGTGTCCAGCAGTCATTTCCCTCCCCCCCCCGCTACCTGATGACCCTGAGGTGGGGGGAGGGCCTCCTGGGGATTGGCAACCCTACCCAAGCATGTTCACTTCAGCATAAATCCAAAACTCTTTACAATGGAGCAGAGTAGGTTCAAGTTGCACTGTGATTTCAGAGGTGAGGGGAAGATTGCTCGAGCTTCTGCCACCAACCAGGGAACCAAGGGCTAACATGAAGTCATGCCCTCTCTGTTCCAAGACTACAGCCAGGGCAAAGGGAGCATTATCAGAGCTTCTTTTGAGTAGGAACGCACAGGAATGCAGTTCCGGCTGGCTTAGTGTCAGGGGGCATGACCTAACATGCAAGTGAGTTCCCGCTGGGCTTTTCCTACAAAAAAAAAGCCTACCCCCCCCAAAAAAAAAAAATTCTGGGCATAATAACTTTGCAACCTGATGCAAGAAAGGAGAGCCCTGGACGAATGAGGCCTGCTTGGGCTGGCTAGAGATCCAGCCAGGCCAAGCAGGCCTCACTCACCTGGGACTCTCCTGGGCTCCCCCCCCCCCAGTCAAAAGGCCAGCAAGCCCACCCACCGCCCAAAATCACATAAGAAGTGGAGAAAGGGTGGTGTGGGCTTCTCCAGGGGTTAATGAGGGCTTCTGGGGGCCTGGCAAAGCCCCTGGTGGCTGGCTGGCTGCCCGCTCTCCTAATCCAGGGATTGTTATGCAGCTGCACCTACTGTACAATGGACAAGGTGGGTGGGGAGGAAAAGAGGGAACCCACAGAGAGGTTCAGGAACTGCACTTCTGGGAGCTCCTGCTGAATCTGAGGCCTGGATCCAGGACTAATGATCTAGGAAGCGTGTAAAAAGAACCTAAGGCACACAGTACCTTTAAAAGAGTCTCACAGAACATTTCTCAAGGAGAAGCAGACCGTAAACACGATTTCAAAAGATCAACCCCCATCTTTAAAGACACTTTTTTTGTTCGGAGACTAAACTTTTTCATTTTGTTCAGCATCCCCCCACTGACTCTCACGTGAAGCCGCAAAGCCGCCTTATTGTCAATACTGTCTCCTCAAAAAAATATAAAGAGGGGAAAAAAATACTGTCTCCTCAGACCATCAGTGGCTCTCCGGGGTCTCAGCCTGAGGCCTTTCACATTACCTCAGCCTTATAACTAGAGATGCCAGGGATTATATAAACTGAATATATATATATAAGCAGAACACCACCAGCCCAGCTCCATTGGGATACAAATGCCTCATAATAACATATGACTTTGTTCTGGCATTAACAAATTGATCTTTCTCCTATATCTTCGCTTCCCCTCTGTTTTCATAGTGTTGCTCCCAGCTTGGCGTATTGAATTTTTGATTGATGTGAGCTACCTGGGAAGACAGCATTTGCCTAAAAAGCAGGCTAAAAAATATATAAATCAGGTCTAGGACTGCAACCTTTATCGACTAGAACCCCTTCGTTTTTAAGTAATCATATTTCAGGCTTGTTTCATGTGAATTTAATTTTGTTTAGGAAAGTCATGAATTCACATAGAACAAGCCTAGAGAAAAGCTCCTTTTTGGGATGGGGGGATCCAATCTCAATAAAATTAGTAACTACGAACATTGTGGCAGCTGACAGAAGCCTATTAAGTAGACTCTCCTTAGCTTACTCTTTTGCTAGCTATTAAAAGGATGAGCCAATTGACCAGGGTCCTAAGCAGGGGTGGAATTCTAGCAGGAACTCCTTTGCATATTAGGCCACACCCTCCTGATGTAGCCAATCCTCCAAGAGCTTACAAAAAAAGAGCCTTGTAAGCTCTTGGAGGATTGGTTACATCGGGGTGTGTGGCCTAATATGCAAATGAGCTCCTGCTAGTATTCCACCCCTGGTCCTAAGAATTACTTGGATTTGCATGTGTCAGAGGGGAGCCGTGTTGGCTGCAGTAGAACAGCTAGATTTGAGTCCAGGAGCTTCCAGACTCGAATCGTGAATCTACCCTTCTTTTCAGCAGTGGATTGCCATAACGGGGTGGCCAGACTGGGCCTGGGAGCCACATGTGACTATTTGATACATATTGTGTGGCTCTTGAAGTTCCCATGGTCCTGTCGGCCAGCTTGGAGAAGGAATTTCTCTCTTTAAATCACTTCTCCAGGCCAAGCCAGCCAGTGGCTTTAAGAAAGCATTTAAAGTTGCTTTTTCCCACCTATCTCTCCCCACCTCCCTCCCTCCCTTCTTCCCTCCCTCCCTTCCTGTCTTGTGGCTCTCAAACATCCGACTTTATTCTTTGTGGCTCTTATGTAAACCAAGTTTGGCCACCCCTTACATAGGCTGTGGTTGAAATTCCTGAACATTTTAGGATTCCTTGCCATACAACATGTTTGTTCTAGAGAGCCAAAGTTGTCCCAAATCTTGTGGAACTAGAGCCTCCTTGGCCATCATATTATGACCTAAAAGAAATGTAGATATTTAGGATTCTGTGCCTTGGCTGTTAAAACAAAAGAGCATGGATTGCTCTTCATCTTTTATGTAAGACACATGCTGTTTTACAATAATTGTGCCTTTTTATTTGCAAGAACTATTAGACATAATTCCAGCCGTTTCCCCTAATGCATGATTACTCAATAAAACAACACTGTTGAACAATAAAATATTAACTCCTTCATTTGCATGGTAAAGGTTATGTTTGGTTTTTTTAAGCCCATTTTTTAAAGAAAACGCTGCAAGCTCTGTTATCATACCGTACTGTTTCCAGTCCACATCTGAAGGCAAATTCTTCCATAGAATAAGATTGTTGAGTTGGTTTAAGTAAGAAGGCAATGCATGGAATCCCTTCTGATTATACCACACCTAAAACAGAAGAAAAGTACATTTTAAAACCAGGAAGGATCACATCCAAAACCTGTTCGCCTTTTTCACATTCAAAACCATTCGCCTTTTTCGCACGGTAAACAGAAACCTCTAAAAACCCGCTTCTGTTTGCAGCACGAAAAGGTCGAACTAGTTGCAGCCCCGGGGCAGATAGTGTGAAGTCGGACGGAACCCCCACAGAGAAGAGGAGCCTGAGAGCGGCATAAGGCGAGTGGGAAACCGGTCTGACTGTCTCGAGACCAAATTATAATTTTATTTGTTTATTTTATTTATTTTGATTTTTATCCCGCCCTCCCCGCCAAAGTAGGTTCAGGGCAGCTTACATATTCATGTACATGAAACACATGAAGCACAAAATACAATTAAAACAAAAACATAAAATCATAAAAACATGATTAGGGTTTGTAGAATCTTTCGGGCTCAAGTGCCGTGTTCTACTGGAGAAAGCTTTCCTTCCAGACGTTTCGTTCTCGGCTGCGGAGAACATCCTCAGTGGCGTTGCAGCCGGAGCAGGCGCTCTGACCTTCTTGGCTGCTGTGCATGGAGTGCATTGAAGGTCAGAGCACCTGCTCCGGCTGCAACGCCACTGAGGATGTTCTCCGCAGCCGAGAACGAAACGTCTGGAAGGAAAACTTTCTCCAGTAGAATACAGCACTTGAGCCCGAAAGATTCTACAAACCCTAATGATGTTACCAGCCGTGAAAACCTGAAATCTTTCATAAAAACATGATGAAACATTCGAGGTACTATTGATCTTTAGATTGGTAATCTCTTTAATAAAATGGATGGCTGCCTATTTCATTTATTGCCTCTGTTCTTGCAGACTAGAGGCAAATCACACCAGCCCCCTCCCCCCCGAAAAATCAGAGGCAACTAAACAAAAAACAATAATGAAAAATTAAATCTATAATTCCAGTCAGCCTCCTGTTGGTGGAACAAATGCTCATCCTTGGAATGTGACATTCCCACCCCACCCCTTCCTGCTGCAACCCCAAATTCCCCTTCCCAAAGGCTGCTTTTGGGGGCAGACAATAATACTAGGTGATCCGCAGCCTGCACTGGCTGCCTATAGAGTACCGGAATCACTTCAAGGTGTTAGTTCTGACCTTTAAAGCCTGGGACCAGCATACCTGCAGGACCATCTCTTCCCGATTATGCCCCAGAGGGTCACTTCGTTCGGCCCCCCCAAGATCTTCTGACAGTCCCCGGTCCAAGAGATGCCCGTCTTGCCTCCATCAGGGCCAGGTCTTTCTCGGTCCTAGTCCCAACCTGGTGGAATCAGCTCCCTATGGAGATCCGGGCCCTACTCGCCTTGTTAGCCTTTCGTAGGGCCTGTAAAACGGAGCTGTTCCGCCAGGTTTTTGGGTGAGGCATCGGGCATCTATTCATTAGATCGGTTGGCCTCCCCTGCTGTACTATATTTCTGCGCTGTTTTGCTGCATTGTATTGTTACACCATCTTGGTTCTGCTGAATCATTCTGTTGGACTGAATATTGTAATCAGTTTTTATGGTTATGCTGTTTTATTGTTATGTTGATTTTATTATTTATGTTGTGCTCCACTCTAAGCCTTTATGGGGAATGGGTGGAATATAAATAAACTAATAATTAAATTGATTTATTGTTAGAATTTTGTGTTGTAAGCCGCCCTGAGCCCGCTTCGGTAGGGTAGGGCGGGATATTAATCAAATGAAATAAAATAATAATAATAATAATAATAATAATAATAATAATAATAATAATAATAATAATAATAATAATAATAATAATAATAATAAGTTGGAGGCAATAGAAAAAGAGGAAGACCCAACATGAAATGGATCGACTCAATTGAGGAAGTCACAGCTCTCAGTTTGCAAGACCTGAGAAAGGCTAATGATAAGACATTTTGGAAGTCATTACTTTGTAGGTTCACAATATGTTGGAAGGAAGCCCCATGGTGCAAAATGGTCAGCTGCAGTCCTGCAGTCCAAGCTGTGCTCATGACCTGAGTTTGATCCTGGCGGAAGCTGGGTTCAAGTAGCCTGCTCAGGGTTGACTCAGCCTTCCATCCTTCTGAGATCCGTAAAATGAGGACCCAGCTTGCTAGGGGTAAAGTGTAGATGACTGGGGAAGGCAATGGCAAAGCACCCTATAAAAAGTGACATCACCCAATGGGTTGGTAACAACTCGGTGCTTGCACAGGGGACTACCTTTACTTTGAATATGTTGGAAGTGACTTGGCAACACTTAACACACAGAAATGGGGCATGCTGGCTCCTTCCCAGGGTATATGTACTTGTTGACAAACAAGAGAATCTGAGCCTGTATCAAGACTCTTCTGCTTCTAGCTTCTCTCCCATCCACACCCCTGTCTGCAATGAAGGTAATGAGGAAGATAGATAACCAATCTTTCTTTTAAAAAGTTACATTACTGAGGTCATTCAGGATCCTGCTATTTTCCGAATGTGACCCTGCCTAGTGACAAAGAAAAGGTGCTCTCTCATTAGTCAAAACTGCCCCACTCTGGAACTAAACAACCCATTCTTAAATATCTGCCTATTATTTTCCATGCAAGCTACTAGGGTTTTGGGGTTTTTTTGCAATATATTTTTTAATTATGAGATGATGTTGACTGACTCATCTCTCCATAGAAGGGAATAATTTGCAGCATTCCGGTCAGAGATTTTTTTCTAGATTGTAATGAATCATACAGTAGTTCTCTCATATCCCAGTTCCCCATTTTTCTTCATAAAAGTCTGGGCAAACGGTACGTTCACTGTCATGTTTCCAGGTCCAAAAGGTCAAAATTGAAGTGTGGTCATTAATTACTAAAAGGTTAATGCAATAAGTTGATACAACATCAATCAAAAGTCACTTTGTGGCAGTATTTTAGATTATACGGTGGCCTTTTTAAAGCTAATACACAATTTTAAAGCTAATACACAATCTGCTCCGGAGGGATAACCAAAAAAAAGGAGGGCGATTACTCAACAACAACATGGCTATAATGTATTGTGGGACTGATTATGGGGTTAGCGTATTCCAAAGTTACTAAAAATACTGGGGAAAGCTACTTGGCTACTTGTTAGAACAAGCTGAAATACATTGTAGGTAAAGGACATAAAAATATAGTCAGGAAGACACAACATATTGCTACTCGTATTGTTTTCATTAGCCATTTTGGCACACCAACCACAGAAGTCATTTCAGGGGACATAAGAGAATAAAATGGGAAAAAAATAAACATAAGCAAATCAAAGTGTTTATAAATATAACTAACCTTTTTATAAAGAGTTTCAGGTTCAAACTGAATTTAAAAGGTAAAGGTAGTCCCCTGTGCAAGCACCAGTCGTTTCCGACTCTGGGGTGACGTCACATCATGACGTTTTCACAGCAGACTTTTTATGGGGTGGTTTGCCCTTGCCTTCCCCAGTCATCTACACTCCCCCCCCCCCCCAGTAAGCTGGGGACTCATTTGGCTGACCTCGGAAGGCTGGAAGGCTGAGTCAACCTGAACCCAGCTTCCACCACGATAGAACCCAGGTCGTGAGCAGAGTTTGGACTGCAGTACTGCGGTCCAAGTTCTGCAGCAACCAGATTACCTGCAACTATATCCAGTTTCTCATTTCCAATTTCAAGCACTTTGGCTATCACGAATGTCTGTTTTACCAAAGCTTTGGGAATAAAAGGCCTCCCCGCATCTATTGTCGACCTCAAGCAGCAAACTGTTGAATTGCTTGTAGGGAGACGCCTTGCAATTCCGTCTCAGACAAAGGATTCAAAGGGGCTGGAATGTCCACATCGAAAACTTCGAAGGGATCCATACCAGCAATAGGTAATATATATATATAATTGGGGGTGGACCCGACATGGTACAAGCCAGCGATTCCCAGTGTGATGCCCAGGGGCACCACCATGCCTACCAACTTGGGGATAAAAATCAATGGGTCTCGAATGGAAAAGGAAAAACATAACAGGCAGCTGTACGTCATTCCCCACCTGCTGACTGACTAGCAAAGGACTGAAGTCACCGGAACGTTCCCCTAGAAAACATGCTTGCTCCAAAATCTGAAGCACCTCCATTTGTCAAATGAAGGGCGCATGCACATTAGGCCACACACCCCTGATGATGTAGCCGGTCCTCTAAGAGCTTAGAGGGCTCTTTGTACAGGGCCTACTGTAAGCTCCAGGAGGATTGGCAACATCAAGGGGGTGTGGCCCAATATGCAAAGGAGTTCGTGCTACAAGAAAAGCCCTGGCCACACACCCTTAATGTAGCCAATCCTCAAAAAGCTCACAGGGCTCTTAGTAAAGGGTCTACTTTAAGTGCCAGGAGAACTGGCCACATCAGGGGTGTGTGGCCCAATATGTAAAGGAGTTCCTGCTACAAAAAAAGCCCTAGCCATACATCCCTGATGTAGCCAATCCGCAAAGAGCTCACAGGGCTCTTAGTACAGGGTCTACTGTAAGTGTCAGGAGGACTGGCTACATCAGGGGTGTGTGGCCTAATAGGCAAAGGAGCTCCTGCTCCAAAAAAAGCTGGGGGGGGGGCATTTGAAGAGAAAGTCTCAGTAAAAGAAAGACAAACTTATAGATCCATAGAGCTTACCTTAGCTATTAGCTTATGGTGTGGCTTCTTTATTCCTGTGGTTTGTGGTTCAGTAGACAGTGTCTCTCCAAAAGACCAACCTCCAAATCTGATAATGCAAAAGGAGATGACAGACTGATAAACAGCAGCTATCAGATTCTCAGTAGGATATGAAACGATATTAAGAAGAAGAAGATAAAGAAGATATTGGATTTATATCCCGCCCTCAACTCCGAAGAGTCTCAGAGCGGCTCACAATCTTCTTTCCCTTCCTCCCCCACAACAGACACCCTGTGAGGTAGATGAAGATATTGGATTTCTATCCCGCCCTCCACTCCGAAGAGTCTCAGAGCGGCTCACAATCTCCTTTCCCTTCCTCCCCCCCAACAGACACCCTGTGAGGTGGGTGGGGCTGGAGAGGGCTCTCCCAGCAGCTGCCCTTTCAAGGACAACCTCTGCCAGAGCTATGGCTGACCCAAGGCCATGCTAGCAGGAGCCAGTGGAGGAGTGGGGAATCAAACCCGGTTCTCCCAGATAAGAGTCCGCGCACTTAGCCACTACACCAAACTGGCTCTCCACTGTCTTATATAACCAGGACATCAAATGAAGAAATAAAGCTCTGAGATGTAAGACAGAAATTACCACAGACTGCCCAAGCGAACATGCAGCACTGAGGAATGTTCTCTAAACTACTTCCATTTACCTTGCTTTGTTAGAAGGCCTGATTAAGTACTCTTCAATACTGAGGGCTGAAAGGTTGTACAGAGTGTGCCCTTTCTTGTTCTTCATATAGGGGGCAGAGATATTGAATGCTGGACATGTCTGAAAAACCACATATGTCAATCCATTTTTGGAAGTAAAAGCATTTTATTTTAAGCTAAATTCCTGCTGGAAAATCAATGCCTTCCTTCTCAGCTCTTTTTTTTTTTTCCCAACAGAACTATCCTAAGCAGAGTTATGTCCTTCTAAATCCGCTGAAGTGAACGGGCTTAGAAGGGTACAACTCTGCTAAGAATTGCACTGCCAATGTACTGATAAGTGTCAAGAAGCATTCAGTGTACAAGGCACACAGGGACTTTTCAACTTCCCAGGGCTTTCAAAAGCTGCTCTTAAAAGCCCTTCACAGAGACATTCCTTGATGAGCAAGGGAAGAAAACTGGCAACTTCTGTGCATGCATGGAAGAACTTTATATGCACACGTGGAATTCTTTGGGTCCCAGACTGTGTATTTTGTTGGGGCTTTTTTTTGTAGCAGAGACTCCTTTATATATTTGGCCACATCCCTCCCGATGCAGCCAATCCTCCTGGAGTTTACAGTAGGCCCTGGACTAAGGGCCCTGTAAGCTCCAAGAGGATTGGCTACATCAGAGGTGTGCGGCCTAATAGGCGAAGGAGTTCTGCTACAAAAAAAAAGCCCTGCATTTTGTGCATTTATAGAACTCCTGTACATGTCCCATCACAGTGACCTTTCCAAATAAGATGTAAATATTTCAGACAAATAAACATAGTAACTGTTGTAATTGCCAGAGTCAACTTTGTGGAAAACATCAAAGCCTTCTATACTTGTGATTTTGGGAAGAATCATGCAAATGTATATTCTGGAGACCAAGTCTTATGAGGAAAGGTTGAAGAAGCTGGGGATGTTGAAGAACCTGGAGAGGAGGCGGCTGAGAGATGATATGATCACCATCTTCAAGAACTTGAAGGGCTGTCATCTAGCGGATGGTGTGGAATTGTTTTCTGTGGCCCCAGAAGGTAGGACCAGAACCAATGGGTTGAAATTAAATCAAAAGAGTTTCTGGCTCAACATTAGGAAGAACTTCCTGACCGTTAGAGCGATTCCTCAGTGGAACAGGCTTCCTCGGGAGGTGGTGGGCTCTCCTTCCATCTATCCCGTTTAAAAACCTCCAAGGAAGGAGAGCCCACCACCTCCTGAGGAAGCCTGTTCCGCTGAGGAACCGCTCTAACGGTCAGGAAATTCTTCCTAATGTTGAGCCGGAAACTCTTTTGATTTCATTTCAACCCACTGGTTCTGGTCCTACCTATATATAGACATTTTTTAAAAAAGAAGAAGAGACAAGCCATTGCCAAACAGGGATATATCTGGAAATACCAGTTTCTAGAAGTTACAAAATTAAACTTTTACATAAAAAACCAGAGATGCTGACTTCAATCACTTTAATAAGTTAGACTCCAGCTTGAGTCCTGAGATGCTCAGAAGAAAAGCAGACAAATAAATATTTTAAATGAATAAATACACAGATTAATAAACTAAATTTTTAAATTATTAATCGGTGAGGGAAAATCCACTCAATGGAGTCAAATTTAATTAGAGTTGAGTTTGAAAAGTCTCATATGTATTTTTAAGCCATTTTAGCTCAGGTATGTTACTGTAACTGGAAATGAAAAAGGAAATGTTGAAGATTTATATTTTTATTGTTTATTTTTCCCTATGCTCCCTTTGTATTGGATTAGACTCAATAAAATAAAATCAGTTTTTTTTAAAAAAGGAAGTGTTGAAGACAGCCTTTTCTTCTAAAAACAATGAGCAATCTCACATTTTCTTCAGTCTTATAAAAACCAAATATATATGGGAAGTTTTGGCAATGCCAAAAATGTATTGAGTTAATTAATTTACTAATTGGCTCACTCAATTAAACGCACGATTCTGCTAAATTCTATTTCAATAGAAGAGTTAAGAATCCTGGTTTTTTAACCAAAGGTGCTGTAGAAAAATGCTTCATCCCAGCATTTAATAGGACATCAAAATGTTTAGTCCCAGTAATTTAAAAATCTCTAATTCTCTGAAAGGTCTTTCATTGAACAGCCCTAAGGGTACAAGTGCCACTCCTAAGCAAAACTGAATTTGCATGTTGTGCAGTCTGGATTGAAAGACAGCAAAAAATGTCACTTTATTTATGACAATAAAATTGAATACTAAAAATATTTTTGGGTACTAAAATCTCCAGTTGTGTATACCTCATAGCTGTCTTCAATTCACTGTGAAATATAGATAGTAAGATGCAGGGCTTTTTTTTTTGTACGAAAAAAACAGCAGGAAGTCATTTTCATATTAGCAGGGCTCATTTTGTAGCAGGAGCTCCTTTGCATATTAGGCCGCACACCCCTGATGTAGCCAATCCTCCTGGAGCTTACAGGAGGCCCTGTACTAAAAGCCCTGAAAGCTCTTGGAGGATTGGCTACATCAAGGGTGTGTGGCTTAATATGCAAAGGAGCTCCTGCTACAAAATGAGCCCTGCATATTAGGACACACCCCCTGACACCAAGTCAGCTGAAACTGTGTTCCTATGTGTTCCTGCTCAAAAAAAAAAAAAGCCCTGGTAGGATGGATATATTACCCAGCTCTTGAACTGCAAGCAGGGATCCTTTTGTGGAAAAATAGGTGGTGGAGCTCATCCAGGGATTGTTATGCAGCTGCACCTACTATTCAATGGATAAGGTGGGGAGGAAGAGGGGGGACCATCAGAAAGGTTCAGGAGCTGTGCTCCTGTGAGCTCCTGTTGAATTCGAAGCCTGCCTGCAAGGGCTCAGAATTGAAAGGGTTTATCACCTGCACTATGGGTGTTTTTACACTGACAGTTTGTGACTCTCTATCACCGCATTGGAAATTCACCTTTTACATTACCTAACATTCTCACAACTGTTTTGCATCGTTGCTGCCCGAAGCATCTACATTTGTTTCGGTGAGATGAGTTCCGGCGTTGCTGCAGCAACGTTTTTCTCAAAACTAGTTTTGATCCGGTCATTTCTCTACAGGCGTTTCAAACTTGTATTGTAGAAGTTTTCATGAGTTTTAAAAGACTCCTCCAAAAGCCACAAGGTACAAGTAATTTGCATGAGAACTGACAGCACTTGAAATTTTTACATATCATTGCTTGCCTCATCTTGTAATTTCAATGTGTATTGTTTTTGCAGTGTTGACACCATTTCCAAGCAATTGTATACATTTAACTAAGCACTGGTATTCTGGCTGCCCTCTGATCAGAGAACCCGCCCCCCCCCCTCAAACTGAAACACTTTCAGCGGGAAATATAGAAGACTGGCTACACAAAATGAGCTCAGCAAAGCCACCAATGTAAAAGGAAAATAATTAAAGCGGAATGGTGGCAGGCGATTTGAAGACTCTAAAACTCTGGATCAAACTGAATGTAAAAAGACCCTATATCTGCTTTGTAAATTGCCCATATTTGCAAACACTGGAAACAAAAAGCTGCAGAACCCACTTTTTTGCCCACCACTTCTAGAAACTTCTCTCAGAGGCATTTATTCTTCGCAAAACGCAACTCTCTGCATTGTAGTTGTCTGCAAGGACGTGTGACCTCCTCCAAAACTGTGTGGAGGAAGACCTGGAGGGTGGGGGAGCTATGGGGACTGGGAAGAAAAAGGCCACAGAGGGAATGCAGCAAATGTCTCTCCCTGTGAAATGAATACATAACGCGTATTATCAGAGGCGGTGAGGGTGGCATAGTTTATCTACCTTTGAAAAGGAAGCAACGAATTTGTGGGGAATGGAAAATCGAATTTTAATTTAATAAGGAAGACCCTGCCAAATAGAATTCATAAACTCACCCGGCAAAAATGTTAAAAACAGACTGGCGTTTGCTAATTACTGATGTCAACTGTAAATGCTCTCCTCTGGATTATAACATTGGGTTTAAGCATGTTTTTACTCGTCAGCCTTATTTTTGTTATTTGCTAATGCCTCCGTTCAGACGAGCCTATATGAAAATGTAAAGCTTTGAAGTCAACCAAATTAATCGGGCTTCAGAAAACTGTAGGTGCTCTTTTTGCTATCCTCTACCGGCTTGCACATTTTTTTTAAAAAAAACTTTTTTTATTATTTTAAAAAGTCTCATGATAAATATATTACTCCTTGGATTGGACACCTGGAAAGCATTCTTGGTCTTCAAAAACTACCATTCTTGTTTTCCGCCAAACTAAAAGATTGCATGGTGGACGTTGCTTCATCTGGCTAAATAATTTCTGTACATCTGACAAACCGAGTTTATACATTAAGGCTGCATGGCAGGAAGCAAAGAATTAATCCCTTTTTTCGTTCAAGTGGGTAGCCGTGCTGGTCTACGGTGGTGGAGCAAGGTTCGAGGTCAGTAGCACCCAAAAGACCAACACAATTTCCAGGGTTTCTTTTTCATAAGGGAGTTTTGACTCTCAAAAGCTTATACCCCAGAAATCTTGAACATCTTTAAGGTGCTGCTTGACTTGAAGTTAGCTCAATCCCTTCTTTAGAAGAAGATGGAGCCAAAGCCTAGCCAGCTTTAAGAGGGGATTGGATAAAAATATGGAGCAGAGGTCCATCAGTGGCTATTAGCCATAGTATATAAATATGTGTGTGTTTCTGTGTGTGTGTATACACACACATATATTGGCCACTGTGTGACACAGAGTGTTGGACTGGATGGGCCATTGGCCTGATCCAACATGGCTTCTCTTATGTTCTTACGTGTCACAGAGTGTTGGACTGGATGGGCCATTGGCCTGATCCAACAGGGCTTCTCTTATGTTCTTATGTGACACAGAGTGTTGGACTGGATGGGCCATTGGCCTGATCCAACAGGGCTTCTCTTATGTTCTTATGTGACGCAGAGTGTTGGACTGGATGGGCCATTGGCCTGATCCAACAGGGCTTCTCTTATGTTCTTATGTGACGCAGAGTGTTGGACTGGATGGGCCACTGGCCTGATCCAACAGGGCTTCTCTTATGTTCTTATGTGACACAGAGTGTTGGACTGGATGGGCCATTGGCCTGATCCAACAGGGCTTCTCTTATGTTCTTATGTGACACAGAGTGTTGGACTGGATGGGCCATTGGCCTGATCCAACAGGGCTTCTCTTATGTTCTTATGTGACACAAAGTGTTGGACTGGATGGGCCACTGGCCTGATCCAACAGGGCTTCTCTTATGTTCTTATGTGACACAGAGTGTTGGACTGGATGGGCCACTGGCCTGATCCAACAGGGCTTCTCTTATGTTCTTATGTGACACAGAGTGTTGGACTGGATGGGCCATTGGCCTGATCCAACAGGGCTTCTCTTATGTTCTTAAGCCGGCACGTGGGAGTAGGCTATGTAGGCGAGTGTCTAGGGTGCCACACAGTCTACGGGGCACCAGGCACCCCCTCCCCACATGCCAGCTGGCCCATAGCGTCTTTTCCCTGCCCGAGACTCGGGCAGAGGAAAGGCAGCTTGGCCTTGCTCCCAGGCTGCCTTCCCTTGCTGAGAGGCAGCCTGAGAGCGAGGAAAAGGGCCCATGCCACCTCTTTCCCCCGCCCGAGACTTTCTTGCACTGTTGGAAAGTCGGAAGGGGCACTGCATGGTGGGCTCCTCAAGAGGAGCCCACTGCACAAACGGGGCCATTCAGCCCCGCCTGGCTTCCCCACGTTGCGGGGAGGTTGAGCAGGGTTGTGGGCGTTTGCACAGCGGGCTCCTCAAGAAGAGCCCTCCATGCAAACAGGGCCATGCGCCCCTGTTTGGCTTCCCTGCACCGTGGGGAGGTCGAGCAGGGTGTGGGCGTTTGCACACAGGGCTCCTCAAGAGAAGCCCTCCATGCAAACGGGGCCATCTGGCCCGGGGGGTGGGGTCAAGTGGGGGGGGGGCTGCTCAAGAGGAGCCCTCCATGCAAATGGGCCCACATTTGGGCAGGCACTGGGGGCCCTCCCCTACTGGAGGGGTGAGGGCAGAGCCTTGCCGGAGGCGGCAAAAGCACCAGCGCTGGCCCTAGATGGAACCATCCCAAACCATGACATCCTTCAGGAAAAGATGACCGTCCTCTAGTTTTCAGATTTTTATGTAGCTAACATAGCACGTTTGACAGCCCTGCTCTAGGGGTATAGAGTAAGGGCGAGATAACTGCCCCACATATGAGAGAGGCCATGGTCTTTATAGGAGGGGTTCGTTTCTTGGACTTGCATGAATAGGGTTGCCAATCAGCAGGTGGTGACTGGAGATCTCCTGGGATTACAACTGAGCTCCAGGCGACAGAGATCAAGTTCACTGAAGAAAATGGCCACCTTGGAGGGAGGGCTCTATGGCATTATACCCATGAAGTTTCACTCCTCTGCAAACCCCACCCTCCTCAGTCTCCACCCCCAAAATTTCCAGGTATTTCCCAACCCAGAGCTGGCAGCCCTATTCATGAATCTTTGAAAATGTGTCCTCACCCATTCCGGCGGCATAATAATGTGCTTGGATTATGCCAGGGGTGGAATTCTAGCAGGAGCTCCTTTGCTAATTAGGCCACACATCCCTGATGTAGCCAATCCTCCAAGAGTTTACAAGGCACTTTTTTGTAATCTCTTGGGTGCTTGGCTACATCAGGGGGTGTGGCCGAATATGCAAAGGAGCCCCTGCTAGAATTCCACCCATGGATTACGCCCTTCCCAAAAAGATTGTAACAAAGAGGGATTGGAAAAATACTGAGAACTGAGGACAGGCAAAAGGGAATGGCTAGAGTAAAAACTCACATGTAGGGTTGCCAAGTCCAATTCAAGAAATGTCCGGGGATTTTCGGAATGGAGCCAGGAGACTTTGGGGGTGGAGCCAGGAGACTTTGGGGGTGGAGCCAGGAGCAAGGCTGTGACAAGGATAATTGAACTCCAAAGGGAGTTCTGGCCATCACATTTAAAGGGATTGCACACCTCAATGCAACCAGTGCTTTAAGATATATGTAATAGTGCAGATCAGCTTATGTGTAAATAAAATTCCTAGTGTAAAATGTAACTTGTGTAGTGTTTCATTCCACGGGTAGGTGGGCAAAAGATGGTCTTATTCAGCAAGGCAATTCCAAAGAAATGGTTCTAGCAGCTTCTGCTTGCAGCTTGCAGTAGAAGAAGACGACTGCAGATTTGTACCCTGCCCTTCGCTCTGAATCAGAGACTCGGAGCGGCTTACGATCTCCTATATCTTCTCCCCCAACAGACACCCTGTGAGGTGGATGGGGCTGAGAGGGCTCTCACAAGCAGCTGCCCTTTCAAGAACAACTCCTGTGAAAAGCTATGGCTGACCCAAGGCCATTCCAGCAGGTGCAAATGGAGGAGTGGGGAATCAAACCCAGTTCTCCCAGATAAGAGTCCACACACTGAACCACTACACCAAACTGGCTCTTTCAACCAGCCTTTCAAGGTCAACCTCTGCCAGAGCTATGGCTGACCCAAGGCCATTCCAGCATGTGCAAGTGGAGGAGTGGGGAATCAGACTCGGCTCTCCCAGATAAGAGAGCTGTGGCTGACCCAAGGCCATTCCAGCAGGTGCAAGTGGAGGAGTGGGGAATCAAACCCAGTTCTCCCAGATAAGAGTCCACACACTGAACCACTACACCAAACTGGCTCTTTCAACCAGCCTTTCAAGGACAACCTCTGCCAGAGCTATGGCTGACCCAAGGCCATTCCAGCAGGTGCAAGTGAACATATGAACATATGAAGCTGCCTTATACTGAATCAGACCTTTGGTCCATCAAAGTCAGTATTGTCTTCTCAGACTGGCAGCGGCTCTCCAGGGTCTCAAGCTGAGGTTTTTTCACACCTATTTGCCTGGACCCTTTTTTGGAGATGCCAGGGATTGAACCTGGGGCCTTCTGCTTCCCAAGCAGATGCTCTGCCACTGAGCCACCGTCCCTCCCCGTGGAGGGGTGGGGAATCAAACCCGGTTCTCCCAGGTATGAGTCCACAGACTTAACCACTACATCAAACTGGCTCTCTTGGGGACTGGCTCACATGGGGTTTTCAGTCTGATGCAACTGCTTGGCTGGTCTTTGACCTGAAAGCCAAGTTTCAAACAATACGGCCTTGCCCTGAAGTGCTCAATTACACTGATTTGCTCTTTCGGACATTTTCCAGGGAATTGGCATAGCATGATGCCTCGTATGCAAAGCAGATTTTTAGAGAGAGAGAGCGAGGGAGAGAGAGGAAGAGGGAGAGAGAGAGAGAGGTGTAAAGCTATGAATACGCTTCATTCACCAACCCCTACAGAGCTGTTGAAGCAGAATCAGAAAGAGGAAATTAATTCTAAACATCCCTTGTTTCTTAAAGGTTATTCCAACCTCCAATTTGTTCCGCACCACTCTCGGAGACAAAATGTCGCTTCTCCAAAAGGTAAGAATAACAATTTATTTTAACCGCTCTCCCCAAACGTGCCTGAACGTTATCTTGCCACTCGTTCCCAGAAGAGAAAGGAATCAGCATCGTTGGGCGACTGATTTTGTCTATCGATATGTCGGTCCCCAAACAATTCATTGACTTTATTATAGCATCGGACGGGGTGGAATCTATAACTGTTGCCAGGGCGGGAGAGGGAAGACAGCGGTATGGGTCGTGGAGAAAGAATATTCATGAACGTTCAGATCTGGTTTCGGTAGGGGGTGAGGACACAATTTCAAGTACAAAATTATTCTCCCAAACAAGACTGAGCTCCTGTGGATTGTTTTCCAGAAGTCTGGTAGGCAACAGATGGAGGGTCGAGGGGGGGGGGGGAGCAGTATTTCTATTAATTTACCATTATTCTCTCATTGGACAAACACTCCAGGAGGCTAATGTGCAAGTTGGAAAATGGAGAGGCAGGGGCCACAGCACTCGTATCATAGATCAGCTTCGTAGTTAGAATTTTGCTTGATTCACAGCCCGTATAGCTGAAAATTGATTGGAAATTCTGTGCTCTTGGCGGGAGGGCGTTGGGGTCACAAAACGGCCCAGTATATTGCACACAAAAAAGAAAGAAAGGTGCAGGCCACTGCTGCCCTCAGTTAAAATCCTGGCAGAACATCTCTGCCTTACAGGCCCTGCAGAATAGCATGAGGCCTTGCAGGGGTTCAGATGTCATCTGGCAGAAAGTTCCACCAGGTGGGGGCCAAGACAGAAAAGGTCCTGACCCTTGTCGAGGACAGCCAGGCCTCTTTAGGGCTGGGAATGACCAGCAGATTACTATCAGAAGAACGTAACGCTTAACTAGGGACATAACGGAACAGAAGGTCCCGTAGATATGTTGGTCCCAGACTGCTCAAAGCGTTGAAGGTCAAAACCAAAACCTTGAATCTAACTCGGTACTCAACCAGAAGCCAGTGCAGAAGTAGTTCATGTCTCTGGAGAACTGGAGGCAGGGTTTAAATCAATTACACTGATTTATTTAGGAAGAAGAAAAAGAAGAAGATGATGATACTGGATTTATATCCCGCCCTATACTCTGAATCTCAGAGTGGTCACAATCTCCATTACCTCCCCCCCCCCCCGGACAAGAGACACCCTGTGAGGGGGGTGGGACTGAGAGAGCTCTCCCAGAAGCTGCCCTTTCAAGGACAACTCCTGCGAGAGCTATGGCTGACCCAAGGCCATTCCAGCAGCTGCAAGTGGAGGAGTGGGGAATCAAACCCGGTTCTCCCAGATAAGAGTCTGCACACTTAACCACTACACCAAACTGGCTGTCTTGCATCCTTGCTTGAGGCAGTTCAGTGAAAAAATCCAAGTTCAATAAAATTGTAAAAAACAACCGCCATAAAATTATCAGTATTAAAAGCCATAAAAACAATAGAACCAAGCCTGGGACCGAGCTTTTTCTTTCTCACAGCATTTGGAGGAGGCAATCACTCTGCTGCTGGATGTGTGGACAACTGGTTTTCTAGAGGGATGTAGGCATCTGTGCTCCTCTTTGATGGGGTGAAGGAGGTCTATTTCCCTCTTTCCCTGCTACCTAGTCAGTCCAAGGGAGGAAGGAGGAAATTGCTCAAGTGTTTTAGCCAAGTGGAAAGTCTAGGGAGAGTTGTTAAGAGCAGAAATCTTCCTTTTTCCTGCCAAAAGCAGGATGCAAACTGGTAAGGGAAACTCCCCACACAAGACGATGCCCAACATCCAGGGCTTTTTTTTGTAGCAGGAACTCCTTTGCATATTAGGCCACACACCCCTGAGGTAGCCAATCCTTCTGGAGCTTACAGGAGGCTCTGTACTAAGAGCCCCGTAAGCTCTTGGAGGATTGGCTACCCTAGGGGTGTGTGGCCCAATACGCAAAGGAGTTCCTGCTACAAAAAAAAAAAAGCCCTGCCAACGTCTGATTGATTAGTCCTGCCTCCAGAATCCAATGGGAGAAGACGGCCTTTCCCAGGACCAGCAGTCCCATTCAGGCAGCTTCAACGAGTGGAAACAAAAGAATTTTAAACTTGAGGTTACAAAATTTCAAGATTTTCTCTAGATGGTACCTAACACCGCTACAAATATATTATACTAAAAGATCAAAAGACGCCAAATGTTGGAGAGGGTGTGGTCTCTTGGGCTCATTTATCCATTGCTGGTGGGAATGTCCGATGGTAATGGAATTTTGGAGAAAAATTCTGCCCACTATTGAACACATAATTGCTCATAAAGTTCCCTTTACTCCAGACTCCATATTGCTCAACCTTTGGAAAAACGTGGATGTGCCTAGACACAAGAGTGAATTGGTTGCACTACTTATCTTAGCAGCAAAATTAGTAATAGCCCAACACTGGAAGGCTTCTGTCCTACCTACTAAACGTGTTTGGTTTTTAAAAATTTGGGACCTAGTAGTAATGGACAAATTAGCTACTACTATAAGAATTTCTGAAACATCCGACACAGGCCAGGTAAAAAACTTGTTTGTGGAAAAATGGTTCCATTTTTTTGACTATGTACAATCTGAACAAAATACGTTATGTAAATTACCGGATAAGTACTTGACTTTTGCTTTATATTAGAACTATACTCTGCTTGGCATGTTCTGTAATGTGATGGCTCATGAATAGATTCTGTGTTTGTTAGTGTTATAGTTGATGTTTGTTAAATGATATATATGCTATTATTCTAATAAAATTTGAAACTGGAAAAAAAAAAACTGGAAAAAAAAAATTGGAGCCAGAATGAAATGACGCTCTGCCAACCAGTATATTTCTCCCCCAAGGAAAGAAACTGAGCATACCTCTTGGTCCGCTGCACACTCGCACCAAGGCAAGGGTTCTTGCTGGGGAGGAGCTGTCGTTTTCCAGCACGGATTGTTCCTTGTAATGCAGCAAATATCACATGACAAATCAATTAACCATCACTCATGGAAATAGCATGAAGACTGTATGAAGACCACCTCCAGGGGTGGAATTCTAGCAGGAGCTCCTTTGCATGTTCTCAATCTATCTTAAAACTTTAAACAAAAGTGCAAAGAGTGCTCTCGGGATTTAGTGTGTATGTTTCTTGATTGGGGTCATTTCATAGGAAAAAGAGGTGCCAGAGCTCATTAGACAGCTCATTTGCATATGCCACGCAGCCCTGACATCACCGGAAGGTGGTCTAAATTAGATCAGCTCAGCATCTCCCCTTCAAATCCTTCTTGAATTATAGTTGTCATCATAAAACCTTACTCCCATCATACTTTTAAAATTACTTTCTCCCACGTGGGCCACACTGGCATGAGGAAGATTTCTTTTTTTTTAAATGTTATTTTATTAAATCTAATCCAATATAAAGGGAGCATAGGGGAAAAAAATAATAAAAATATACATCTAACATACAGGATCCAATTTAGACCATTCGATGCATATAACAAACAATTTACAAAAATAGTACATAATATGCTCGGTATTAAGAATTGAATAATAGTCTATGATACATTCTATTAGGCAAAAATGAAATTTTCCCAAAGAATTCCAAAACCAGGGCCCAAAGTAAATCATAATCTATAGCCAAATCAGTATCATTATCGAAGAAAGGGTTATCCCATTGTCTTACTCATTACATTCTGGTCCCATAACTTATCATACCACATTTCAATTGTGGGGGTTTCCGATTTTTAGCAATCGTCATGCTAGCTATCGCCAACATTGTCAAGATTAAAGATTTCTGATCTTTACTCGCCAATTTATCAGGCCAGATATCAAATAAAAGAAGTCTAAAATCTACTGGAACGGTTAGATCAAATATAAGTTTTATTTGCTCTACCACTTTATTCTAAAAATTTGATACTGTTGGACATTCCCACCACATATGGTATGAGGAGCCTTTATTTCTACAATTCCTCTAACAATCTGATCTTGAGACCCTAGAGATTTTACTCATTGTGATAAGGTTTAAATACCAAAGTGAATACATTTTGAAAAATTGGAGCTGGATACCAGTGCTTTTAGCTTGAATGGAAGAGGAGTTCCAGATCATTTCCCAATCGCTTTCATCTAGCCTTTGAAATAGCATTAAATTCCAAAGTTTAATATAAGAGGGGGGATTTGAGGCCTGATGGGTCCTCATTTTCCTGACCTCAGAAGGATGGAAGGCTGAGTCAACCTTGAGCCAGCTACCTGAACCCAGCTTCTTCTGGGATTGAACTCGGGTCATGAGCAGAGCGTGGACTGCAGTACTGCAGCTTACCACTCTGTGCCATGGGGCCAAATCACTTGTGGGAACGCACCTTGAGATCCTGAGAAAATTTTACTACCGATTAGTAGTAAATTGATACAAGAGTGCTTTTTTTTTGGGGGGGGGGGTTCAATGGTTTGAAGTTGTCTTGGCCAGTGGAAGGGGGGGGGGTCAATGGTTTGAAGTTGTCTTGGCCAGTGACCAGGAGAAATGCCTTTCAGAATTTCAAGTAACTTGGAATCACAAACAACTCTGTTTCTGATGTGCTTACGATGGCTGCTCTGTTTCAAACACATTTTAGCTAAATTAGGATTTACCTACCAACATAGACTTATTTTGTTATAATACTAAAGCAGCTAAACATAAAACAAAGTAGGAATTATTATTTCCACTGAAACCCTATCATTTTTGGAAGCATGAGTGTATGTATATATATACACACACACAAATGTACCCATACATAACATTTTTTAAAATCTTTTGCATTATCTTTTACATTTATATTTTCCAAGTAAAGCATGAAGCAGATCTTGACAAGCAGTACAGAATATGCCTAAACAG
The DNA here is from genome assembly GCF_032191835.1 of Heteronotia binoei. NCBI lineage: Eukaryota > Metazoa > Chordata > Lepidosauria > Squamata > Gekkonidae > Heteronotia > Heteronotia binoei. The sequence goes on along the minus strand of NC_083232.1, from coordinate 92,183,671 downwards.
CCACCTAATTGCTAATAGCTATTTGATTAATGGCTAATAATTAGCATACTAACATAAAATGTTGTGAAGCATGAAATGCAAGTTGTAATTACTGTTTATCTTCCCGCCCCTTTGCAATCTCCCTTGCTAAATTAGTAATTTAGTATCCTCTTTTAAAAAACAACCTTTAAAAAAATCTGTGGAGCATTTCTGTAAAATTGTATTTAAAAGCTGCATGGTTCCTACTTACACTTCGCGTCTTGAATGCACACATAAGTCATCTTCATCTGTAAAGTACCTCATCAACATATGGGAGAGGCCATCGCCTTGACCGCTGATAAGGAAGACAAGAAAAGGGCCATTCTATCTTATGGTCCCATAGAATACAATGGACTACATACCCAATATGGCGCCCCCCCTCCGACAACACCCAGGGTAAGCACCCCCCTGCCCCCCCCCAGATCCGGCCCTGCACTTAGAGGGCACTGTCTTTAGGATAATCGATACCGGAACATCAACAATTGAGCAAACAAAACCTTTTAAATACTTGGGGATCAGTTTTAACCACAAGCTAACCTGGGTATCACATCATAACAAGATCAACTTGGTTAAATGTTCGGTTGCTCAAATCAAGCAATTTTTCTTTGTAAGGGACAACCAATTAGTCCCAGCAGCAATTAAAGTGTTCAAAGCTAAAATGCTAGCCCAAATTCTCTATGGTATCCCTATATGGATCTCAGCATTTACTAGGAAAGTGGAGGACATTCGAGCCTCATTCTTTAGACAAATTCTTGGTATGCCAAAATATGTGCCCTACTTTGCTCTCTGCTCTGAAGTGAATCAGTCTTTGGTGGAGACAAAAGCCTGGATCGCGGCATTTAAATTCTGGCTCAAAAGTCATTTTAGAACAGATCATAACAGCCTTCTTGATTGTCTGAAAAGAGATCCATATATCTCATCTTGGTCAGCAGTTCTTACATCCAAACTTAACCAGTTGGGGATAGCGGTTGACGATTCTCTTACATCTGATGAGTCATGTATCTTCAGATGTATTCAACTGAGACAGTTGGAGGAAATGAAACTATGCCCATCAGTCCCTTATATCTGCTCCCCAGCATCCTTAGGTCTCAATGTTGTTTGTGGCAAAATGCCCCATTATCTATCAGACTTAACTTTTCCAAGTCATCGCAGGGTATTTATGTTGGCTAGACTAAATGCATTTCCTTCCAAAGTTTTACAGGGGAGATATCATCAAGTCCCTTTATGTGATAGACTCTGTTCCTGTGGAGTGAATATTCCTGACTCAATTCAGCATATATTGCTTGATTGTTCCATATATAATAACCTCCGTAAAGATCTATTTTGCAAGTTTTTCTTCTCCCCAGATCTGTCTATTCTGCCACTATGTCATTATTTACTGAATGATACTGAGTGGGAATTTAGCTAGGCTGTGGCAAAATTTGGGGCTGACATCTTTAAACTTAAATCTGACCATGTATGAATGCATATGTAATCTCGGCTTCTATTTGATTTTATCTCCAATGTTTAAATTTTTTTATATTCTGTGTATTCTCTTTTGCATCTCTTATGCCATTAAAGGTTTCGTATTGTATGGATAATCAACACGGGGAAATCAAGGCCAAATTTTAAGCCTTGAGGAGTTTGTGTACCTCTCAAATGATAACCTAGAGCAGGGGAGGCCTAGCTTAACATAAGAGCCCTGTAGAATAGACGTCAGATGCTTGAGAGCTGCAAGACATGAACACCAGATATTTGAGAGACATAAGACAAGGAAGGGGCCTTGCGACTCTCAAACACCTGCTGTTCATATCTTGCAGCTTTCAGACATTTGATGTTTATTCTATGGGGTTCTTGTGTTAAGCAACTTTGCCCCCCCCCGATCTATCCAGATATGTCATTTTGCTCCCATTGAGGCTAAAAGACCACTGGAGCTAGATAGGCTACATGTTAGATAGACTTTGGAGAGAAAGAGACTTGTGCACCAACATGGTGGGGCTGCTCTAAAACCAAGGGCCTTCCAAAAGGGCTAGTAAGGATAATCAGGTTAACAACAGGTTATAGGTTAACTGAGTCCATGACCATTTCCATTAAGTGATATTCAAAATTCCTCGAGAAATAAAAGTATAACTTTTGTGACATTATGAGTTGATAGCAAAGTATGTGTTCCATAGTTTAAGAAATATTGAAATATACTAAAAGAGGCATCTTGATGAAGGAAAGTGACAGTTTTACAGGAAAAGGGGGAATTCTTGGCCTCTGTGCTCTGCTTATTCACCCCCATAGGAAACTGGGTTTGACACTGCATGAAATTAGATGCTGGCTGGATGGGACCCCAGTCTTATTCAGCAGGGATACTCTTAGGTTCCTACTTACAAATGTTCCTGCTAAGTTGTGGAGTCTTGCGAGCAAAAATTCTACTTTGTGAGCTACTGGCATTAAAGTTGTGAGCTACCGCATAAATTAGTTTTTCTGGGGCCATTTTTCTTGAGCTAAGACACAAATGTGTGAGCTGGAGGCTAAAAAAGGGAGAGCTAGCTCACACTAACTCAGCTTAGAGTTTGCTTTTATGACACGGCTTAGAGGGAATATATGTCAAGAGCTTAGAATAGTTTAGAAGTCCTACAGAAATGCTAAGTGTCATTATTCTGTGGCCATTATTCAGGTAGATGAAGATGGAGAAGATGAAGATATTGGATTTATATACCACCCTATACTCTGAATCTCAGAGTCTCAGAGCGGTCACAATCTCCTTTACCTTTCCTCCCCCCACAACAGACACCCTGTGAGGTAGGTGGGGCTTAGAGAACTCTCACAGCAGCTGTCCTTTCAAGGACAACCGCTACGGGAGCTATGGCTGACCCAAGGCTATACCAGCAGCTGCAAGCGGACGAGTGGGGAATCAAACCCGGTTCTCCCAGATAAGAGTCTGCGCAATTAACCACTACACCAAGCTGGCTCCGATTCACATCACCGCTTCTACCATTTTCTATCAACCTGAAAATGAACTTGTTTGAAACAGAAAATTGCCTGAGATGGTGAAAACATCTTTATAGACCTCTCTCTCTCTCTCTCTCTGCTTCTCGTTGTATATCCAAGTCACGATTATCCTGCTTAGAGGGATAACTTCTTAAATTAAAAAGATGAAGCCCCTTTCAAGAATAATGATCTCATCTCTGTGTCATCGACAATGAGTAATCAGTTGAGTTTGTAAAAAATTATTTTGTACCTAAAAAAGGTTTCTGCATTGTCGTAAAGTCCAGGTGTCAGTTTCAGGGAAGGATAATCGATAGCCAATGGCTTCACGGTAAACAAGGCCATCGCCATGGCAACAAAGAGGACAGGTAGCAGAATGCTTGATAGAGTCCCTCTCCAGTCTCGCCGGGTGTGACGAAGGCGCTTCATTAGGAGGGCAGCGATCTGATTGAGAACCAGCCTTGCTCCCCGAACCCTCGGTGCCTCCATCAGAGAATTGCCTGCCGCGTGACAAACAAACAAACAGCTTCATAAAGGCAAACTATCACACCTATAAAGTCAAAGAATTCCCAGGGCTGTCAGGACCTGTTCGTAATTTGTAGAAATTGTTCATGTTTCAAACAACCAACTGTCTGTAACAAGCAGAAAATATATTAGAGACTTAAAAAAGTGTTATTATCTTTATCTCCTCCGAAGGCAGAATTGTGTTTCTGAACCGGTACCCCTCAGAACTGCCTCCAGATTTTAAAAAATTCTGTGTGCATCATGCGTGCCTTTAGTAATCATACCGTTTCTATACGGGGACAATTCCCCACTGCGCATTCATTGTCACTGTGAATGCAGTGGCATTTGTGGAAGCAATGGAGCATCTACATGAGGGAATTCTCCATGATAGCTCCTCAGGCCCACCAATCTTTTTTTAAAAGATTGCTAATAGGTATATCGATCTTTTAATAAGGCTGGCAAAAAAGAAAAAATCCTACAGTGCAGTAGCAGTAAAAGCAGTCATAGTAAGCACAGAGGGAATATGGGTCAAGAGCAGGAGTGGAATTCCAGCAGGGGCTCCTTTGCATATTAGACCACACACCTCTGTTGTAGCCAATCCTCCAAGACCTTACAAAAAAAAAAAACCCTGGCTACATCAGGGGAGTGCAGCTTAATATGCAAAGGAGCTCCTGCTGGATTTCCACCCCTGGTCAAGAGGTTGAAAAATTCGCAGCTTTCCACCACATGGCAGGGAAATGTGCTTACAGTTTGCTCTTTTTGGAAAGACTGGAACAAAGTAGGTTTATGAAACTCGGAGAATGGTTGGAGGACAATGTCAGATGTTCAAAAAAAAAAAACACCTTTCCAGCTGGAGAACCAAGCCCAAGCCAATCTTTCAAGTGAAAGCAGTTCATTAAAACTCCCAACATCTTCTTTAAGGGAATAACAGTCTAGAAGGGGGACAATTTTCAGCAGAAGAGTGCAAGGGTGCACATGTTCAACTTCCCCACAGCTGCTTTGCCTTTGTGGATGTTTGGAAGAATAAATGCCCCTGGAATTCCAGGCAGTGGAGGAGATAGACACGGCGGTGGAGTACGGCAGCAGTAAAGCAGCGGGAGGTTAACACACACTGCTGCTTCTCGGATGAGAAATACCTTTCTCAAGAGCTGCTTTTCTGTGGAAGCAAAGTAGGATTTTAGCACACACATTTGCGTATAACATGTAGTTTGGCACAGAGAAACAAGGACTTCAGCCAGCAGCAAAGCATAGCAATTATATTTTTCAAAGTCACAAGGGCAAGCTGTTGCGTAGAAATATCGTTAGCATAAAATATAGTAGATCCAAGTGGGCAACCGTGTTGGTCTGAAGCAGTAGAACAAAGTAGGGGTCAAGTATCACCTTGAAAACCAACAAAGTTTTATTCAGAATGTAAGCTTTCGTGCGCGTGCAGACTTCTTCAGACGAGGGGATGGGGGTACAGTGAGCTGAAATACATACAACTGGTGGGTTAAGAGGGTAAACTGATACAAAGTTAGGATCAAATGCAAAATAGTGCAATGAATTGGAAGACCATTTGGTGTGGATAGCATTTGTGTGGGAAACCAATAGAAGGTAATAAAAGATGCCTGTTAATTGCTCTTGCTACAAGTCTAGGTAAAACAAAAGGACACGTATTTCCTAGTGATGTTCTTGCCCACCTAATTTACTTGTTAACGTATAACATATATTATAAACATCATTCTAGTTTGCCATTAGAAAAAAAGAACACATTAAAATATAGTGAAAATGGGTTAAGTATATGTAATGAGCTAAACAGCCAACATCCCTTATTTGAGTATGTCAGTACAAAAATATTATTCTGATTTTTGTTGTTCAGTCGCACAATCGAGTCCGACTCTTTGCGACCCCATGGACCAAGTCACGCCAGGCCCTCCTGTCTTCCACCATCCTCCGAAGTCTGCTCAAATTCATGTTCGTTACATCAGTAACGCTGTCCAGCCATCTCATCTTTCGCCTTCCCCTTCTTCTTTTGCCTTCTGTCTTTCCTAGCATCAGGGTCTTCTCCAAGGAGTGCTCCCTTCTCCTTTGGTGGCCAAAGTCTTTGAGCTTCAGCTTCAGCATCTGACCTTCCAGGGAACAGTCTGGGTTGATTTCCCTTAGGACTGACTGATTGGATCTTCTTGCAGTCCAAGAGACTCTCAAGAGTCTTCTCCAGCACCACGGCTCAAAAGCCCTTTCCTGCCCCACAGCTTTCACCTTTTGGAAGGCAAAAGCAGTGGCATGGAAGTTGTGTTCCTTGGAGCCAGCCTTTCCTTGAAAGAAAGGCAGGCTCCAAAGAGCGCGGGTACACCCCACCCTGCTGATTTGGCCTTCCTGAAGGCAAAGCAGTGGCATGGCACCTGCACTCTTTAGAGCCTGCCTTCCAAAAAACGTATGCATGCCCTGCCGCTTTCACTTTCCCGGGTCTGTGCAGACCCAGGAAAGCGAAAGTGGCGGGATGGCACATGCATTCGGAAAGAGCACACACTCGGGGTAGGGGATACTTGGCACTCTAGTAGGCCTGGTGGTGCCCTGGACGACTGCTTACCTGGTCTACTCCTACATGCCAGCCTTGCCACTACGCTACATAGCCCCTCTGGTTCCAGCATACATAACCACCCTCTCCCGTTCAGTTCCTAACTCTCTATAAAACTTTACACCACTTCTTCCCCTAACAGCAGTCACCCTGATGCACTGTTCTCTCGAAAAAGTGCCTTATGCTCATGACAGAAATTGACCAAAAACCTCTTAGTCTCAGTTCCTCCTCTGGGATAAGAAAAATAATTGCCCCACAAGACAGTGCTAAGCAGTGCTCCTGCTACACTGAGTGTGTGAGCGGCCACTGAGTAACACAAGAAACCCCACTCAGCAGCAATCTGGAGCCACACAGGGTCTCACTCCGCTCATTGCCTGTTTTAAGATTTCAGCTGTTATATTTTGCTCTCCTCTTGGGATGGGTGGGGGGTGTCGAGTACTGAAGATGAATGAGATAACCAGAACAGTTTCTACACAATAGAACCACTAAGGAATGATTGGCAATAACATTTGATCTTGGTCTAGACAAGTTTGTTAAGTCTCCGGAAACAGAATCTTTACACAATCAAATTATTTCCCTGAAGAAATAGAAAGACGAGAAACTTTCTTAAGCCCTTTCATGGTGCAGGCCGCGACAGCATCTCCTTCCGCAGTAATGTCAGCTTTTCACAGCACTCGCTCGGCACAGGAATCTGTTCTTTCGCAAGGATTATCCTTCTGTTCTAAATCCACGATGCAGTTCTGCGAGGACTTAGAGGCTTTCGTTGCCATCTGCGTCTGAAGGACTACTTTCGGCTTGCCTCGGGACGGAACACGGGTGGACAGACAGCATCTTTACAGCAGAGGAATTCACTCTCTAGTGCTGAGCAGCTGCTGTTTCTCCAGCCTCATAACATTTGACCACCAACTGCCACCCACCCAATACTACAGGAAGGGAAAAGACTCTACAGGAACCTTCCCTGATGGTCACAAAGTTGCAACGCTAGATCTCTATACAGAACACTTTCAACATGGAGCCCAAGCTGTGGTGATTAGCTAAGGTTGCCAAGTCTAACTCAGATAATAGCTGGGGACTCTGGGGGTGGGGCCAGGAGACTTTGGGGTGGAGCCAGGAGACTTTTCCTAAAATAAATAAATAAAAACACAGCAGTGCAGTTCCCCTGAATACAGTCTTTGTTTCCAAACAGCTGCAAATAATCTCTCTCTCTCTCTCACTCACTCACTCACTCACTCACTCACTCACTCACTCACTCACTCACTCACACAAGCAAAAATAAAGCAGTTTGCAATCCCACACCTATGTGGTCTCACTGGGGGAATTTACTCACGAGTTGCTGAACTTCCAATAACACAGGGAAACCAAAGGTTCAAGTTTAACTTTTACTATGCAAACAACCTCTGAAAAGCTTGCACAACAAACGGAGGGTCTGGGCTGCTTTCACAGCGACTGGGAGCAGCCATGTTGTTCTGCCTGCTCACCCCGCCCCCATTCAGCCTTAAAGACACAGACACACCATCCAAAAAGAAAGCCTTTTCAAGCTTTCTCCTAGTGCTCTGAAGGGGAAAGGCACATGGTAGCTGTGGGGGTGGAGCTTCCTCCCGGCCAGCTGACTCCCCCATTCTCAGACTTTATGCCATCAATACCCCCCCCCCCCCAGTTTTGTACATGACACCATGGACTTTCTGAGGAAAATACAATCATAAAGAAGGAGCCTGGGGAAATGGGAGAACCCCCATTGGGACCTGGGGATTGGCAAGCCTATGATTAGCAAACATCATCACTTACAACACAATCTCAAGGATGCCCACAGGGAATACAATCAATAACCTTAGAGACAGTCCAGACATCATGATTAAGGAAAGCTGACCAAGGGGGAGCAGTTATCGTCGTGGGCAGATCAGGGTATAGTCAGGAGGCTGAAAGACAACTCTCTAATACTAGCTCTTTTTTAGCAATTACTCTCCTCGGAACCACTCAGAGATACCCCAGGGCTTTTTTTTTTTGTAGCAGGAACTTCTTTGCATATTAGGCCCCACACCCGTGATGTAGCCAATCCTTCAAGAGCTTACAGGGCTCTTAGTAGAGGGCCTGCTGTAAGGTCCAGGAGGACTGGCTACATCAGGGGTGCGTGGCCTAATAGGCAAAGGAGTTCCTGCTACATAAAAAGCCCTGGAGATACCAAAAAGAAATGAACAAAGATTATAAAGGGATTAAATCTATATGGACAGACCACAGGGATATCAACTGCTTGGTAAATGTCCTTTTCCTGACAAATGATGTAACGGAAGATAACATTTACTGAAGTCATTCGACTGGTTTCGATAGTCGCTGGCAAAGCTTTCTGATGCTTCCCTCTGGACCTCTTAAAATCTGCAGAATTACTAAGGAACGATAATTCACCCTGACACTTGCCACAACTTATATACATATCCATATGCAGCTATACAGATCACTAACTCTGACCTGGGGACTCCCGGTGTATTCCAGCAACTGGGGACCATTGCTTTAAGCCCCAATGAGAAAGCACCAAGTGCACAGTTATGCATTTAAATGCCCACGTCGAAAGACCAGAGAAATCTTTGCATGAATAATTTAGCTGATAAAATTAAAAATCTGACCCGGTTGTTCGAGTTGTCTTGCCTGACTTATGAATGTAATTATATGTAAGAAATACAATTACAGCCACAATTAAATTGTACTTTCTAAGTCACCCCAATTCTCCATTCTCATCTTGGAAGTGAATGTGATTACTAGGGGGCTTTAATTTAAGTAATTATTATTGATAGGTATTATTCATCACTACATCTGACGAGTGCAGATACCATGTCAAGCTGGCTTGGGGGAGGAAACTATCCCCCACCCATGCGTTGCTTTCTTTCTCTCATTCGGTTAAGCACTGTACAAACTAACAACCATTAAAGGTAAAGGTAGTCCCCCTGTGCAAGCACGAGTTGTTTCCGACTCTGGGGTGATGTTGCATCATGACATTTCCGCGGCAGACCTTTTGCAAGGTGGTTTGCCATTGCCTTCCCCAGTCACCTACTCCAGGGGTCTCCAACCCCTGGGCTGTGGACCGGTACCGGTCTGCGGTCTGTTAGCAACCAGGCCTTGAGTTGTATAATGATTTCATTATATATTACAATGTAGTAATAATAATAATAAGATGACATTGGGTTTATATCCCACCCTCCATTCCAAATCTCAGAGTCCCAGAGAGGCTCACAATCTCCTTTACCATCCTCCCTCACAACAGACACCCTGTGAGGTGGGTGGAGCTGAGAGAGCTCTTACGGCAGCTGCCCTTTCAAGGACAACTCCTACAAGAGCTGATCCAAAGCCGTTCCAGCAGCTGCAAGTGGAGGAGTGGGGAATCAAACCCGGTTCTCCCAGATAAGAGTCCAAGCACTTAATCATTACACCAAACTAATAAAAATAAAGTGCGTATGAACATGCCTTATACTGAATCAGACAGTCCATCAAAGTCAGTATTGTCTATTCAGACTGGCAATGGCTCTCCAGGGTCTCAAGCTGAGGTTTTTCACACCTCTTTGCCTGGACCCTTTTTAGTTGGAGATGCCAGGGATTGAACCTGGGACCTTCTGCTTACCAAGCAGATGCTCTACCACTGAGCCACTGTCCCTCCCTGAATTGTATCCCCGAAGTGCACAATTGTATCATCCCGGAACCATCACCACCCCACCACCCCATCCATGGAAAAATTGTCTCCCACCAAACTGATCCCTGGTGCCAAAAAGGTTGGGGACCACTGATCTACACTTTACCCCCAGCAAGCTGGGTACTCATTTTACCGACTTCGGAAGGATGGAAGGCTGAGTCAACCTTGAGCCAGCTACCTGAACCCAGCTTCCGCCGGGATCGAACTCAGGTCATGATCAGAGGTTGGACTGCAGTACTGCAGCTTTACCACTCTGTGCCACGGGGCTCATGCTAACAACCTTTAGAACACATTTTGTTTAAAAGTCCTATATAACCAGAACATAACCAGTGACAAAATATGCAAGTTTTGATTTGTAGAAGATAAAACCTATACGGTTATAAAAATTTAAGTTCTATCATCAGAGTTTTACGGTGGAGCAGTGCTATATCCCATACTTCTAACCCAAATTAGACATCAAGCCAACAGGTCATGATCAAGCCAAAGTTAAGCAGTTTTAAGTCAAGCTGATTTCAGTGGAAGGGCTTAAGCATGTGTTTAAATCTCTCCCGTTGGAAAGAATGCACTTGAAAGCTTAATAACCTCAGCTGGATCTGCTCCCAGATTTATCCACTTTGACATTTTGTATGATAACAACTCTTCACTGCTGTGCGGAACGTGATCACCACTGGGAAGTGGGGCAAACGCTTTTAGGCTGATGCGCTTGTACATTACAGAGTACAGAGATTGGATCTGCAGTTCCCACTGTCAGAAGCAACACAATCAAGTGTGAGTTGAAGGTTCTCAGTTCCACATGTGTGGTGCTCAGGGGTGGAATTCTAGCAGGAGCTCCTTTGCATATTAGGCTACACGCCCCGATGTAGCCAATCCTCCAAGAGCTTACAAAAAAGAGCCTTGTAAGCTCCTTGAGAATTGGTGACATCAGGGGGTGTGGCCTAATATGCAAAGGACCTGCTAGAATTCCAACCTTGGTGGTGCTCAATGTGGATCAGGACTACAGCATGCACAATGAAGGGGTTTCAGTGTCCCCCTTTCCTGCACCACTTTTCCATGCTGAAAGAATTCCAGGGCCTGCAGGGTTCATCCCCCCCCCCCCCCCGGAAAAAGAGGTGCTAGAACTCTCAAGAGGGAAACAAAAGAGAAACACACTAGGGTTGCCAATCCCCAGGTGGGGGCAGGGGATCCCCTGGTTTGGAGGCCTTCCCCCTGCTTCAGAGTCATCAGGAAGTAGGGGGGAGGGAAATCTCTGATGGGCCCTAAATTATTCCCTTTGGAGACTGATTCCCATAGGGTATAATGGTGAATTGATCTGTGAGTATCTGGGGCTCGGGGGGGGGGTGTGTTTTGAGATAGAGGCCCCACATTTTCAGCATGGCATGTGTACTAGATCTGCTATCTGGTAAAAGGGGAAATTCTGTTCTCTTTGTGGGAGAAAAGTAATCAAAGAAGCAATTGTCCATTGCCAGGATATCAAATAATTAGAGCTGTTCAGGCCTTCCCTCTGCACATTGTTACCAGTTTTGGGTTATGTTCGTTTTGAAGATGCTGATTTGGGAAGACTTAAACAGCACAGTTGACCTGGGAACTATGAGCGGTACAATTTTAAGATTCATCGTCAGCCTTAGACAAGGAAACGGGACATGAAAACTACAAATCACAAGGTTTCAAGCTTCGACAGCAAAGCATCTAAAATCTGGAAAATACCAAATATGCCTCTGTAGACAAATACTGCCAAACACATCTAAAATAGCTCTTTAGCACCCGAATAGCTATAGCAATCACTGTTTGCACACTCTGACCAGTTTCGCACCAGACTTTTAACCCTGGCTTAGCTGTGTCCCCAAGCTGACATTCTGCACTAAAATCATAGAGGCACCGAGTTGCTTTCTCTGATTCTCCAATTCTAGTGTAGAATATCAGTTTGGGGGCAGAGTTAAACCAGGATTAAAGGTCTATAGTGCGAAATTGGTCTGTTTTTGACCAGATATTCACATTAATACAGAAGCAAATTTACTTCCCCCCCCCAAAAAAAAAATCCTGCGTGAACTTTGATGTAAAATATTCCGAGAATATTCTGATATTTGCTGAATCCTGTTGTTCCCAATGGTACTTGATTGAAATATCTGATATCTCACAGCTGATAACTGGCAGATGACATCATTGTTTCAAGTAAGATGGTGGAGGGCTGCATTTGCACTTCAAAAATATACAGCCTATGCCTGCTTCACATAGCATTTCCACAGAGATCAATGAAGCTTACCTGCGAGTAAGGCTGACCCAAGAAATTCTGTATTTTTGCATCTTTTATAGGGCGATAAGTTTACCTGCCGGTGAGATCTAACTTAAGCATTCTGTTTCTGCCACTCGCCAGCCAGATGGGAAATGTACAAGCAAGGCACGGAGCGGCCAGGTGCGACAAGGAATTCCTTATATTTGCTTTATCGTGTGATGATTTTTTTTTCTTTTACTTCTTCCAAATTGACTGCCTCTCTGTTTCATTCGACAACCCCCAGGTTACAGAGGTTGTCCGGGTGCTTCTGATTTCTGCAGGCCCTATGGATGAATGACTTCGAAAATGCACTGCTGTTAACGGGCTTCTTCGGGGCTCTGGCTTCCTTGACTGACTTTATCCATCTCATGGTGGGCCGTCCTCTTTTCCTGCTGCCTTCAGCTTTTCCTAGCATGATTGCCTTTTCCAGTGACGCTTGTCTTCTCATAAGGGGACCAAAGTACAATAGCCTCATTTCACCGCATTGTTTGTAATTTTAAAACTCCTGTCCATTGAGAGCCAGTTTGGTTAAGTGCGTGGACTCTTATATGGGAGAACCGGGTTCGATTCCCCACTCCACCACTTGCAGCTGTTGGAATGGCCTTGGGTCAGCCATAGCTCTCTTGTCTGGGAGAACCGGGTTTGATTCCCCACTCCTCCACTTGCAGCTGCTGGGATGGCCTTGGGTCAGCCATAGCTCTCTTATCTGGGAGAACCGGGTTGGATTCCCCACTCCCCCACTTGCACCTGCTGGAATGGCCTTGGGTCAGCCATAGCTCTCTTATCTGGGAGAACCGGGTTGGATTCCCCACTCATCCACTTGCAGCTGCTGGAATGGCCTTGGGTCAGCCATAGCTCTCTTATCTGGGAGAACCGGGTTGGATTCCCCACTCATCCACTTGCAGCTGCTGGAATGGCCTTGGGTCAGCCATAGCTCTCTTATCTGGGAGAACCGGGTTGGATTCCCCACTCCTCCACTTGCAGCTGTTGGAATGGCCTTGGGTCAGCCATAGCTCTCTTATCTGAGAGAACCGGGTTGGATTCCCCACTCATCCACTTGCAGCTGCTGGAATGGCCTTGGGTCAGCCATAGCTCTCTTATCTGGGAGAACCGGGTTTGATTCCCCACTCCTCCACTTGCAGCTGTTGGAATGGCCTTGGGTCAGCCATAGCTCTCTTATCTGGGAGAACCAGGTTGGATTCCCCACTCCCCCACTTGCACCTGCTGGAATGGCCTTGGGTCAGCCATAGCTCTCTTATCTGGGAGAACCGGGTTTGATTCCCCACTCCACCACTTGCAGCTGCTGGAATGGCCTTGGGTCAGCCATAGCTCTCTTATCTGGGAGAACCGGGTTTGATTCCCCACTCCCCCATTTGCACCTGCTGGAATGGCCTTGGGTCAGCCATAGCTCTCTTATCTGGAAGGACCGGGTTGGATTCCCCACTCCTCCATTTGTAGCTGCTGGAATGGTCTTGGGTCAGCCATAGCTCTCGCAGGAGTTGTCCTTAAAAGAGCAGCTTCTGAGAGAGCTCTCTCAGCCCCACTCACCTCACAGAGTGTTTGTTGGAGTGAGGGGGGGGGGGGGAGGAAAGCAGCTTGTGACCACTCTGAGATTCAGTATATATATATAATATGCAAAGGAGTTCCTGCTACAAAAAAAGCCCTGACAATGACGTTACTAAAGTCCCACAGTGTAAACCAAATGCAAATATTATTAAGTCCCAGAGGAACTGGTTGGCCACTGTGTGAGACAGGATGCTGGAGTAGATGCCCCACTTTCTTACGTTCTTATGACCCGCATTTCTGCAATTCAAGAATGAGACAAGCGCGGCCAGACCTTCAGCGAAGTTCTTTAATGTGACATCAATCAGTTCTCTACGGTGATGTATTTTAATACCACATTAGAGAATTTACCTACACAGAGCATTCAATGCGGTATTAGGCATATATCACATTAAAGAACTTCACTGCAAAGCTGGACAAGCTTTTCCTTGACCCCTACATTGCAGAAATACATGCCAATGGGCTACAACCTCCTTTTTTGGATCATCTTAATCATCTCAATGACCACTCAACTCCGAGAGTGATCCTGTTTAACTTCTTTGATAAATGAAAAAGCTTGCAGGTGCCCTTGAGTATATCTTCCAAGAGACAATAAGAAGGGTCAAAGCGGCACCCTCTGAGTATCCCGACAATTAAATCTGACAAAGACGAATACTCTTCTTGGCCAGTTCCCAAGACACTTATGCCTATACGACACAACCGTTCTTAATGATAAATGACAGTCATCAATGATGAATGGAAATTTCTCTCCCATCTTCCCCAAAAGGTGGCATTATTGCTGATTTTTTTTTTTTTTGTACAGTAATTGATCGGCCTGAAACACTGAGAACAGCAGATTCTAATTACTGGGTTTTGTCCACTTGCACAACAAAATCTCTTACAACAATGTCGCCGAGTCCCTCAGAAGATTGGCTGCTAATTATATCTAAATGTATGAGATAGCATGCAAGTTTAAGTAGATCGTTCAAGCAGTATTTTTCTTTTAAGCATAAATTGCACTTCGGAGGCCTTTGGGGACAATATTCAAAATATCAGCAAAATGAATATTACAAAAGCTGGGCGGCTGCATTAATAATTCCTGAATCTTGTATGACTTTGTTTGATGATTGTGCACATATAAAAACGACGCCAATGTTTTAATGCTGCTTTTCGTCTTGCAAGCTTCATCCCATTCCTTATCTCAGTTCACCAGCTACTACTTTTCTTGCCCAAGTAGTAGAAGAAAAAGAAGAAGACGATGATATTGGATTTATATCCCACCCTCCACTCCAAATCTCAGAGTCTCAGAGCGGCTCACAATCTCCTTTACCTTCCTCCCCCACAACAGACACCCTGTGAGGTGGGTGGGGCTGAGAGGGCTCTCACAGCGGCAGCCCTTTAAGGACAACCTCTGCCAGAGCTCTGGCTGACCCAAGGCCATTCCAGCAGCTGCAAGTGGAGGAGTGGGGAATCAAGTCCGATTCTCCCAGATAAGAGTCTGCACATTTAACCACTACACTAAATTGGCTGAGTAGAGTTGCTGAGTTTCCATGAACATATGAAACTGCCCTTATATCTAGACTGACCATTAGATCAGTTCAGAGCTTTTTTTGTAGCAGTGAGCTCCTTTGCATATTAGGTCATGCCCCCCTGATGTAGCCAATCCTCCAAGAGCTTACAGGGCTCTTCGTACAGGGCTGACTGGGAGCTCCAGGAGGATTGGCTACAACAAGGGGGCATGACCAAATATGGAAAGGAGTCCCTGCTACAAAAAAAAAAGCCCTGGATCAGCTAGCCTGAGATTATCCAATAGCAGCTCTCCAAGTTATCAGGCAGACCTTTAGTCCTTGCACTGCTTCCTGAAGTCCTTTGAACTAGACATGCCAGGGGTTGAACACATGGTCCTGTGCATGGAAACTGTTACGTTATTGAGATTGGAATTTGGCCTTAGAGTCCAGCAGAGACTTGGCTGAGCTTGAGACTCCATAACAATAGCCCCCTGGAAGAAGGCCAATCCCTGGAAGGAGGCCAATCAGGGGTCGTTAGGCCAGCCATGAACCTATAGTTGGGTGTGATGGGTTTGGGGGTGGAGTTATTTGCATGCATATAAGCAGGGCCTTTTGGCCCTGCAAGCCAGTCCAGTTCTACCTTGATATGTTGAATCACTGAATAACGAGCTGTATTCACTATCACATGGGCTTTGAACCCAGTACATTTTAGAAACTTTCTGCTCTGCCACTGAACTACAATCTCCACCCCAGTTTTTGAGCTGGCTACTGTCCCTTTAATAGCAGTTTGAGTCTGTCTATCTATCTATCTATCTATCTATCTATCTATCTATCTATCTATCTATCTATCTATCTATCTATCTATCTATCTATCTATCTATCTATCTATCTATCTATCTATCTCTTTGTCTCTGTCTCTCTCTTTATCATCTTTCTCTCTGTCTCTCTCTCTATCTATCATCTACCTATCATCTTTCTCTGTCTCTCCATCCATCTATCTGTCTATCTATCTATCTATCTATCTATCTATCTATCTATCTATCTATCTATCTATCATCCATCTATCATCTATCTATCTATCTGTCTGTCTGTCTGTCTATCTATCTATCTATCTATCTATCTATCTATCTATCTATCTATCTATCTATCTCTTTGTCTCTGTCTCTCTATCATCTACCTATCATCTTTCTCTGTCTCTGTCTCTGTCTCTCTCTCTCACTCTCTCTCTCACTCTCTCTCTCACTCTATCTATCTATCTATCTATCTATCTATCTATCTATCTATCTATCTATCTATCTATCTATCTATCTATCTATCTATCTATCATCTGTCTGTCTAATTTGATTTTTAGCCTGCCCTTCCTGTAGAACAGGCTCAGGGCGGGTTACATCATAAAAACAATCAACAGTAAAAAAACCCCCAATAAAAGACCAATGTAAAATATATAAAATCTAAAACTACAGAGTGACAATAGAGACTAAAAAGAGTCGGGGAAATGAGCAAGCAGTATTCTTTAACTCCATTGCCTCAGTAGTTCTGCTTACTGATTTGTGCATCTCAGTTGACGGCACAAGACCAGGTCAGACTACTTTTCTCCAGCTAGCTATCTGGCAGTGGTACCCCCAAATTCTACTGAATAATGAGGTGGATGTAAACTTTAAAGCAATTACCAGCCCCTAGCTTACACCAAAGGAGGAGGAGGAGGAGGAGGAAGAGAAGAAGAGAAGAGGAGGAGGAGGAGAAAGAGAAGAAGATGAGGAGGAGGACAAGGAGATTGAATTTATATCCTCTGGTGAGTCATCATACATACGTGGCAGATGATGGTGGGTCATGTGTTGTAAAGTCTATTCTAAACAGTTACGTAGACCAAGGCTCACCAGAACCTCTATGAAGCCTGTTATGTCAGAAAGGGACCAGGACATCAAAGGCCTGATGGAGAGCAGATAGCAACAGGGGCTGACCAGACCAGATCAGGGAGGCATCGGCAGTGAGAAAGGTTAACTTAGAGCAGGCAGAGAGATCAGAGGCTCAAGAGGAAATTACAAGAGTGGATGTTTATTTGCTTTCAAGACCACCATAAGAGAACTTGGAAGCCACTGATGTCCCCTTGACTAACTTATCTTTAACATTTTCATTCTTTCAAAATCCAATCCTTAAAACTTGAAATTTAGTCAATCATAGTTTTATACAACCAAATGGCAAACTGAAATGTCACAATATATATATTAACTTTACCATTTTTATGTGTTGATTCTGCAATATCAGCCTGAGAGAACTTCATGTCCACGACTACTGGAGTTTCTGATGTCTTCTCTGAGCTTTGCAGTAGTTTCAAAAACACCTTTGCGGTGAGAAGAAGAAAAATAGGTATGAGGTTATCTCTAATATGTCTGACATTTTACACACAGACATATCTCTAATATGTCTGACATCATACACATAGATTCTTATTTAATTGCAGGAAACATTAATTGCTTGCCAAAAGTGTTTATGGAGCTTCTTCAGAGATTTCACATCTGTGGAAGAGATTTACCTGGGGATAAAAGCCATTTCTGTGTGTCACTGGCTATGTTTCATTACAGTTCTGATTAATACAACTGAAAGGGACCTCAAAATCTAATCCTATACATTAACAACTGGTTTTAATTTCTAGTTCCTTTGAAGGACGGACAGTGGTTCAGTGGCAGATCACCTGCTTTGCACGCTGAAGGTTTAGAAGAAGATTATGATATTGGATTTATACCCTGCCCTCCATTCCGAATCTCCAAGTCTCAGAGTGGCTCACAATCTCCTTTATCTTCCTCCCCCACAACAGACACCCTGTGAGGTGGGTGGGGCTGGAGAGGGCTCTCACAGCAGCTGCCCTTTCAAGGACAGAGTCTCAGAGCGGCCTACAATCTCCTTTAACTTTTTCCCCCACAACAGACACCCTGTGAGGTGGGTGGGGCTGGAGAGGGCTCTCCCAGCAGCTGCCCTTTCAAGGACGACCTCTGCCAAAGCTATGACTGACCCAAGGCCATTCCAGCAGCTGCAAGCGGAGGCATGGGGAATCAAACCTGGTTTTCTCAGGTAAGAGTCCGCACACTTAACCACGACACCAACCTGGCTCCAGCTAAAAGGAACAAGTAGCCAGTGAGATGAAAGTCTTCTGCTTGAGAACCGCTGCCAGTCAGAGTAGACAATACTGACCTTGATGGGCCAGTCGTCTGACTCAGGGTAAAGCAGCTTTGTGTACAATAAAAGCAGTTCAGCATCATTCCTTTGAATTTATTCTCCCACTTGGCATTCACCTAAGCCAAGGCCATCCTTTCTCAATGGTCATGTTGAAATTTCTGTGAGCACACTGATCCACCAACTTGACGGTAGGTTCTATGTTATGATGGTTGCCGTACTGGTCTTGGATCTGGAATTCCCAGGTTCAAATGCCAGTTTATGCCATGAAAGTCAAAGGGTGACTTGGGCCAGTTTGATGTCGTGGTTAATTGTGCGGACTCGTATCTGGGAGTACCGGGTTTGAGGAACCCGCTCCTCCGCTTGCAGCTGCTGGGATGGCCTTGGGTTAGTTGTCCGTAAAAGGGCCCTGTAAGTTCTTGGAGGTGCAGCCTAATAGAAGAAGAAGAAGAAGAAGAAGAAGAAGAAGAAGAAGAAGAAGAAGAAGAAGAAGAAGAAGAAGAAGAAGAAGAAGAAGAAATTGGATTTATATCCCACCCTCCACTCCAAAACTCAGAGCGGCTCACAATCTCCTTTATCTTCCTCCCCCACAACAGGCACCCTATGAGGTGGGTGGGGCTGAGAGAGCTCTCACAGCAGCTGCCCTTTCAAGAACAACCTCTGCCAGAGCTATGGCTGCGATGGGACCAGCCTGATTGGATTTACAGACCCAGTTCTTTCAGCCTCCTGCCCCCCTTCTTGGAGGGTGGTATTCCACTTCCTGCCACTAGGGTGTGCTGCCACCACCTGCTCAGTTTAGGGGTCCTGACCTAGAGGTACAGGACTCTCAATCCCCTTTTCCAGTTCTGAGGCCTGGCCTCAAGGTTTCCTGCTACTCAGCACCTGCTTACCACAGGGACCATATTCCTTCTTCAAGAGGGAATGAACAACCTGTTGTCCTGGGCTGCTTGCCTTGCCCTATCCTGGGACTCTCCTCTTAAGTGTGGTCTAAGGCAGTTAGGGAACTGTGTGGCACAGAGACTTACCGCCAGCATTCAAAATATCCTTCTGTTATCAAGGAAAGGAAACATCCCCTGTGCAAGCACCAGTCGTTTCCGACTCTGGGTTGATGCCGCATCACAATGTTTTCATGGCAGACTTTTTACGGGGTGGTTTGCCATTGCCTTCCCCAGTCATCTTCACTTTCCCCCCAGCAAGCTGGGTACTCATTTTTCCAACCTCGAAAGGATGGAAGGCTGAATCAACCTTGAGCCGGCTACCTGGATCCAGCTTCCGCCGAAATCGAACTCAGGTTGTGAGCTGACCCCTATCCTCCTGCCTCCCACTCCCCTATCTGCCATGTTGCCAAAAGATCAGTCTCTGTTACCCAGATGCTGATGTCACAATGCCGGCTTCATAGTGCCCCAGGCAAACAGAGGCTGAGACTTATTTCCCACTAGACCTATGTCACTCTCACTCTCCTCTTCTCTGCGGGGCTGCTGCTGGATTTCGCACAAGCTGCTCCGGAGCAGCGAGTTGCCCCGCCTCTCTTCAGCAGAAAGGATCCTCTGAAAACTGGCTTTTGTCTGCCGTGGAGGGAACTTGAAAAGGGGTGAGGCAACTCGGGACAGCTTGTGCGAAATCCAGCAGCAACGCTGTAAGGAAAAGGAGCAACGAGACCGGAACAAGGTGAGTGGGAAATCGCTCTGAGTCTCAGCAGTTGAATTCACAGATGTAAACTGAGAACTTCGAACGGAATCTCTCTTCACAGCTTGAAAAGCGCTTGCCGTTGGGCTAATGGCAAGTCATCAAGGGGACCAATGGCGAATTGTAAAGTGGAGGTTGGTGGGGAGAAGGTTGGTTGGCAGGAGGTAGGAGGCGGCGAAGCAAGAGGTGGGTAGGAAGCAGTTGAAGACAGTTTTACTGAAGACTGCATTGGACCGGTTTAATTTTGAAAGACTGGCAGTCGAAATGGGAGCTTTTCATTGTGATGGGTTTTTGTAATTGTTGTTTTATTTATATATTGTTTCAAAGGCTCCAGAAAGATCAAGTGACACCATGATTTGGAGTCTTCCACTCCGCCCCCTCCCCAGCTCACCGGAACCCGCTCCTCTACTAACCCTCCTCCACTAACTCTACCTCGTTTCCTTTCTTTTGACCACCCCCACTGTGTCTTCTAACCCATCAACCCGTTGTGTCTTCTAACCCGTTACCTCCACTATGTCTTCTAACCCATTACCTCTACTATCCCCACTGTTTGTTGTTTCCTCTCTCCCATTACTCTTACTACTCTTCTTTCCCTTTCTCCCTCTGCCCCCACCATCCCCCCCTTCCCTTCCCTTCCCTTCCCTTCTCCACACCCACCATCCCCGCTTCGCTTCCTTCCTCCACCTCCACTAACGCATTCCCACTAACCCGCTAATTTACCTGCCCCTGTTATATCTGTTCCCCTTCCCTCCATCGGTTGGGGCGGTGGAGGGAATGGAGCGGGGGACCACAGGGCTAGTGGACGGAATGGAAAGGCGAGTGGTAGGGGGTGGTGAAGGAAAGGGAAACAGGTACGTGCCAGCTACCTCCCTTTCCATTGTTAGAATGGGTTAGAAGACAGGGCGGGGGGGGGGGTGATCAAAAGAGAGGAAGTAGGAGTTGTTGGGGGTGGGAAACATGCCAGCTATGGACCTCCCATTCCATTGCTGTAATGAGTTAGAAAACAGTAAAAAAAAAAAAGGTAAAGATAGTCCCCTGTGCATGCACCAGTCGTTTTCGACTCGGGTGATGTTGCTTTCACAACGTTTTCACGGCAGACTTTTTTTTACGGGGTGGTTTGCCATTGCCTTCCCCAGTCATCGACACTTTTCCCCAGCAAGCTGGGTATTCATTTTACCGACCTCGGAAGGATGGAAGGCTGAGTGAACCTTAAGTCAGCTACCTGAACCAGCTTCCGCTGGGATTGACTGCAGTACTGCAGCTTTACCACTCTGCGCTATGGAGCAGTGAGGATGGTCAAACAGTGAGGATGGTCAAAAGAGAGAAAGCGGGAGTGGCTGGGGTGGTGAAGGAAAGGGAAGCGGGCACATGCCAACTACAAGGTCTCCCATTCCGTTGTTTCCTAAGAGGAGCCAATGGAACGGGAAGCCTGTGGTTGACCCTATCCTCTTCTTACTCCCCCTCCCTCCCCGGAGAACTCCACAGTAGCTGTGCTGTGCAGCCCTTTGCTAGAGTCGTTCTCCACTGGAGCCAGTGAGGTAAACACTCTCCTTTGTACTGTGTTCAGCTCAGTGTCATAAGCAAATCTGCACGATCCATCCCGAGTTTCCATTTGCACGATCTGTTCCCCACCTGATATTGCGAATGTTCTTTTTAAATAGATCTGCATTGAAATGACACATTTCTTTTTAGCAAAACCATTTAAAGAATCAGCGCCAAAGAACCAGAAGCGATTTCTTACTGAGGAGGCAGAGTGTCGAGGCGGCAGAATTATTTGGCCTTTGAAGAGCACTGAGGAGATTGGCTCCTGGATAGCGGGGCAGTGCCTTCCGGATTCCGCCTCCTGAGGAAGCGTCAAGCCCCTGGCCTGTTGGAAGCTTGTGGAGCCAGAACCAGTGTTTGGACTAGGGACCATTCTAGGGTTGCCAATCCCCAGGTGGGGGCAGGGGATCCCCCGGTATGGAGACCCTCCCCCTGCTTCAGGGTCATCAGAAAGCAGGGGGAGGGGAGGGAAATGTCTGCTGCGAACTCTGTTATTCCCTATGGAGATTTATTCCCATAGAAAATCATGGAGAATTGATCTGCGGGTATCTGGGGCTTTGGGGGGGGGCTGTTTTTGGGGGTAGAGGCACCAAATTTTCAGTATAGCATCTAGTACCTCTCTCCAAAATACCCCCCAGGTTTCAAAAAGTCTGGACCAAGGGGTCCAATTCTATGAGCCCTAAAAGAAGGTGCCCCTATCCTTTATTATTTCCTATGGAAGGAAGGCATTGAAAAGGTGTGCCGTCCCTTTAAATGTGATGGCCAGAACTCCCTTTGGAGTTCAATTATGCTTGTCACAGCCTTGAACTTGGCTCCACCCCTAATGCCTCCTGGCTCCACCCCCAAAGTCCCCAGATATTTATTGAATTGGACTTGGCAACCCTAGACCATTCAGGCCTCATTTTGGGCAGGAGGTCACAGGAGCAGAACTCCAGAACCTCTACATTTTATTGTGCTCTTTCTTTCTTACTCCCTCCCCCCAATAATCACTTCTCGGCTCCATTGTTCAAAGCCCCTGTGAGAATTTTACTGAACTTTAAGATTTTTGGCCATCCATAAGCTTTTTGGGCATCAATAGGAGGAAGAGGCTTTGCAGTTGTGGAAGCAAGAAAAAATACCAGAGAAATGGGATTGGATTGTAAAAGTTATGACATGGAGTGAAATGGGCAAATTAACAAGAATTTTAAGAGACTATGACTTAGAAGTCTTTAAGAGGGAGTGGAAAAAGTTCAGAAGATATGTAGAAAAAGAGTGGAAAGTAAAAGGACATTGGACAACCTTTGATAATGATTAAGTCTTAGAAGGAAGAAGAATGTAATTTTTTGTTTTTATTAGTTAAGGGTACCTTTTAATATTAGTATAAGTAATAACACCTGCGGGGGTCAAGTAACAGGGGGAGGGGTGGTTAGAAAGTAATATATGGGATAGATAAGAAGATGTTATTAATGATGCAGAAAGAAGATATTGTCACCATACGTTACTAAACAAAAAAAATTGTTTTGAAAAAGAAAAATAAGAGGAAGAGGCTTTGTTCCTGCTTAAATGAAGAATGGCTTTTAAGAAATTTATAATTATTTTCTTTCATGAGGTCTCGTTGCTGCACTGCTTACATTCTGAGAGCATTATGCCAACTTTAAAAATGATGGCTTTTTTCCAGATAAAAGAATAATGATCGGTATCTCCATGTAGAAAGGTAAAAAGTAACTTGCAACAATGAGTGGTTCCTTCATGGAGAGTGTTTTGGCCAGCAATGAAATGGAAGGCTTTGCAAAGGTTTTAAAAAAAGATATTGGCTTACGCCTTCACTACATACAGCTCAACAAGAAGAAGACATTCATAATACTGAAGAAGTAGCAACACGAAATGTGTCTTCTGTTATTATTATTATTATTATTATTATTATTATTTACATTCTGTATGACTAATCAACAATGAGCTCTGTGGAAAACTGTTTTTACTGTCTATTATTGTGAAATTCATAAGTAAAAGTATGGTAGCCCTTATATCCTAGTTCCATTTTGTATTTCGTGTCGCGTATCTTAACTGTGATCCTATAATTTGAACTTTCAGTCTTGACAAACTTTCTAATATTTTTCCCCACAAAAATGGGGAATAACCAAAACCTATCGAGCAGACAGATGGAAATCTTCCTCATGCCACTGTGGCCACATAGGAGAAAGTCATTTAAAAAGTATGATGGGAGTCAGGTTTTTACTATAACAATTAAAAGTCAAGGCACATTTGAAGGTAGATGCTGAGCTGATCTAATTTAGTCCACCTTCCGGTGATGTCAGGGTGTGCGGCACATGCCGATCAGTTATGCAAATGAGTTGTGCTAACGAGCTCCGACATTGGATGTCTTCTTGCAGGGGACAGTCTCCAGAACGTCATTCGTCATGAGGTGCAGCCCTGAGTCTGTCTGTGTGATTGTCCTGGGGGCAGCCCGCTTTGGATCAGCTGGCACGAGAACCATTGTTTAGAACAGGACACAGCAAGTGTCCGTTAGAAGGGGAGAGGCCCCTGTTCAAGAGGGTGTGTGAAGTGTGGTGCTCCAGATCAGCGTTCCCTCAAAGCTGAGTGAGCGTGAGCTAGCTCACAGATTTTTAGCCTCCAGCTCACACCTTTTTGTCTCAGTTCAGGAAAAAATGGCCCCAGAGCACAATACGTGATGCAGGAGCTCACAACTTTAATGCCAGCAGCTCACAGCTTTAATAACCAGTAGCTCACAAAGTAGAATTTTTGCTCACAAGACTCTGCAGCTTAGAGGGAACATTGTTCCAGACCAGGGGTGGCCAAACTGTGGCTCTTTAACAGATATTAAACAGATTTAACAGATATTGTGTGGCTCTTGAAGCCCCCCACCGCCCCATTGGCTGGCTTGGAGTAACTTCTTCAAGCCAAGCCAGCTGGCAGCTTGAAGTTAAAGTTGCTTTTTTTCCACCTCTCTCCCCCTCCCATCTATTTACCTACCTTCCTTCCTTCCTTCCTTCCTTCCTTCCTTCCTTCCTTCCTTCCTTCCTTCCTTCCTTCCTTCCTTCCTTCCTTCCTTCCTTCCTCCCTTCCTTCCTATCTCGTGCCTCTCAAACGTCCAATGTCCATGTCTTATGCCTCTCAGACATCTGGCATTTATTCTATGTGGCCCTTACATTAAGCAAGTTTGGTCGCCCCTGGTCCAGACCTTATTTTGGACTCCAGAGCTTTCAATCCCTCCTCAGTGTTTTTGGCTGCATCCATGAATAAATCATGAAGGGATGAATAAGGAACTGGGAAGAAGAAACCAACTTCAGGCTCTTCATTGTGTTTGCGTGGAAGTACCCAATCTGTTTATGTGCAGTTTTGCCTCATTCTCAGTAGCTGCAAAGAGCAAG
Organism: Heteronotia binoei; assembly: GCF_032191835.1. NCBI lineage: Eukaryota > Metazoa > Chordata > Lepidosauria > Squamata > Gekkonidae > Heteronotia > Heteronotia binoei. The sequence continues at coordinate 92,158,875 of NC_083232.1, read as the reverse complement.
TGAGGAGGCTGTACTATCCGACAAAACATCATCATCTTATCTATTTTGGGGGAAACATATTAGGTTTACTCTTTTACTGTCAGTCTTAGTGAGAGGATATCGAGAAATGATCCACAGTGAAATAACTGAATTATTACCTTGAGGAGCTGTGAGTTCTAGCAAAGAAGGAGGCAAACATTGATATATTGTGTTTAGGCTGAGTATAACTAACTAAAATCATCTAGATAGATCCAAGCGGGCAGCTGTGTTGGTCTGAAGCAGCTGAACAAAGCAGGAGTCAAGTTGCACCTTTAAGACCAACCAATTTTTATTTAGAACGTAAACTTTCATGTGCTCGTAATTACACTTCATCAGACTACTCAGATCAAAGGTTTGCTCAATTTGTTACTATTCTGTCATTATCCCATTTTACATTCTAAACCACTGCCTACCAGATAATTTTACTTCACTGTCATTGGTTCTTAAATCTGTACCGTGTTGCATTCTGGGCCACTGCCTACCAGCTCTGTATGGCTCTGCTCACTGTGCTGGATTCCTCATCTGATGAAGTGTGCTTAAGAGCACACGAAAGCTGACGTTCTAAATAAAAATTGGATGGTCTTAAAGGTGCCACTTGACTCCTGCTTTGTTTAAAATCATCTATTTCTGGGAGAATGCTCCACTGAGAAGACAACAGATCGGGAAATAAATTGTTAGAGACGATAGCAATCAGTTGCATTTTGGATCACCATCCTGCTACAGGAAAAGCCCTGCCTTTGCATATTAGGCCACACACCTCTGATGTAGCCAATCCTCCTGGATCTTACAGTAGGCCCTGTACTAAGAACCCTGTAAGTTATTGGAGGACTGGCTACATCGGGGGTGTGTGGCCTAATATGCAAAGGAGTTCCTGCTACAAAAAAAGCCCTGTTGTTTCCACAAAGAAGTTCTGTTCCACCTTGTTCCCCCAGAAAAAAACTCCTGTACACTAGAGTTGCCAAGTCCAATTCAAGAAATATCTGGGGACTTTGGGGGTGGAGCCAGGAGACATTGGGGGCGGAGCCAGGGACAAGGGTGTGACAAGCATAATTGAACTCCAAGGGAGTTTTGGCCATCACATTTACAGGGACAGCACACCTTTTTAAATGCCTTCCTTCCATAGGAAATAATGGATAGGGGCACCTTCTTTTGGGGCTCGTAGAATTGGACCCCCTGGTCCAATCGTTTTGAAACTTGGGGGGTACTTTGGAGAGAGGCACTAGATACTATACTAAAAATTTGGTGCCTCTGCCTCAAAAAACAGCTCCCCCAGAGCCCCTGAAGCCTCCAGATCAATTCCCCATTATACCCTATGAGAATCGATCCCCACATAGGGAATAATGAAGTGCTCAGCAGACTTCCACCCGCCCCCGTTTCTGGCGACTCTGAAGCGAGGGATTGGCCTCTCTACTCATGAGTTGCAACCAACTTCTTCCAACTAACACAGACACCCCATCCCAAGAGGAAGCCTTTCCAATCAGAGACTGAAGCCTTCGGAGAGGGAAAGTCACATGGTGGCTTTGGGGGCGGGGCTTCCCCCCACCGGCCAGCTGACTGGAGGCGGGAAGGAGCCTGGGAAAGCAGAAGAACCCCCGCTGGGACCTGGGGATTGGCAAGCCTACTGTACACACACACACACACCTGTATATTTCAATGCATGGTAACATGAGAGGTTATATTAATGGATCTTTGTTAAGTTGACAACCATGGCATGATCAGGAAAATGTTTTTGAGTGCATTCAAAACATACCTTTTCCAAAGTGGTATCAGAAATGCCATAGCCAGTCACATGAAGGTACGGAAGGTTCTCATCCAACGCCTGGAAGAGACCTTTAAAAGCAGCCTTGTCAGCCTCCGCAGGGATCATATAGGTCAGCTCGCTCCCACTGTTCTCTTTCAGGAGCGCTTCTGGAATGTAGGCCTGGACCAGAGCTGTGACCCGAAGAGTATCACAGGGGTCTTCAGTTGCAAACACAGAGGGCTGCCCCAAAAGACAAAGAGATCAGATTAGAAGTGGGATTACGGAAAGATAGGCGGAAGGTTGAATTACAATTCAATTCCATTCAATAACCTTTATTGGCATGATATCGAACATAACGGTTGAATTACAAGCAGTGTTCCCTCTCAGCTGAGTTACTGTGAACACAGGGGTTTCTTGCCTACGGCTCACACATTTTTGTCTTAGCTCAGGAAAAATGGCGCCAGACCAAACTACGTTATGCAGTCGCTCACAACTTGAATGCCAGTAGCTGACAAAGTAGAATTTTTGCTCACAAGACTCCACAGCTAAGAGGGAATGTTGCTTGGTTACAAGTATTAGGTTAAGAGCCACAGATAAGCATAAAGGTAAAGGTAGTCCCCTGTGCAAGCACCGAGTCATTACCGACCCATGGGGTGACATCGTGTCACGTTTTCTTGGCAGGCTTTTACGGGGTGGTTTGCCATTGGTGTAGCGTAGAGAGCCAGTTTGGTGTAGTGGTTAAGTGTGCGGACTCTTATCTGGGAGAACCGGGTTTGATTTTCCACTCCTCCACTTGCAGCTGCTGGAACAGCCTTGGGTCAGCCATAGCTCTGGCAGAGCTGTCCTTGAAAGGGCAGCTGCTGTGAGAGCCCTCTCCAGCCCCACCCACCTCACAGGGTGTCTGTTGTGGGGGAGGAAGGTAAAGGAGATTGTGAGCCGCTCTGAGACTCTTGAGTGAAGGGTGGAATATAAATCCAATGTCGTCGTCTTCTTCTTCTATTGCCTTCCCCAGTCATCTACAAATAAGCATATTGTATGCTAATTTTTTATCTGCAAAATTCTGGTTTTTTAAAATAAAAAAATCCAATAAAATGAAAGTTGGATACAATGCATTACAAGTTCATTCCCAGTTCTACAGACAAATCGTAACAGATGTTTTAGGGGGGGGGGGGGTGTACAGCTGAGTAAACTAACCTGTACACACTTTCTCATGGATTTATGGGAGAAGCTGGAAAGGAGAACAGCCACTGCCCCCTTCTTGTTGAGACAGCATCACTAAGGCGGTGGGAGGCTTGACCAGAGAAAGGCAGAATTCCTTCTGTTTGATTTAAATGTACCAGTTTTCTTCACTCTCTCTCTCTCTCTCTCCTCCTTTCATTGGAAAACAATGGACGTAAGAAGCTTCATTGCCTACTTTCACCTATTTGCTTAGGCTACGTATAAATTCATTGAGTATTTAAGTACACAGTTTCCAGTGGATTTAATCAGGGCTTGAATTCAGCAGGAGCTCACAGGAGTGCAGCTCCTGAACCTCCAGCCAGGGTCTGCATGAAGTGGGGAGTTCACGAAGATCCCGGGACATGTGCAGGGCAGCTGTTATGGCTCTTGAAAACAGTAGGGAGCAGGGCTCTTTTTCTAGCAGGAGTTCCTCTGCATATTAGGCCACGCCCCCCCTGATGAGCCCTGATGAGCCAATCCTCCTGGAGCTTCCAGTAGGCCCTGGACTAACAGCCCTCTAAGATCTTGGAGGATTGGTTACATCAGGGGGGCATGGCCTAATATGCAGAGCTACTAGAAAAAAAGCAAACACAGTTGCAGGAGGATTGGAGGATTGGTTACATCAGGGCGGCATGGCCTAATATGCAGAGCTACTAGAAAAAATGCTATGGCAGGGAGGAACTAAGGAAGAGCCCCGTAAAAAGTCTGCCATGAAAACGTGAAAGCAACGTCACTCCAGAGTCGAAAAACGACTGGTGCTTGCACAGGGGACTACTTTTACCTTTAGCGAGGAACTAAACTCATCCATAGTGGGAACAGGTCTTATGACCACAGCCCTCTGACAGCAGTATGCCCTTGGCTCATCTCACCTTTTTTGTGAACGTCAGGCTGTGTCCTTGGCCATACATTTCTTTGAGATAAGAGGGAGAACCGCAGCAACTCAGCTGCCCGTGTTGCAGAATGGCAATGCGGTCGCTCAGGGCTTCTGCTTCGTCAAGATGGTGGGTGGTAAAAATCAGGGTGCGACCTATGCCAGAGGAAATCAGTGCATTAAAAAAAATGAATATGTGGGAGCCAATATTTCAATACTTCCTCTTCAAAACCGCATGTTGTCCTCTTCTGATCCAAGACAAGGGGATGCTAGCTATTTTTATCTGCATCTAGGTAGACATAGAAGATATTGGATTTATATCCCGCCCTATACGCTGCATCTCAGAGTCTCAGAGTGTTCACTCTCTCCTCTACATTCCTCCCCCCACAACTGACATCCTATGAGGTGGGTGGGGCTGAGAGAGCTCTCGCAGCCGCTGACCTTTCAAGGACAACTCTGCCAGAGCTATGGCTGACCCAAGGCCATTCCAACAGTTGCAAGTGGAGGAGTGAGGAATCCAACCCGGTTCTCCCAGATAAGAGTCCACACACTTAACCGTTACACCAAACTGGCTCTCTTTTACCAGCTTTTTGCAGCTCAAATATAATGTACATTATTGAATCTACTCAACTAGTCAGTCCGCAAATGAGGAGAGAATTTGAAGCAATGGCTGTTTCACATCCTTATGGAAACAACAGATAGTGTTAACCAGGGCTTTTTTTTTTTTTAGCAGGAATGCAGTTCCAGCTGGCTTGGTGTCAAGGGGCATGGCCTAATAAGCAAATGAGTTCCTGCTGGGCTTTTTCTACAAAATAGCCCTGTGTGAAACAATGGTGATGTCATGGGCTGTGGCCTAATATGCAAATGGATTTCTGCTGGACTTTGTCTACAGCCAAAAGCCCTGGCGTTAACACTGTCACAAGACTTCAAGCCGAAATCACCAAACCAGGACAGGAGTCTCTATGGGAGGGCTCATGAAAGCACGACAAACAACCAAAAATGGGTGAAGGGATAAAGAGGCCGAGTTGCCACCAGTCCCCTTCTTAGACTTGCCAATCCCCAGGTCCCAGAGGGAGTTCTTCCGCTTTCCCAGGCTCCTTCCCACCCCCAGTCAGCTGGCCGGTGGGGGGAAGCCCCGCCCCCCGAGGACCATGTGCGTTTGCACCTCCGGAGGCTTCAGGCTCCAATTGAAAGGCTTCCTCTTGGGATGGGGTGTCTGTGTTACTTTGGAGAAGCTGGCAGCAAATCATGAGTAGAGAGGTCAACCCCTCACTTCAGAGTCGCCAGAAATGGGGTGAGGGGGGAAGGGAAACATCTGCTGAGCACTTCATTATTCCCTGTGTGGAGATCGATTCACATAGGGTATAATGGGGAATTGATCTGGAGGTTTTGGGGGCTCTGTGGGGAGCTGTTTTTTGATGTAGAGGCACCAAAATTTCAGTATAGCATCTAGTGACTCTCCCCAAAGTACCCTCCAAGTTTCAAAACCAGGGGGTCCAATTCTATGAGCCCCAAAAGAAGGTGCCCCTATGCTTCATTATTTCCTACGGAAGGAAGACATTTAAAAAGGTGTGCTGTCCCTTTAAACGTGATGGCCAGAACTCCCTTGGAGTTCAATTATGCTTGTCACACCCTTGCTCCTGGCTCCACCCCAATGTCTCCTGGCTCCACCCCCAAAGTCCCCAGATATTTCTTGAATTGGACTTGGCAACCCTACCCCTTCTACTATCCAGTCAGCCAGAGACCAAGGGACAAATGCCCCGCTTGCTTTGTTTCAAAGCAAAAATCTTTCTTTTGCAAGGTCTCTTTACCAGGCTGTTTTCCTAGGCCAAAAGCCCGAACCAAAGTTGAAAACTTGGCCCAAGAAACTGCACTGCAAAACCAGTTTCTTGACAAACGCTGCAAAGGGAAAAGCTTCGGCCTATAAGCTGTGTCTTAACCTCGTTTCAGAGGGTTATTCTTTTTGGTAATGGGTTAGGAAGCTGTTGTTTCAAGAGCTTACAAATCCAGACTCGCATTCAGCTTTTGGCATTTGAAAGTTTAATGAATTGCTCTGAGTCAGAAATATATCTGAATACTAAAAAAAAAAATTGTGATTACATGAGAAAATGTGCAATCGACACAAGGGAGACAAACAATGTCAAGAAATTTGAAACCCCATAAATAATACATTCTGAAGAAGGCTGAGCTGAGAGGGTTTCAGAAGAAGAAGAGAGAGCACAGGACAAACCCCTTTAACATTCCTTTTCTATACCTACTTACTCTTTGAAAAGGATACAGGTTGCCAGTGGCACCATTTTTCTTTAGTCGCATTGTTTCCCATGCCTTCAAAATCTGTTAGGAGGGGCAGGTGTGTTTTCTGGCAACACCCTGAGTCACAGAAAGCAGTATACGGGTGTGTTTCTTTCATTATTAGAGCCCTGTGGCGCAGAGTGGTAAAGCTGCAGTAATGCAGTCTGAACTCTCTGCTCACAACCTGAGTTCGATCCCGGCAGAAGCTGGGTTCAGGTAGCCGGCTCAGGTTGACTCAGCCTTCCATCCTTCCGAAGTCGGTAAAACGAGTACCCAGCTTGCTGGGGGGAAATTGTAGATGACTGGGGAAGGCAATGGCAAACCACCCCATAAAAGTCTGCCTTGAAAACGTTGTGAAAGCAACGTCACCCCAGAGTCGGAAACGACTGGTGCTTGCACAGGAGACTACCTTGACCTTTATCTTACTTATTAACTTAATAACCAATTACAATCATTAAAAAATTGTGGTGCTTCATAACTATCGTAATTCATAGGAAAACGAAACAAAATGTCCCTATAATGAAACCAACCAACCAACCATGATTCCCTTTTGTTTTGTCCGGGTCTTTGTCGTTATCACCTTCTCTGCTTCTGCTGGCTTGACTTTTATAGGCAGCCAACATTTTCCCAGCTTGGAGAGTGCTCAGAGAGGGGGGCTCTGGGCTTTCTTGACTGACTGCGAGCCATAGCTGCTAGCATTACACACATGTTTGGAACACTTTCCCTATGAAGAAAGGTTAAAACGCTTGGGGCTCTTTAGCCTGGAGAAACATCGTCTGCGGGGTGACATGATAGAGGTTTACAAGATGATGCATGGGATGGAGAAAGTAGAGAAAGAAGTCCTTTTCTCCCTTTCTCACAATACAAGAACTCGTGGGCATTCGATGAAATTGCTGAGCAGTTGGGTTAGAACGGATAAAAGGAGGTACTTCTTCACCCAAAGGGTGATTAACATGTGGAATTCACTGCCACAGGAGGTGGTGGCGGCTACAGGCATAGCCAGCTTCAAGAGGGGGTTAGATAAAAATATGGAGCAGAGGTCCATCAGTGGCTATTAGCCACAGTGTGTGTGTGTGTATATATATATATATATATATATGTGTGTGTGTGTGTGTGTGTACACATATATATATGTGTGTGTATGTGTGTGTATATATTGCCAAGGCTTGGAAGGCTGCCAAGTCATGTAGTCTGCCACCTGATTATCCAATAAATTTTTGGCCACTGTGTGATACAGAGTGTTGGACTGGATGGGCCATTGGCCTGACCCAACATGGCTTCTCTTATGTTCTTATGTGCAAGGTGGTATTCTAATACTGCAGGATCCTGGGGTAGGATTCTGTCTTCTTCTCTCCTCCCAATACCTGCCCTGTGTGAGGATTGAACATCCTGCCATGTAAATATTGGTTATTTTGCTATTGTTTTCATGGGGCCATATTATAGTTTCTGTAGGGACAGAGCATGAATGGAATGCCATCACACTTCCTTTTCTTTTTGTGATACACATAGCACATTTTAGGATTTCTTTATTCATTCTTTATTTTGAAATCTTCATAGAAATATTAGGAATATAGGTAGCGTGTAAAGGATGAATGTAAGAAATCCCGTTTTAGCTTGCATTTCCATAGAGCTTTGACTTTGCTACAAAATCGAAAGTACATTAAATTTCGAGAGCCAGTTTGGTGTAGTGGTTAATTGTGCTTACTCTATTCTGGGAGAACCGGGTTTGGATCCCCACTCCTCCACTTGCAGCTGCTGGAATGGCCTTGGGTCAGCCAGAGCTCTCGTAGGAATTGTCCTTGAAAGGGCAGCTGCTGCAAGAACTCTCTCAGCCCCACCCACCTCATAGGGTGTCTGTTGGGGAGGGGGAAGGTAAAGGAGATTGTGAGCTGCTCTGAGACTCTGAGATTCAGAGTGCAGGACGGGATATAAACAGAGCTGGATTAACAATTAGGCCAAGCAGGCCCTGGCCTATGGGGCCCCATGCCTTTAGGGGCCCCAGGCTGGATCCACACACACACACACACCCCGTTACCCGCCCAGCTTGCAGGCCTCCCAGCCCGCACACACAGCTGAGCTGCTCTTTGCCCAACTTGCCTGGTGTGGCTGTTTCTGGAGATGTCTCCAAGTCTGCCTCTCTTTGCCTTAGGGTTGCCAAGTCCAATTTAAGAAATATCTGGGGACTTTGGGGGTGGAGCCAGGAGACTTTGGGGGTGGAGCCAGGAGACATTAGGGGTGGAGCCAAGATCAAGGCTGTGACAAGCATAATTGAACTCCAAAGGGAGTTCCGGCCATCACATTTAAAGGGACGGCACACCTTTTCAATGCCTTCCTTCCATAGGAAATAATGAAGGATAGGGGCACCTTCTTTTGGGGCTCATAGAATTGGACTCCCTGGTCCAATCGTTTTGAAACTTGGGGGATATTTTGGGGAGAGGCACAAGATGCTGTACTGAAAATTTGGTGCCTGTACCTCAAAAAACAGCCCCCCCAGAGCCCCAGATACCCGCGGATCAATTCTCCATTATTTTCTATGGGAATAAATCTCCCTAGGGAATAACAGAGTTCCCAGCAGACATTTCCTCCCCTCCCCCCACTTTCTGACAACCCTGAAGCGGGGGGAGGGCCTCCAAACCGGGGGATCCCCTGCCCCCACCTGGGGGTTGGCAACCCTACTTTGCCTCTCCCATCTCAGCTTAGTAAAAGGGTGCGGCAGGGGCTGTGGGTGGCGGGGTGGGCGCTCTGAGATAATTTGCAAGGGGACCCCCAAGATTTTGACTGCCTAGGGGCCTCCACAGAGTTTAATCCGGCACTGGATATAAACCCAATATCTATCTTCAATTCCAGTCTAGCAGATAGCTTTTAACGATCTATCTAAGCATGACATTTGGCCTCTTCTCTGTGGGCAGAGGGCAATAACCTGAGGAGGAGGGCAAGCTGGAAGACAAGGGAGTGTTCACACCCCTTTGAAGGCCTATGGGAAAGGTCCCCTGTGCAAAGCACCAGTCGTTTCTGACTCTGAGGTGACGTTGCTCTCACGTTTTCACGGCGCTTTTTTACGAGGTGATTTGCCATTGCCTTCCCCAGTCATCTACACTTTCCCCCCCAGCAAGCTGGATCCTCATTTTACCGACCTCGGAAGGATGGAAGGCTGAGTCAACCTTAAGCCAGCTACCTGAAAACCCAGCTTCCTCCGAAGATCGAACTCAGGTCGTGAGCAGAGCTTAGGACTGCAGTACTGCAGCTTTAACACTCTGTGCCATGGGGCCCACAGGTTGATACAATTTGCAAGACAGAGAAGCTGATTTACAAGAAGGGAAGACAAAAAAGCTAATTGACAAGTATTTAGGAATGCATGTTCCTATAACACATACACATAGTGAGCCTAGAAATAACACAACTGGCTTCGGAACAAAGTACCTCTCCGGAAAAGAATTGCTTTATTGTGGTCAGAGAGGTGCCAGTTTGGATTGATATGTAAACTGTTGCTAATTTCTTGAGGTCCATCCCAAAATTGGGATGGCCCAATGGAAGGCTGCCGAGTCATGTAGTCTGCTACCTGATTATCCAATTGTGTATGTTTTATATAATTTGCTTATGTCACTAATGGTATAAGGCCCCTGTGTCAATCCTGTATTCTTTTGAGAGCTCTTAAGAGCCCGCACATTCTAGGTTTATTAACAGGGGTCGTGTTGTAGAAAAATAGATGGCGGAGCTCATTAGAATAACTCATTAGCATACGCCGCACCACCCCCGCTGAAAGCAACCTGACGCAAGAAAGGAGAGCCCCGGGCAAGCAAGGCCTGCTTGGGCTGGCTAGAAATCCAGCCGGCCCAAGCAGGCCTCGCTCACCTGGGGCTCTCCTTGGCTGCAAAAGGCCAGCAAGCCACCTGCCACCCAAAACCACATAAGAAGTGGAGAAAAGGTGGCTTGGGCTTCTCCAGGGGTTAATGAGGGCTGCTGGGGGCGTGCCCGCTCTCCTTATCCAGGATTTGTTATGCAGTTGCACCTAATCTTCAATGGACATAGTAGGTGGGGAGGAGGAGGGGGCGTCGTCAGAAAGGTTCAGGAGCTGTGCTCCTGGGAGCTCCTGCTGAATTCAAGGCCTGATTAAAGAGACACAATGGATTGCTACATTCCAAAATGAACCTAAAATAGTATTATTGGGATTAATCACAGATATTCTTAGAACCTAATTAGAGCCCTGCTGGATCAGGTAGACCCCATCTATATGGCCTAGGACCTGCCTACCTGAAGGACCGTCTCTCCCCACATGTGCCCCAGAGAGTACTGAGATCGGGAACTCAAAATCTCCTGGCTGTCCCCGGGCCAAAGGAAGCCCGTTTGAAAACCACAAGGGATAGGGTCTTCTCTGTAATGGCCCCTTCCTGGTGGAACCAGCTGCCAGAAGAGGTAAGGGCCCTGCGGGACCTTGTTCAATTCCGCAGGGCCTGTAAGACAGTCCTCTTCCGGCTGGCCTACAACTAACCAGCACTGAAACTGAAACTGAGTGTAGCTGCAAGACCGCCGTATGTCTTGAATGTTTTAAGTATATAACTATGTGATTGTTTAGGTTTTTAGTAGGTAAATTGTGAATGTCTAATTTTTATGCATAATTTTATATTTTTATGTTAGATTTTACATGCTGTAAGCCGCCCTGAGCCACCTGGTGGGAAGGGCGGGATATAAATTACAAATAAATAAATAAAAATTCCAGCATCCAGGTAGGTGGGGAGGAGGGGGGGCGCCAGAACGGTTTAGGAGCTGTGCTCCTGTAAGCTCCTGCTGAACTCATGGACTGTTTATTAACAAATCTATCAGTCTTCCTATCTTGCAGGAATCTGCACGTGTTCCTTATTTGGGCCGGTGGATACACCTGGCCACAGATTGTGTGGCAGTATAAATTTAAAAGAAACCCAAAGCGGCCAATTCAAGAAGAATTCACAGGTCCTGAAAAATCCTGACGTCTGTCAGATAAATGAGAAAGGAAACGAGGCCCCCAGAATTATCCTGCTGCCTTTCGTACCTGCTTTGTACTTGAGCAGAATATCCCAGATGCTACGACGTGAGCATGGATCGATGCTGCTGGTGGGCTCATCCAGGACCACGGTCTTTGAGTTACCAATAAAGGCAATGGCGATGGAAAGCCGTCGCTTCATCCCTCCGGACAGGGCTCTGATATACTTGCACCGGTGCTGGAACAATCCCACATCCTGCAGGGCTCTTAAGGAGCAATAAAAAAAAAAGATCTGAAAACCTTTGCCCGAATTTGTGTCTTCTGTAGCAGGTGTATGGGCGTTTTCGCACTCACCTTCAGCCGGCGCGACCCCCCTCTTCACCGCGCAGGATCTGCGTGGATTTCGCACTAAATGCCGCGGAGCAGCCAGAAGAGCCGGTAACTCCCGTCGCAAAAGCCGCACAAACGGAAACTGCTTTTTGGCGGTTTACGTTTGAGCGGCTTTTGCGCCGGGAGCTTCCGGCTCTTCCGGCTGCTCCGCGGCATTTAGTGCGAAATCCGCGCAGATCCTGCGCAGTGAAGAGGGGGGTCGCGCCGGCTGAAGGTGAGTGCGAAAACGCCCTATGAATAACCTCTCGAAATGAAACTGAAATTTCATTTCAGTTCCCAAACTGAAATGGCGAGCAGACACCTCAAACGACCGACGGGGCCATTCCAAGTTGAGTTCAACCATTCTAAGTCCATTGACAACAACAAAGTCCACTGAAGTCGGTGAGTTTAGACGGGTGTAATTCTGCCCCATGGTGCAGAGTGGTAAAGCTGCAGTACTGCAATCCTAAACTCACGACCTGAGTTCGATCCCAGTGGAAGCTGGGTTCAAATAACTGGCTCGAGGTTGACTCAGCCTTCCATCCTTCCGAGGTCAGTAAAATGAGTACCCAGCTTGCTGGGGGGGGGGGGAAGTGTAGATGACTGGGGAAGGCAATGGCAAACCACCCCGTAAAAAGTCTGCCGTGAAAATGTTGTGAAAGCAATGTCACCCCAGAGTCAGAAACAACTGGTGCTTGCACAGGGGACTACATTTACCTTTTAATTCTGCTTTTGAACCACAGCCTTCTATAGTCCTATGCATTTGAACCACAGCCTTCTACAGGAGTCAGAAGGGGGTAGTTTGCTTGCAACCAGGGCTTTTTGTTGTAGCAGGAACTCCTTTGCATAGTAGGCCACACCCCCTGAAGTAGCCAATCTTCCAAGAGCTTACAGGGCTCTTATTACAGGGCCTACTGTACTGTACTGCTACAAAAAAAAAGGCCCTGCTTACAACTGAGGTTTTGTCATAAGTATCCCTTGAGTGTGAGGGCTTCACCTGTCTGCTTTCCATGGATGCAGAATGTGTCAAACTGCGGTGAAAGAAGAGGCAGGACTTATTCCTGTAATATTCTGTACACCCACCCTGCTGTCACCAAGAGAGCGCAGTGCAAGCATGGATAAGCCTGCATATAACTGGAGTTGACGTCTTTTGGAAATAAATGCAGACTTCAAACACATGCGGTGGACGTGCTCTCTAAATCAAGGGTGTCAAACATGTGGCCCAGGGGCCGTA